>NC_053165.1:161465563-161813220 GCF_016835505.1 Polypterus senegalus
GTCCAAAGCAGCTTCGCTAATAACAAAAGGGAGAATTTACTCCATTTGCGTCCATGCTTGTATGCTGTACATTAATGAGAACTGAGCATTAAAATCTGAAGAATTTAGACAGAAACGAGATGTGCATGAAAAGATGGACATTTGATGTGCCATTGAAATACAGACTGAAGAATGTAGATCTATAAAGCAGCAGAGAGAGAGACTGTTAATCCTGTAAGCATCACCTTAGTGTGGGCATGTGATGCAAAAGGATGACAACACCCGGGTGAAGCAAAGTCTTAATCTATCAGTGGAGGGAAAGAGGCCTAGAGGAAGGCCAAAGAAGCTTTGTATTGATGAGGTGAGAAGTTATATGAAGAAAATGGTGCTTACAGATGCTGACAGGCATGACAGAAGTCAACAGAGAAGAGGAATTTGGGGTAAAAACTAACAGCCTGGGTTAAACTGGAAACCAGCCATAAATCAGAACTGATGAGGGTGGAAGAGAAGCAGAATGCCTGAAATTATGAAGGGTGTAGAAATTAACCCTCAACACCCTGATCAGGGGCAAAGGATCAGTTCCAGTCCACAAGTCCTTTAATAAAAGGTGCAACCGGGCCTATATAAATGTAATGAATTATTATTATTATTATTATAGATGGAGTCCAGCGCCATACAGTTGTACCACTGGAACCTTACAACATCTTGACATTAAAACTGGAGCTCTGCTGAACCTTGGATGCCCACACTCCCCCCAGGACTACTGAAAGCTCAGCAGCGCTCGTCTCTTTTTCATCTTTTTGTTTTCTTTTACACTCTTGAATTTTTTTTTTCTATTCATGGGCAGCATCTTTCTTTGATCTGACAAACCGCCGAAACCTGCAGGTTTGTGTTTTGCCCCACAAAAAAGGCTCGCTTGGTAAAGCGTAACCCTGCATATGCCACTGTCAAAGACCAAAGCACTTTCAGGTAAACAGGAAGAGTAGGTGTCACTTGTTGGCGACATGCTGTTAAAATGGCAATTACTACACTAATAACGCGTCTTAATGGCACTACAAACAGCCTCTGAGCACCTCTGCCACTGAGCCTGATTAAACATTAACTTCATTTGCAGAATTCAGAAAAACACAAAAGAAGCACCCTTGACGTGCTAAATTGCAGGATGACACGTTATTACAGCATCGCTGAGAGCCATGAAGAGGACAATTAATAACACGAAACAAAGGCACGCGGGCTGCGGCTGACAGAAGGGTTATTAACATGAGATGCACAGGCTGAGTGCCAGCCACTAACAAATGCTTCACACTTGGCCCATTGGCATTAGGAGTGAAGACAGGGGACGCTCTTAGTCCCGTATAAAGAGGGGCTTTGGAGAAGTGACCGTTTGGGGGCAATAAAATGCAAAGGGAGGTGGGCATAAAAGTAACATGACTGCACCCATTTTGAGTGGCAAGGGGAGATGGACACTGAGCTGCCCACTTTGCCTCCTCTGCATTTCATTGTTCTGCATAAACTTCATATAGTGGAGCAGCTCCGAAGCCGCCAGGATGATAACCAGTTGGTGAAGTGGTGCAACTGGGCATCAGAGGGCGACCATGATGGGAAGACCGCTTCTCCAGTTGGGGTTGGAGATCAAAAAACAGAAGAAAGCAGGCAGGTGACAGGACATTCCAGAAAATTCTTATGGTTCAGTGTCATGACTCAGATTCTTCTAGAATGTTATTCTGCACACATCATATTACTTTGGTTTCATTCTTGAGGTTTCAAAATTTTAAACACTATTTATTTTTTAATGCCGTCATTTCATGCAAAGGACAGATTTGTTTCTTTTCCAAATTAAGTGGATCAGAAGATGGATTAAACATCACAGTGGAAGTACAGGCAGGAGTCTGAATGAACAAAAATGACAAATCTCAACGCAAAAGCCAAAACTGGGGAGACCTGCGAGAAATTCACAGTCTATTAAATCGTCAGGCACACTACTACCAATGCAAATTATTTTGGTTGCTTTAAATTCATTCTCAGACAACCAGGAAGTGCACGACCTTTATACTGCTGCAACGGCGACATCACAACTCCAGAGGTCGAGGCTCACAGAAATCTCCCAAAAAGAAAACGTTGACAAGATGCTAAATAATTTCAGGTTCCTTAAAACGATCCAACATACTCAAACTAATTAAAAAAATGAAGAGCTTGTACTTTGACGGCCCTAAAGGGAGCAACAAAAAGTACATAAAATAATTATAAGAGAAAAATTAGACATTCTGCTGAATCCTAACAGTTAGCAAAAAGTTTATTGCTAAAAGAAAATCATGTTGTCTGACGGAGAGTTTAAAGTTTAGGGCTATTTGTTTGTTATGTGAAAGTGTCCATGAAAGGTACTTTCAGCTCAAAGGTTCTTTTTATAGTGGTGCACAAGTTAACCCTGGGAATGCCCAAATTAAAAGCCTTGATGTTCATGTACACCCACAATGCTCACCTATCAGACAGTCACTCACTATAATGGCCGAGGCTGGCTACCTCAGCGTCAAACCTTAGTTAGGGCCAGAAGTTGCTCTAATTAAACTCCTTCAGGAACACCGGCATCGCTACCCCTGAAAGACTACTTAGAGGCCAAAGGCCACTTCCAAAGCCGCGGTGGCGCTCCATAAATGTAGCAGAGCAAGCACAGTTCACGCCTGAACAAGCATATAAGACACAGTTCAACAAGGCTAGGAGGCCTTCCTCCTGCCAGGATACCTCAACCCTTTGGTTTTGTGAATCACCACCTTTGAAAGAGCTGAACAAACAATGAATCACATCACTTGGAGCAGATGATATTAATAAACAAGGCAAGTTTCAGAGAGATGTTATTTAAACTTTCATTTAATCAGAAGGACTAAGACTGCGGCTGAACTTACCAAACCTGTAAAGCCGCTGTACGGCACAGCCTCCCCCTCAGGCAGCTGTAATGAACTTGGAGTTCAAGGCACTAAAGACTTTCAACACTTCCAAAAATGCCTGCGGGTCGTGAGGAGTTTACTGTCAAACCTCAGGCTAGATAAAAAAAGACAAAACACATGGCCTTTATAACACAAATTTATTTTCACAATATGCTCTGATGCACAGAAGGCGAAAGGAATTGCCTGTAACAATAAAGGCGATCCAATGTGAACAAATTCCCAACACTAAAGTCCAAAGACAGAGCAAAACTGTCAAAAATCCAGAAAAACAAAGAAACACAAGGCACAGCAAAATTACAAGATCACTCACCGCTCCCTAGTGCGGTCAAGATGAACTTCCAGGAACTATGGGTTGCTCCCTCCTTTATAGAAGCCAGTGAAGGGCAGGTTGCCCCACCTCTTGGGGGACCACCCACAAAACACGTGAAACAGTAGACAAAGAAGATAACTTATAAAAGTAACATTAACATAAATAACATAAAAATGAACAAAAAAAGGACATAAAACAAGGAACCCTGGCTGAAAAAACAAAAGCATATTACTGGCCATCAGAAAAAGCGAAAATGTCGCTAATTTGTCATCTGCTGCGACCTCTAATTGTGTAATGTGACACACTCAGATGATGAGATGTGCAACTGCAGTCTTCAAGTCTGGCGTCCACTGCAGTTAGAAGTCCTTTAATGTGACTGCCATGCAATTTCGGTTGTTTATAAGCAGCAAAAACAATTTAGCCAATAAAAGTGCAAAGTAATGAATTACTAACAAAGAAAATGTAACCAAGTATACAAATAAACAAAACTAAAAGTATGAAAAAGCCACACAATAAAAGACATTTTGAATTTTAAAAATCTATGAAGATTTTTCCTAACTGCTGTTGCAAAGCAATTCATCTCAAAACATAAGCAAATTCAGTCCTTCACCATTGTTTAAAATTAACTGGGAGAATTAAAAATGAGGCACAGCTAGAACAAAGATCCCTTTGAGGAAAATAACAGACTAGACAGTCCCTGCTATACACAGGAGCTAACCCGCGCAGGGCCTCATAGAACCGATTTGAAACTTCTTTTATTAGTTTAACATTCACAGGAAGCCAGTGCAGGTTCTAAAGAACAGAAGTGATACACGTTCTTTTTACGTGACCTTGACAAAAGTCTTCCTCCTGCATTTTGAGCAATTTGCAGGAGTTCTGCAAAGATTTTAGGCAGATCAGTATAACCAACATTGCAATAATCAATTTTACTATCAGCCGTTCTAAAAGTGTGAATTGAAAGAAAAATCTCACCTTTGTTATATTACTTCCATCTATCTATTTATCCATCCGTGTTCTTAACGGTCTTATGCAAGGCAGGGATGAGGGGCAGCTGTAGCTGCAGCCTACCCCAGAAATTATTGTGTGCAAGGCAGGAACAGCACCTGGACAGAATGATAAAATGAAGTTTTAGTGAAATTGCTCAAGTGATCTGTAAAGTTCAAGTCAGTGTCAAAGATTAATCCTAAATTTTTGCAACAGACTTTAGCTGTGGACCTTCACTCCATTAAGGAGGTGGTCTCTTTATATTATATGTTAGTAGCCATTACTGGTTGTAGTATGGTTAAGATTAGGGATGGGGAGAGATATCTGGCTCAAGTCAAGTAAACCAGGTGACAAAAAACTGCAACCCAATTGGCCATCCAGCAGAGCTACTGAATTGCGGAGCTGCCGAGGTCAATTTTTGACTTAAGAAGGCTGACTGCAGGTCAAACGAAGCTAAATTGCTCGTAATCTGATCTCTGGGCCCTTTATGTCCAGTAATGAGCATCATCATTATGTTTTATATTATTGCATGCCATCCAACATCTAATGTCAGAGATACAATTCGATAACTGCAAAGACGTTTATTTTCATTAGGCATCATCCTGACAAAGCCCTGTATCAGCAGCATAAAAATGATAAGATTAATTATTACCTGTAGCCGGGTCTTTTCCAGTATGTCGAGTTTGTAAGGCAGGATCAGCCTGACTCAAACGCATACAAAAGAAATTTCTAAGTCAAATAAAATTAATTTTAAAAGGGTTTACTGAAAATTTAAAGAAAAACAGTTCACACAAAAATAGAGAAAAAAGTTGTTAGACATGCCGAATGAAAAAATGTTTCTTCTACAAACTTAGTCTTTTCCTGTTAAACTTCAGCTGCTTTCTATACTTAAAAGTTGTGTTATTTCTCCGAGACAAACTTGTATATCCTTTACTTAATGCATTCAGTACGTTCTATACATACAATTCAACATGGACTAAAACGACACATTACGGGATACAATGCATTCAATAGGGAATGGTTTGAAACGGTGTGCCCAACATGCCATACCTACTACAAGGCAGAATATAAAATGGGGACTAATCTGTAGTCAGAGAGACAAGAAATAATTAGAATATTCCATTTCAATTCAGTTTGTGGGGTTAAAATAAAACCTTCCATAGACAGTGCATTAATATTAGAAAAACATTTTAACATAACTAAGAAAATACTTATATATCAATTTAATATAACCTAAATAACTAACAACTGGCACTTACATTACCCAAAGTGAAAATGAATAAATAGAAAACAAAAAAAAGAGGTACCAAGACTAACCCTTGAGGTACATCACAGCTAAAAGGGACTAGAGAAGAAGAAACCTTGCCAACAGAAAGTGAACACTGTCTTTCATGAAGCTTAAGACTTGAACCAAAAACACGTTCTGGCAGGGGTACTGTATCGACGCATCCCTCGAGACAGTCAACCAAGATAACCAGACCAACAGTACCGAGAGCGGAGTTAAGATTCAGAAGGAGAGCAGGGTTGTCATTACTGTCAGTACCCAGTGTTGCTTCCATGCAATGCTGCCATCGCAAAACCCTCGGTGGAACTTTTCAAACTGATTTGATCAACTGACCTGATTCAAGGAAGTCTACAGATTTCATTGTTTCATTTATTTTTGTTAAGATCTTGTTCTGTCAAAAGGCTTTGACAGAGGGACCCACCTCACCCATAATATCCCCCCAGTGTTAACCTGTTTATCTATTAGTCAGGCGTCAGGCTGCAGTACCTTTCACCGACTCCAACCACAGATCATGTAATACATTGTGAACGTTCTGAGTAACAGTAAAAGGAGTGTGAAGCAGTCAATCAGGGGAGAGGGTACATCATTTTGTCCCCATTTGAAGTCATAATTAATTGTGCCTAAAGCTGAAGGATACTGATTAAATGTTGGGGCGGCACTTACCCCAAATATAACCTGGATGGATAGCAGTGTTTTCCGTTGAAGGCTGTGTCTGGGCTGGGGTGGAACGCAAGCTGCCATCTATCTATATCTATATACAGGTATATATATATCTCTATATATATATATATATATATCTATATATATATATACTGCTCAAAAGAATTAAAGGAACACTTTTTAATCAGAGTATAGCATAAAGTCAATGAAACTTATGGGATATTAATCTGGTCAGTTAAGTAGCAGAGGGGTTGTTAATCAGTTTCAGCTGCTGTGGTGTTAATGAAATTAACAACAGATGCACTAGAGGGGCAACAATGAGATGACCCCCAAAACAGGAATGGTTTAACAGGTGGAGGCCACTGACATTTTTCCCTCCTCATCTTTTCTGACTGTTTCTTCACTAGTTTTGCATTTGGCTACAGTCAGTGTCACTACTGGTAGCATGAGGCGATACCTGAACCCTACAGAGGTGGCACAGGTAGTCCAACTTCTCCAGGATGGCACATCAATACGTGTCATTGCCAGAAGGTTTACTGTGTCTCCCTGCACAGTCTCAAGGGCATGGAGGAGATTCTAGGAGACAAGCAGTTACTCTAGGAGAGCTGGAGAGGGCCATAGAAGGTCCATAACCCATCAGCAGGACCAGTATCTGCTCCTTTGGGCAAGGAGGAACAGGATGAGCACTGCCAGAGCCTACAAAATGACCTCCAGCAGGCCACTGGTGTGAATGTCTCTGACCAAACAACCAGAAAGACATCATGAGGGTGACCCAAGGGCCCCATGTCCTCTAATGGGCCCTGAGCTCACTGCCCAGTAGCATGCAGCTCGATTGGCATTCGCCATAGAATACCAGAATTGGCAGATGCACCACTCATGCCCTGTGCTTTTTACAGATGAGAGCAGGTTCACCCTGAGTACGTGACAGAAGTGAAAGGGTCTGGAGAAGCCATGGAGAACATTATGCTGCCTGTAACATCATTCAGCATGAGCACTTTGGTGGTGGGTTAATGATTGTCTGGGGAGGCATATCCATGGAGGGTCACACATACCGCTAAAGGCTTGACAAAGGCACCTTGGCTGCCATTAGGTATCAGGATGAAATCCTTGGACCCATTGTCAGACCCTATGCTGGTACAGTGGCTCCTGGTGCACGACAATTCCTGGCCTCATGTGGTGAGAGTATGCAGGCAGTTCCTGGAGGATGAAGGAATTGATACCATTGACTGGCCACCACACTTTCCTGACCTAAATCCAATAGAACACCTCTGGGACATTATGTTTTGGTCCATCCAATGCCACCAGGTTGCACCTCAGACTGTCCAGGAGCTCAGTGATGCCCTGGTCCAGATCTGGGAGGAGATCCCCCACAACACCATCTGTCATCTCATTAGAAGCATGCACCGATGTTGTCAGGCATGTATACAAGAACACAGGGGCCATACAAAGTGCTGCGTACAATTTGGAGTTGCTGCAATTCAATTTGGGCAAAATGGACTAGCCTGCCACATCATTTTTTCACTCTGATTTTTGGGGCGTCTTTGAATTCAGGGCTCTGTAGGTTGATCATTTTCATTTCCATCAAACGATGTGCCATCCTTTCGTTCCTAACACATTACCCAGTCTATATCAGTATAGATATCCAGGAGGATTTCTTTTTCCCATTGAGATCTGATGTGTTTTCAAAGTGTTCCTTTAATTTTTTTGAGCAGTTTATATATATTTCAAACACTTCCCTTTGGCATTTTTGGGCCAATGGGGTTTGGCAGAGTAGGGACAAACACCCTTCCCATGGTAGCCATGTGGCCCCATGACTAATTCTGTCCATATCATATCTTTCTTGTTATTTCTTCCATAAGTTAATGTTTAATCCATGACGACAGTCTTACAGAACTGTACCTCATTTGTTTATACTTTTGACCCATGCGGACCTCAAACCCTCGCTCTTTACAGGTTCTTGCCAGTCAGACGGGAAACTAAGCAGCTGAGCAAGTCTTCTAAGAGACGGTAAGTACTAGACGAAGTACACTTAACTCAACACTATCTTAGGTTTTTCTAGTAGATGCTTTTATTGCTAAGGTTGTGTGTCTAATCAATACAGGAATAAAGATGAGCAAACACACAGCACCTAATTATTCAAAGTCCATCACAGTACATCCCATATCAGATCTCAATTGGTCTTTTTTTAATATTAGATGTATAACAGCAGTGTTACAGTTAGATGGACTAGTCAGCTAATAAACTGTTAATGATATTGTTATGATCTGCAGTTTGTTGGTTCCCTTGTAGAAATATTGAAGACACTTGCATCAGATTGCGAGTTTTGGATCTAGGCATTCCAAAACTGTTTCTCATTTTATGACGATTTGAAAAGTTGAAAATTTTTAACATTATGACATCTTTGTTTTGCTGTGGGTGCCGCCATTTCAGGGTAAAGGTGTTGGTTGTTTCCATGTCAATCATTCCCAGAATTCCCTTGCATGCACGACACATATGATACCACAGCAACCATATGTACACTGTAAGTCAACAACATTTATTTATATAGTACATTTTCATACAAAAAGTAGCTCAAAGTGCTTTACATAACGAAGAAAAGAAAAATAAAAGACAAAATAAGAAATTAAAATAAGACAACATTAGTTAACATAAAAAAGGAGTAAGGTCCGATGGCCAGGGTGGACAGAAAAAACAAACAAAAAAAAAAAAAACACACTCCAGACGGCTGGAGAAAAAAATAAAATCTGCAGGGGGTCCAGGCCATGGGACCGCCCAGTCCCCTCTGGGCATTCTACCTAACATAAATGAAATAGTCTTCTTTGTAGTTAGAGTTCTCACGGAGTCACTTGATGTTGATGGTCAAACAGACTTCTGGCTTTTAATCCATCCATCATTGATGGAACATCACGGTGCTTTGAGTAGATGAGTGGACCACCAAAAGGATACCAGAAAAGGAAACAGAAGAGAGTGTATGGGTTAGTACAGATTTTAGAGCCACCATGAATAGTTATTATAATGAGTTGGATATACAGAGTATCAGGATTTTAATTACAGTGAAGTTATGAGAGGGCCATGTTAAAGTAATGTGTTTTCAGCCGTGTTTTAAAGTGCTCTACTGTATCAGCCTGGTGAATTCCTATTGGCAGGCTATTCCAGATTTTAGGTGCATAGCAGCAGAAGGCCGCCTTACCATTTCTTTTAAGTTTTCTTCTTGGAATTCTAAGGAGATATTCATTTGAGGATCTGAGGTTACGATTTGGAATATAAGGTGTCAGACATTCCGATATACAAGATGGGGCAAGATTATTTAAAGCTTTATAAACCATAAGCAGAATTTTAAAGTCAATCCTGAATGACACTGGTAACCAGTGTAGTGGTGCTCAGACTAGGGTGATGTGCTCAGATTTTCTTTATCTAGTTAGGATTCTTGTAGCTGCATTCTGCACTTGTTGCAATCGATTTATGTCTTTTTTTGGGTAGTCCTGAGAGGAGTGCGTTACAGTAATCTAGTCGACCGAAAACAAACACGTGAACTAATTTCTCAGCATATTTCAGTGATATAAGAGGTCTAACTTTACTTATGTTTCTTAAGTGAAAAAAATGATGTCCTAGTGATCTGATTAATATGTGATTTAAAATTTAGATTACAGTCAACAGTTAGCTCTAAGCTTTTTACCTCCGTCTTGACTTTTAATCCTAATGAATCAAGTTTATTTCTAATAGCCTCATTGCATCCATTATTGCCAATCACTAAGATTTGAGTTTTCTCTTTATTTAACTTGAGAAAGTTACTATTCATCCATTCTGAGATACAAGTCAGACATTGTGTTAGTGAATCAAGAGAATCGGGGTCATCAGGTGCTATTGATAAGTACAGCTGTGTGTCATCAGCATAGCTGTGGTAGCTCACGTTGTGCCCTGAGATAATCTGACCTAATGGAAGCATGTAGATTAAGTCAGCACATACAATTCTGCAATATCAGAGATGGGCAGATAACTCATTCTTTAGTGTGCAAACACAATTCTTCATCGTTTTTCTGGTTTAGAAATCTGCTCGGATTATCGGGTCTTGGAGGTTTAGTTAAATCTGGTGTTCAGTTTACCTCATTATTGAGGACATTCATTTCCTGGTCACTATCATATAATCTATGTCGTCTCTGTTCAAGTCAATAAAGGGATTAGCGACAACAAATAAAATAATCTCTGTTAATAGTCTTATTATTATAATATCTAAAGTGGAATTTGAAAATGATGCAATTCTTTAAGTTGCTCAATTGTATCAAAACAGCAAATAAAGCTGAACCATAACTGATTGAGAAACTGAGGCAGTCTGATTTCTAATATCAACAATGGTTATTCCTAAAGGAAGATAAAGTGTTTCACACTGATCCAGAGCAGAATGAGTAATGTCATTATTAACAGGATTTAGTATCCTATCTATAGCATTAAACAAAACCCAAGGATTAGAGCAATTATTACATATCTTGTTATGTCATAGCAGCTTTAAAAGCTCTTTGTACCTCCTTCATACAATCATAATGGACTCTCGCAGTACATTTGTTGATGGCCTGCTCCCCCTACCCCAGTGACTCTGAATGTCACCACATTTAACTAAGGTGCAGGCTTGGAGGAACCCGTGGTTATTGGTTTAATAGAGGCGTCAACATCAAGGGAAGTGTCACATAGACAATTAAAATAAGTAATTTCTCTGTCTGAACTGACAACATTAACGCTGGATAAACCGAAAACATTCCATTTGCCATTGTAGAATTTATCTAACATGAATAAGAGTTTTTTTTTTTATTTTAAAACGAATAAAAATATTAAAACCCAGTAAAAAAGCTAATCAATCATAAAAACCAATGTCCTTCAAAACAAGATTATCTGTTCCTTTATGTGACAGTCGTACGGGGAAGATAGATAAGTATAGTGGATTCAGAAAGCACAGTGACTCCTCACTTTCAGCAATCTTTATTATGTTATAATTTTACTTTTAAATGGATAATTTTACAATTTCTGTCCATCAACCTACACTTAATAACCCAAAAAGAAAGTGAAAACACAACTTCAGAAATTTTATCAAATTTATTAAAAATGAAAAACTGAAATCTCTTATTCATAAAAGTATCCAGACCCTTAATCCAGTACTTTGTAGAAGCCAGAAGTCTTTCTGAGGCTTTGCATACCTCGATTTGGGCAGTTAATCCGATTCTTCCAGGCAGATCCTCCCAAAATCAGTTAGATTGGATGGTAAGAATCTGCAAACTACCATTGGCAGGTCTCTATGGGTTTTAAGTCTGGGCTTTGGCTTCGCCACTTGAGGATGCTCAGAGACTTGTCCCAAAGCCACTTCAGCAGTGTTTTGGCTGTATGCTTTGGGTCTTTGTAATGATAGCACTCACGAGACGGAAGGACAATCCCGACTGCTTTTATATAGAAGGATTCTGTACCATGCCATCTCTAAAGTCCACTTACTCCTGAGCAGGGCGGAGGGAGATGCTGGAGTCTGACCCCAGCAAGCACGGGACACAAGACAGGAACAAGCCAATACACATACACAAGTTTAAAGGGACAGTATATAATTAATGAACATGAAACAAACCCAACTGAAATAAGGCACAAATCTGAAAAATGATTCAAAGTTAATAAAAACCAACAGGAAATAAATACAACCCTGGGAATAAACCGTGGCTGGAATATAACAGTATGTCTCATGGAAGGCCGGTACAAAAGGGGAATGAATGTTATGTGCCATATTAGAAGCGTATTAAGACAACACAAGACTGTTGAGATTTTGAAATGTTTCAATGAGCCCAACCACTAGGGTGCTGTACCCTGTTGGCCATTATGGATGTGGTGATGAGTAAAGCAAAATGACTCCTTTTATTGGCTAACTAGAAAGATTACAATACAAGCTTCTCCAGGCAAGTATTGTAATCTTTCTAGTTAGCCAATAAAAGGCGTCATTTTGCTCAACTTCCCACCACAATGAACGCAAAGGTCAGGCAGCAGCTGAGAATCCAACAGCACCCACTACTGGCTGCAGTCTGTCATGACACCTCTCACTAGTTCAAATTTCAGGCATGTGCACAAATTGCATTTTAAGGCACATTCAACACTGTGCAGAACATCGATAATCCCTTTTAAATGGTGTGACAGTAATAAACTAGAATGACATGGTGCAGAATGAATTTATTTAAACTTTGTGCTACTTGCTTTATGGCTCGTCATGCAGCTGGATCACTCCTTTTCGTCAACATATTGCTTCAGGGTTTATTGAAAGCAATAACATTTACAGCATCACAAAGGAACATCTAAAAATAATCAACTAATGAAAGTAGCGAGATGGATTGGCAGATCACATATTCTGCCAAAAGCAGACAAAATGTCTCTATAGCTTCTGAAAAAAAGTTATGCCTTCAGGCTAAAACATCTTATTTATTAGCAATGCGTTGCTTCCTTTGGCTGCCTTATTCAAATAAGACACTTGGCCGATCATTATGTGCCGCTCGAGGGAGTTCACAGAATATGGTGCTTATCCAAGGCTGTTTATAGGCACAGAATGAATATTCTTTGAAGATGGCCTTTGCTTCCCGCAGTCTGGTCAAGACAGGAAGCAACGGCTGTAGGAGATGAATTAAAAACAAACAAACAAAAAAAAAACCAACAACAACGACGGAAGGAAAACATCCAGGACAAGTTAGACCAAATGGCTTTCACTGAATGCGGGTCAAATATGAAAACTGGTGTGGTAAATATGGGCCAGTTTTTTTATTGCATAGCATTGACTCTCTTTTAAGCATGGACATTGGTACTGCATGGCTACCTCCTGCTCGTGGCATCAGCTTCAGCACAGTTCAGGGATGCGGCACAGGCCGGTTTTGTTTTTTCCTATTTTAAATCAAATCCACTTCTCCATCCCTTTGTGGAGCAACTAGATTTATACCATAAAGATAACTACATTTATGTCTGGAATAGGGCTGATGACCCCCAAGGGTGTAACTCAATGATTTGTGCTAGACATGCTTTTTAAAGGCAGCATCCAATGATCTTAGCCAAAAGGCTGAGAAGACAACTCAAATTAGACGAGCAGGAGCATAACCCTGAAATGGATTAAGCATCTTGTTATTCCTTTTATATAAATTTGGGTTGATTAAGCCATTCTGAGAATCTCATCTGTAAAGGACGAATCCAAATGTACCTTCAAGTTTGATAGAACCTATGGAAGCCGAGAGATGATGTGTAATATTGCGTTAAAGAAGCTATGAAAAAGAAAAGGAAACATTTTTAAAATAACGTAACATTTGCTTTCTATTCGTTTGCATAAGCACAGTCCTTCACCAGCAATTTTAACTTAGTTACAAAGTGATCAAAAGTGTCGTTTATACCCCGCGTCCTCTCATTAAACTTGTATCTCAAAAATATCGTATTCGTCTTAGGCATGACAAACGCCAGCAGCAGCGTGTCTATGAACTTAAAGTTAAGCTTTACACCTTGTAGCTGCACTTATGAATATGCTTGTATGCGTCACTCGCTTCATATTCTTTTGCTGCCTTCTCAATTGTGTAATGCGTTTTTTGTTCAGAACTCTTTGGAGCTCTTCCTTGTTCTCTATGTACTGCGTTCACAGTCAGTTCATGTGAGCCGCTCTGTTGTGTGATCTTGCGATGTCCACGGCTTTATTTAATGTTAGCTAAGACCCGGCACTTAAAAAGTTTCTCTCGCACTTTCGGCGAGTTTGTGACAAACACTAGACCATCTCATCTTTGTTTGCATAAGCACAGTCCTTCACCCGCAAATATTTACCTTATATGGGCAGGCACTAAATTACGTGGGAGGCGTGATGATGTGGGACGCAACTCCGCCTCACATGGCGACCGAGCTGCAGGCTATGGCCGTATATATGGTCAAAAGTAGGTTCCAGTTATGACCGTTCCACGGAGAATTTCAAAATTAAACCTGCCTAACTTTGTAAGTAAGCTGTAAGGAATGAGCCTGCCAAATTGCAGCCTTCTACCTACACGGGAAGTTAGAGAATTAGTGATGAGTCAGTTAGTTAGGCAGTGAGCCAGTCAGTGAGGGCTTTACCTTTAATTAGTATAGATTGTATCTAACGTTAGCTTAATGAAGCCACGCCCTGTTTGAAATGGCAGAAGAACAGAACTGCATTGATCCGAGTGTCACAATTTTGTTCAAACAAGGGCGGACACAGGCTGAAATAGGTTTATGCCTTAGTTTAGAAAATAATAACGTTAGTGTCCATCGTTTAAGAAGACGGTTAGCAAGGTATCAGCTGTATAGGCGTTGCAATCTAAGTGAGCCTGACGCCAGTAGCAAAGGTTAAGTTTCGTTTTCTCAAGATCGTGATAAAATTAGTCTGTTATCTCGAAGAGACAATTTAAAAAAACAACGATACTGCACGCCCTCTCTCGGCTTCCCTAAGAACCTGCGTCAGATCACCAGACATTTTTAATACTGCATAATAATAATGTGGGTGTGGATGAAGGGGCCCTTCAGTCTGTTGGATGACAGTCTAAGCCTGGATGTGCTTGAAAAGGCAACCAGTATATATGGCAAGTTGAAAAAACATTTGGAGATCTCGCAAAAGGAATTTTAGACATTAAAGATCTGAAACTCATTTCCATACAAGTCAAAAGAATGTTCTACTGCACTACATTTTGAAAGCTCTCTGATGCATTTCAAGGTGTCTCAAATACATACTTTTTGGATATCTCAAAATAATTTTATGCCCATTTCAAGATAAGCAAAACACATTTTGACAGATTTCAAACTGACCTTGCATACATTTTACTTCCTTGAAACAGCAAAGTGAGCAGGAAATTGTTTTGGGATATCTTGAAATAAAGATAACTGTATCCACAATACAATTCAAAATATCTCTAAATTGCTTCTTGTCCATTCTGAAACTATGTGAAATAACTTCCTTTCGAGATATCATAAAACAGACAAAGTCAGAAAAAAAAAAAAAACCATAGGCAATGTGACAGGAAGTTGTTTTGAGGTATCTTGAATTGAATTTGAGACATCTTAAAATGAACAGAGTATGTTGAAATTTGTAAGGTATTTTAAGATGCATTGACGTTACCTTGGCATAGATATATTTCCAGTTACCATGAAATGCATTTTGAGATATCTCTAAATGTTAACTTGAATTGCTAAGGATGCAGAACATGAAACTGCCCAAAATCATCTGCATTGTTTGAAGACATGCAAAAACCAAGGAAAATGGACGCATCCAAAATGTCTGGGTCTGTGTCCCGTCTATGAACATGTCCGAAGCTACATCCAATATGTGGATATGTCCAAGTCTACACATAGTTTTCCATAATGAATGGATTCAAATGCACTTATGAGTTTGGTTTGATGTAAACGTGCAAAGCTGCATAACATCTATGCACCGTCCAGAGTTTGTTCATGCCTTGCACCCTAGGCTCCAGCAGAGCCCTGGGACCCTGTTCAGGACTAAGTGGGTTAGAAAATGACTGACCGACTGGTCTTCAACTGCATCCAACCTGTAGAAATGTCAGAAACTGTATGCAGTCGATGAATGTGTCTTCATATTGTCTGCTAGTGCAGCAGATCACGAGCACCCACAAAGATGGCCTGAGAATTGAATGAATTTTTGAGAGATTGGAAGAAAAACAGATTTCTAGCACACTGAAGTACTATTATCAAAAAAAAAAATCCAGAAAACTTAAGGTCAGTTAAGTTCAAACAAGAGTTAATCGAGATTCATTACCAAGATGGTGTGAATATCACCAGAACCGAAACAGTATGAACTGAATCAAGAAGTTGGAAGTTAACCAGCAGGCCTAACACTATAAGCTCAAGACTCAACACTGTTCAACATTTAAATCCAAAATTAAGAGACAGATAGTTGAAGCACTGCTCCGAGTTTAACAGCGGAGACTTTGTGATGTGATGCTGAGTGCCTCTGGGAAGGCGTTTCTTTGTGATGGCAAGTAACCAACCAACAAAATGTAAAAAATAAAACAAACATCTCCATGTAACTTTAACAAAATATTAATTTCCTTCTCAAACTAAAAAATTAAATTTAAAATAAAACACTGAAATGCTCCTACAGCTTCAAGAACAATGAGCGAAAAAAATATATAAAGGAAAAAAAAAATTCCATAAGACATCCAAGGTTTACCAATTCTTAGCAACTGCAAAAGGCCTCCCACATAGGTGGTCTCCAGAAGTACTTGTGGGAGTGACAGGGGCTACGTGCAGCCCACTGAAATATCTTAAAGTCACAACAGTCTGTAGAAATGTCTCAAACTGTGCCAAATCCAGGTTTTTATCGCTTTGATTTAAGATAATCTGTATTATTATGTGTTCTCATTATGTAATTAATAATCTGTAAGTGTATATTAGCAATGAACTTACAACAGAGCTCTCAGTCTACTAAAATAGCTTGACATGCTACCAGTGTGGGTGGTCCATGCAGAAGAGCCCAGCACTTCTGGCCAGACAGCCTCCTATGACACTGAACTGGACAACGCAGGGGAGAAGATGGATGGATGGATTGATGGACGGACAGATAGCTGGATGAAGAAAACTGTGGTGGTAGTACTGCCATGTGCACAGAGTGCAGTGAAATTCTCACTTGAATGTCCCATCAACACACTGTCGCTCTCCGACACCATGATAAGCACAATATATTAAAAACTGTCACAGGTGGCTGGGCTTGCGACTTCCCCTGACCATCTGGGGGTGCCCCCATGCCTTTGGAGCCCTGGACCTCAGCACTTCTGCCACATCGGGAAGTGCTGGGGGAAGAGGAGCAGGAACACCCGGAGTGCTTCCGGGGATACAGCTGGCACTTCCGCCACGCTGGGGTGTGTCGGTGGGAGATTGCGGGGAAGCACCTGGAGCACATCCGGGTGTGGATAAAGAGCCGCCTCCCTTCATTTAAGGCGAGAGTCGGGAACGGAGTGGACTGAGCTTGTTGGAGGAGGCAGAGAGGTGGCCTGAAGAGGAAGAAAGGCATTGTTGTGGCCAGGACTTTGGGGATTTGTGTGGCACTTATGGACATTGTATATAGTTGTAAAGAAACGTGTGGTGGGGAAAAATGAACGTGTCCGCCGGTCTGTGTCTGGGCCAGTCTCCATAAAACACAGAACATCATTTCAGTAAACAGACAACACCAAGCTGCCTACCTGAAGTTCTCCACACCCCATTTCCATCACATGGCTTCAAGCACATCTTTTAAAATAAAAATGAAGTGTGAGTTGCCAAACAAGCGAGCCTGGGGAGTGTTTCAGGTGTTTGGGTTTAGGTTTTCACAAGAAGGAAAGGCTTGAGACCTCATCATTAACATGGTTTGTGTGCGCCCAACAGTGGACAAGAAGCTCCAAGAAGACGAGCGACGTCACTTCAAGTAGAAGAGGTGTAAACCCCACCAGTAGTTAAAGATCTGCCATTGGAAGTCGACGTTCACTGCTGGATCTGCTTTGACAGAGGATGGCGCTCGGATTCTAAAAATTGTTATTTCAATGCTCTCTGGAGCATCGACTTCTATTTTTTTTTCATTATTAACTGTTTGTTCACCCATTTATTTCAATCCAGGACATTAAACTGGGTGTGCCAACAGAACCCTAACTCTTCTTTCGTTGACTTGTCTCTTTAATATTTAACAAAAATGCATCAGAACAATAACATCCCTGGAATTCTAAGAGTTTTACCCATAAATAAGAAAAAATTAAAAGACATTATGAACACTTAGTTATGCACCATTGATTTCAAAGCGTGAGAAAAATTCAAGCCACTGTACATCCACTTATGGATATGATAAAACTGAAAATATTTTTCTACACTGCACACGCTGCCAGGCAGGTGACACAGAGGCGTAGGTGTCAGCACAGCTCTCTCATGGGTTTTCAAGGAGTTTCCATGCTCTTCTGTCGTCTGTGTGGGTTTTCCTCCCAGATTCCCTTGCCCACCCCAGGATCCAGATTAGGTGAACTGGCCACTGTGGGAGTGAGTGGAGTGGGCAGGTGAGTTTGACCTGACCAAAAGGTGGTTCTGCCTGGCACCCAGTGCTGCCAGAACAGACCAGCCTGAAGTGGATTTAGCTGGATTGAAAGTGTATGTGTGTACAGTACGTGAAAGTTATAGGAACATCAAAAAACAAAATATTATGAAAATTAAAGTATAAATATACACTTACAGTAGGGGTTCGTAGCATCAGAGCAGAGGATTAGAAAAAAAAACCACAACATTTGTCAACCTTGAATCATGGATAGGATGGACCAACTGCTGTGAGCCCAGATACAAATCCAGTCTATTGGTTCCCATCACCGCTGGACTGATTTACAACACCTTGACAGGACGGAATGAGCAGGTGACCCGTGAGGACGAGTGACATCAAAGGACATGGTCTCAGTCACAGAACTGAGCTCAGATGACTGCAGTGCCTGTCATGTCAGGACTGAAGGATAGCGTCAGGAAACAAGGACAATCTGAAAGCCATTTTAACAAAGCCAGGAAATAGGCCAGGGTAGTAATTCAAATGAATTATCTCACTGAATCATCTTCTGTTTCGCTCATACTTTCCGTGGCTAATTTGCTTCTGCAAATCTGTAAGCATCCAGTAGGTACGAAATGACGCAAGTCTCCATCGAGGCAGGTAATTAATACGATAATACATTCAGAGAATGCACGGTTACATACAGTCACTCTGGGAGAACGGCATCCACGTCAGATTTTTGGCATCAGCAGAAATTTCTGGCAAGCCTTTTCTTGGATGATCCCGGGGTCAAAGAGAGCTAGTTAAATGAAACGACTCCAAACTGAGCTTATTAAAGAGGCACATCGTTAACATTGTTGATGATTACATTGATTCATTGTTCATGTCCAGGAGGAAGGGATTAAGCTTTTAGTCAATACAAGCAGACCACCACATCATTTGTAACATTTATGAAAGTTAAACATACTCCAAATTAGAAAGTGCATGGAACCAAAGGCCTCTGCAGTCTTATACTGGCATCCCTAGGGCCTTTCCTGGTACCAGTTTGACACTCTGGAGGTCTTCAGTGAGACTTTATAATGGAGTATTTCTGACAAAATTTAACAAATAAAGAAATGTATTGTGAACTGTGACAATAAATAAATAAACACACAATGATATGTGGGTATGAATAACTCAATGGCTCTTGAAGTGTTTTTGTTGCATATTTCTTTATAAGTTTCTTTAATGATTTTTTCATTTGCTTATTTCAGTGACATCACATGGAAAACGAAGTATCCACTGAAAAAGAAAACTGTCATTTTCACCCGTCAAAGTTGGGACAGCTGGCTTCTAGCAAGTTCACTTTTAAAATTGGTCGCTCATTGGTAGTGCGGATACACATCTTCGGCCATCAAGGGACACATTCACTTCAGATGAGGACTCCTGATGATAAATTCAGAGCTTCTTGATTTAAAGCAGCTCATTCTGGGAAAACCACCACAGTCAGAACTTTAAGTGAGCACTTCAGTGGCGACTCACCAATCACAACACAGAACTTGCTAGAACCCAACCTCGCACCTTTGACTTGTAAAAATGATGGTTTGTATTCACAGATGTCTGTTAATAAATTCTATTGACACTGTACTGCCAAATGTATGTGGATGCCCCCCCTAAACTATTGAATTCAGGTTTTTCTGCTGCACCAACTCGAGTACCTTGCCACGCAATCTCCACAGACAAACACTGGCAGCGGAATGGGTTGTACTGAAGAGCTCAGTGACTTTTAAAGTGGCACTATCACATCAGTATGTGAAATTTCTTCTATGCTAGATCTGCTGTAAGTGTTGTTATTGTGAAATGGAGGGGCTGTGGCGCAACATCATCTCAGGCACAAAGTGGTAGACCACACAAACTCAGAGTGGGGCTGCCAAAGCACATAAAAATGGCCGATCCTCTATGGCATCTCTCAAAACTGAGTTCAAGCCTGCTACTAGAAGCAACATCCGCACAAGACCTGTGTATTGGAAACTTCATTAAATGGGCATCCAAAGCTCACCCACTGCTATATGCAATGCCAAGTATCAGCTGGAGTGGTGTAAAGCATGCCACTAATGGATTCCAGAGCAGAGGAAACGTGTTCTCTGGAATGATGAGTCACGCTTCATCCGCTGGTAGTCTGCCAATAGAAAGCTACCTTCTGAAATGCACAGTGCCTACTGCAACCTTTAGTGGAAGAGGGATAATGGCAGGGTTTGGGCTCAATAAAGGGCACTGTTAATACTACAGCAGACAAAGACATTTTAGACACTTTGTGCCAACAGACCTTCCCTAAACTTTTTCTGTTTCAGTATGGCTATGCCTATGGTCCATAAAAACAATACAACATTAGAACAATCCAGACAAGAGCAGGTCATTGCGCCTAAAAAAGCTTGCCAGTTCTATCCACTTAATTCCTCCAAAATAACATCATGTTATGTTTTGAAGGTCCCTAGAATTCTACCGTCTACCAAACTACACAGTCACTTATTCCATGTGTTTGTGCTTCTGTGTGTGAAGAAAAACTTCCTAATGTTTGTGTGAAATTTCTTCTTAACAAGTTTCTTGCTAAACTCATTTTAAAGTCACCCTCTCGAACCACTGGACTAATTCACTTCAGAACTTTTGAACACTTTAATCATGTCTCTTCTTAATCTCGTTTTGCTTAAACTGTTAAGGCTAATCACTTGTAACCTATCTTTATAACTCATCACCTGTAGGCATGGAGGAACTCAAGTGCACTGCATAAAGTCCTGAACACCACTGGGACAAACTGGAACTCTGATTACAAACCAGGTCTTCACATTCAACATCAGGAACTGACCTCACAAATGCTATTCTGGGTAAATGGGAGCAAATTCCAACAGACATACTCCAAAACCTTAAGGAAAGCAGACAGAAAATGGGGGGCAACTCCATATTAATGACTTTGGCTTTGGAATATGATGTCCAACAAGCTCATCCAGGTGGGATGGTAAGGGGTCCACTAACTAACTAAACTAGACAGACAGACAGACAGACAGACAATGAAAGACACTATATGACAGATCGACAGATATAGATAGAAATGAAAGGCACTATATGATGCACAGACAGATGGACATTTAGTGCATGTCCCAGTATTTCTTGGGATGTACTTTTCCACATGTGTCTCCAGAAAGCCCGAAATATGAGTCAACCGCTAAGAAAATATCCATAAAAAAATCATTACACATAAGGAAGTCTTTGCTAAACACACATCCTGAAAGGGCGGAGTGCTGCCTGTTATAGCACTTTGACAAGACAACAGGACGACGTTTAAAAAGTTTTTTTTTATTTAGGAGTGGCCTTTGTTTCAAAGGGGCTCATAAGGAGGATGCAGCAATGTGACATTATATAGAAAAACTAAACTTGGCACCTGTGAATTTAAGATATCATGGTAATGTACCTTGCACTTATTTCTAGGTTAACTAGTTTCATAGTGCAGAACGCTAAGTGGCGAGTTTGTTTCAGGGTAAATCATAAGCTGTGGGGTCACAATGTGCAGTATATGAACCTGCACGGATTCAAAATGGAATGGATGCAGCATTGCACTTGCTCATTTACTCCGTGAGTCTTTTCAAAGGCCTGTGCAGGCTTCTTTTTTTTCTTTTTTGGAAACTCTCCCAAGTTTATTTTTTGAAGTGTGGCAGATTTCAGTTTAGATTAAAATATCTTAGCTATTTTAAAGCAGGCTGTATACAGCAAAGCCACGCGTCAGCATACCATCTTGATAAAAAGCAGCCTGCTCGGCGCTCTAATAGTGTTATATGGTTTTATGACAGCAGAATACATGCCTGGTTATTATTTCATAAGGAAAAGTAAACCTGTATGAGTCATTCATCACACATGTTGACCTTAAGGGAAATGCCATCATAAGCCACACACCTAATTGCTCTGGCGCCTCATCTATAGCCAATCACTAAGCTGGGAGACCTGCAATAAGGTGGCACACATCTTCCATTAATTTTTAATTTGTCCTACAGGTTTCGGTGCAGAGAAAGCAGGCCTTGTAGCTAAAAGGACTTTCTCAATCCTGCATCAGGACTCTCCAGATCATATATGGTGTTACTGGGTATCCTTTATTTGAATGCCTTTCTTAAAGTGTGGATCCTTCCGTTTGTCTGAGGCTTAGGAGGTAGAAGGTTGTGCGGAGTGAAAACAATGATGACAGCCACCACGTTACCATGTTGAATTGCTAGACGATCTTCACTGTGATCACCAAATCCTTTTCAAGGTGATGCTCTCACTTTCTTCTGCAATGTATTTATATAAACTTTTCCTAAACTCTTTGAACTGTCTTAAAACTAAAAATAGCAAAACAATTTAGACACCTGAGTGTTTAAAAAGAGCCAACGAAGAGCGGTCAAGTGGAATCAGTTCCAAAAAGCACAGGGAGGTGTCTTAGCCTGAGGAATGTCCCATCAGCTTGACAGGATCAGCAGTTACTTCTCCCAGCTTGTGAGTGTCAGGTTCACAAATCTGAACCCTAGAAAGTAAAAGGAGACCTGTTAAGCTTGGGGGCTGGAAAAAAAGAAGTCTGTTGCTGCAGAGGGCGAAATTTTATTGCGGCAGGCTAAGAGTAAGTGGATGCTGAATGGGCAGTCGAAACCTCTGGAGCTTTTTGGACTACGAGAATATTTGTTTAGCTTGAAAGGATCAGCGTTTGGCTTTCCATGAGAAAGGGGGACTGCAGCTTGAGTCCTAACAGACGAAGGACTCGAAGAAAAAAAAAAAAAAAGCATAACTGGCTAAATTTAGGTGGGCGGCACGGTGGTGCAGTGGTAGCGCTGCTGGGTTTGCTTCCTGGGTCCTCCCTGCATGGAGTTTGCATGTTCTCCTAGAGTCTGCGTGGGTCTCCTCCCACAGTCCAAAGACATGCAGGTTAGGTGCACTGGTGATCCTAAATTGTCCCTAGTGTGTGCCCTGCGGTGGGCTGGCACCCTGCCCGAGATTTGTTCCTGCCTTGCACCCTGTGCTGGATGGGATTGGCTACAGCAGAACCCCCCCCCGTGACCCTGTGTTAGGATATAGCAGGTTGGATAATGGATGGATGGCTAAATTTAGTGACCCACACGAGGAGACCTTTGCTGTAGGGGGTCAAGTTTCAGCACAGCGTAACCTTAGAGGTCCAAAATTTAATACAACCCTACATGAGCAGTTAAAAGTGCCGTAGATGAAGAACTAGAGGAACGTTTATTACAACCACACGCTTCTCCATAAAAAGGTGGGTAAGTGAGAAACTCTGAAGGCTATAAACAGGATAACCACTGCTTTCAGAGCCGTATTTTCTACCACACAAACACAAATTCTCTTCTGAGGATTCAACTCTCTTTAAATTTCTTTGGAGATTCTGAATGTTTTGTGTACTTTTAATTTCCTTTTTGGCATTCACAATGGTGAGGACTGTTTTTGTCTCACACATGCTCAAAAATCTGAATTGTGTTGGAGGAAGCATAAGAAAAAAACTTGTGAAATATGGGGACACACATGAAGGGAAGATTAAGGTGTGTCATATCACTGCTGATATAAAAACAAACTGACATTAATCCTTCATTCAAAAGTGCAAGATGCCCTTTGGGCTAAAGAATTGTTTTTTAGGTTTATAAAGTCACTACACAGAGATGGGAAGTATAAGATCAGACAGGAAGTGAACATCGAAATGGCAGAGTTTGAAAAGTACAGTTCATTTACCTCTCGCTTACATATTGTGCCCAAAGAGCGTTTGCATCAAGAAGATACCCCACCTTGTCTGCGTTACTTTTTCCAGATTAGGGGTCTTGCTCATTGTTGACAGCTATTAGTTTGTTGGACACTCAAATTCATTTGCGATTGTGTTGATCAAACCACATTAAATTTTTTTGCATGGTTGATTGCTATCCAATTGTCAGAGAGACAAAGAGGCGCTGATCCTAAATGAGGTTCTGGATTTAAATCTGATTCACTGGTACTTGTGTGAGCTGTTTTATGTAAATTGTGTCACATTTGTATGCATTTATTTAAGTACAGAGATTGATGTATCAGCAGAAATGGCATATTAAGACAATACAGCATGTACAAACTTCACCCAGAAACCGAGCATCGTGTTGTTAGATCTCGTGTCTGATCACATTCATACTGTACCTGACCTTAACCTCTCCAGGGCTGCCTTGGTACTGCGCAGAGGCCACTGTTTCTAGGGGGTCTTGGTCTGGTAGTTTTATTAACACTAGTGTGCGATTGGCGTGTTCACATCTACCTACATGAACCAGACTATGAGGGACATTGCCTGAGGTTTCACAGGAAAACAAATAAATACTCCAAACAAACTAGGTGCAAATAGACCAATAAAACTGGCAGACCCCTGACTCAAAGTGCTATTGTTTGAGGACCCCTGCACTCTTATGAGACAGACTCTCCCGGGATTATTGTGAGAAAACAAAGACTGAGAGATGGAAATGTAAACTGGAAATTGTAGTCTGCGCCAGGCTAAAGTCAAAAACCAGGCAATCAAAAGAGAGCACAGGCAGCCAAACTACAGGGATGAACCAATAATCGCAGTACGAGGCCAAAAAGGAGTTTGAAAACCATGAAACGAACCGAGCACAAGGCCTTCATAAGAAGAATCAAACTATTACGAGAGATTTGTTTAAGCTTATTATCCAGCTGAGTGATATTCAAAACTGGAATCGCAGCTGCATTTACAGAGGGTACGGAAAGTATTCAGACCCTCTTCAATTTTTCACTCTTTGTTATATTGCAGCCATTTGCTAAAATCATTTAAATTAATTTTTTCCCACATTAATGTACACACAGCACCCCATATTGACAGACAAAAAAAATAATTTTTGAAATTGTTGCAGATTTATTAAAAAAGAAAAACTGAAATATCACATGGTCCTAAGTATTCAGACTCTTTGAACCCTCAGTATTTAGTAGAAGCCCTCTTTTGAGCTCATACAGCCAGGAGTCTTCTTGGGAAAGATGCAACAAGTTTTTCACACCTGGATTTGGGGATCCTCTGCCATTCCTCCTTGCAGATCCTCTCCAGTTCTGTCAGGTTGGATGGTAAACGTTGGTGGGCGGCCATTTTTAGGTCTCTCCAGAGATGCTCAATTGGGTTTAAGTCAGGGCTCTGGCTGGGCCATTCAAGAACAGTCACGGAGTTGTTGTGAAGCCACTCCTTCGTTATTTTAGCTGTGTGCTTAGAGTCATTGTCTTGTTGGAAGGTAAACCTTCGGCCCAGTCTGAGGTCCTTAGCACTCTGGAGAAGGTTTTTGTCCAGGATATCCCTGTACTTGGCCGCATTCATCTTTCCCTGGATTGCAACCAGTTGTCCTGTCCCTGCAGCTGAAAAACACCCCCACAACATGATGCTGCCACCGCCATGCTTCACTGTGGGGACTGTATTGGACAAGTGATGAGCAGTGCCTGGTTGTCTCCACACATACCGCTTAGAATTAAGGCCAAAAAGTTCTCTCTTGGAGTTTGCTAAAAGACACCTGAAGGACTCTGAGATGGTGAGAAATAAGATTCTCTTGTCTGAGGAGACCAAGACAGAACTTTTTGGCCTTAATTCTAAGCGGTATGTGTGGAGACAACCAGGTTCAATTGAAAATGTCTTATGTTATAAGATCCAGGTCAGCAGACCAAATGCCCATAGTCCTGAGGCTATCAACGTCGGTTCAGCCAGGAAAATTAAGCTTGTCCTTCCTACAGCGTCAGCTGGCTATTTTACAACCAACAAAGTAGAATGAACAAAAACAAACTTTTTTTTATTTTGAAAGCTTTCTTTTTATCTTAGACATTCAGATAATAGGGCAGAAGAGTATACTTAGTGAGATAGCAGAATAAGTCAACATATGCTGAGTTTACATGCCGAATGTGTACCTTTCTAAAAAAAAAAAAACCATTACCTCTTATCTCTGCTATAGCTCCGCTATTATTGTATAGTAAATGGGCATGCCGCTCAAGTGGGCATAGCCCAGTTAGTAAAAATAGACGCTCTTGTCAAGAGACATTGAAAAAAGGAGATTTTGTATAATGTCTTATAGTCACTTCTCTTGTTCTTCTATTAGGAAAGATTCAGGTGAAGAGTTGTGCTCTTTCGACTGGGATGAATGAATCCCTGTACGCTGAAGTGAAAGAACAACTATGATATATGGCCGGCACTGGGTTGTTTTTGTGACATCTTCAATACTTGCCAATGTCCAACATCCTCCTATTCATTATCATAATCTTCACACCCAGGACAAGTTCGGGGGCCAGCTGAAGCCTAACCCAATAAACACTGAGTGCCAGTCCATCACAGAGTAACACACACACACACACACACACACACACACACACACAGGCCAATTTAGCAACTCATTTACCTAACCTGCATGTCTTTGGACTGTGGGAGGAAACTGTCACACGCCGTGGATGACTCCAGACCTGTGCCCTTTTTGTTATCTTAATAAGATCCTACATGAAAAGTTAGTGATCAAACTAAATTGTGTGAATTCAGAGTGTGGTGTGTGAAGGTGTGCAGAACTGGTCGACACACAGGAAGCAGAGAGGGTTGGAGAGAGAAATTTTATAAGGATCATCAAGTGTACGCAATTTTGCATCCCTTTACTGGAATTGAACACTGTAAAAAAATCCTGTTAAATTTACAGTAAAAAAACTGGCAGCTGTGGTTGCCAGAATTTCACAGTAAAAAATATTGTACAGATATTTATTGCTGTAAAAGACTGTTTAATTTAAAGTAAAAAAGTGTTAATTTTAAATTAAATTGCAGTAAAATACAGTAAGGATGTAATCTACTTTAAGGTACAGTGTGCATAATTTACTTTATACTTTAAAACTGCATGTTTTGCTGTAATATGTATGTTATTTGACTGTTAGAACTATGTCACTATTCCAGCACAATGCATATAAAAAACATTGTGCATTTGACAACTTAAAACTTTAATTACCATTATTCTTAACTGTTAAATTTACACTAGCATAATACAATTATGTAATCATGCAACACCTGTTAACTTGAAAAAGCTATTTAGCAGTGCAACTTAAATAACAAAATAAGAATCACAATATAAATCATTTGCATTCATTATTTTATTTTCAGTATAAACATCAATAAACCAATAAAAATGATGTTTATCATAGATTTTAAGTATTTCAAACAAAAATGAAAAACACAAAAAGTGCTCAGATGTTGACAAAATGTTGACAATCTCTGATATTGAGAACACCTGCCATTATTAATTTTTAGGGAAAAAAACATATCATAAACCAAATTATTTTTCTTCATTGGCAACACTAAATTGGTATCATGAAATGATTAGCTTGCGTCTTCCTTTGCGTTAACTTTATACATAAAATAAAATGTAAAAATATCAAAATTTAAATTACAACTTTATACAGTGCTTTATAACATTCCTTGTTTGTAATTGGAAAAAAAAGAAAAAAAAAGTGAAAAAACAAGTCCTCCATGTTCCTTAGTTTTACAAAGGTAAATTATGGCAAAATCTGAGTCTTCCTGTCATCCAAAATAAAAAAAAAAAAGGTTAACTAGTAAACCACAATAAAAGACTTCCTATTTGCTTCATACCTTTAACAAATATAAAAATAAATATTGAACTAAAATAAGGATTCAGACTTCTTGTTTGTTCAATGCCTTCTAAAACAAACAAACAAACAAAAATACTAAGAAAACCAAAATACGGAATCTGATTACCTTTTTTTTCCTTGTCTTCTCATTGCAATGCTCAGTAATCCTCTCGTATGCAGGACACTTCTATGAAGTGGTTCTCCAGTCGTGGTCAGCAAGGTCAGCTATTAGAGTGAGCACTTTGGGAACGGTTTCTTGTTTTTCCTTGACTCGACCTTGGTGCCCTTGTCTGGATTTATGTTGAACAAGCATCTGAAAAACAAATTCATTTGCTTTTACTTGCTTGTTTTCTTGATATGTGCTGCACAATATCAATTGTCTTATCTATAATAATAAAAGGCAAAGCCCTCACTGACTGACTGACTTGACCTCACTCACTCACTGACTCATCACTAATTCTCCAACTTCCCATGTACAGTAGGTAGAAGGCTCATTCCTTACAGCTTACTTATAAAAGTTAAGCAGGTTTCATTTCGAAATTCTACACGTAACGGTCATAACGGTCGAAAACGTCCGCCATGTTGAACTTTCTTATTTATGGCCCCATCTTCACGAAATTTGGTAAGCGGCTTCTCTGTGCTAACCAAAACCGATGTACGTACTTATTTCGGTGGTATGATGCCACTGTCGGCCGCCATATTGAACTTTTCAACAGTCTTTGTTACTTATGGGCCCATCTTCAAGAAATTTGGTACACGGGTTCCCAACGATAACTGAATCCTACTTACACACATATATACGTCCATAGCCTGTACCTCGGTCACCGTGTGAGGTGGCATTGGGTCCCCCATCCCAACGCCTCCCATGTTGTTGGCTGCCTGCCTATATAAGGCCGTCCGTCACTCCGGTCTCTTCATTCCCTTCCTTGCTTCGCCACAGGATTCACGTCTCCCTACTGATAACTACAGCCTTTTTGTTTAATCCACGGCTTCTCTGCTGTTTTATTGTTCGTTTATTACGATTATAGTTATTGTGTAGGTATTTTAGACTTACTTTACATTGTTCAGGTACCCATTTCCTTTATCATTCTAACTGTACCCCCATTAACATGTCTATCGAGGTGATCACCATCGATCAAAGAACTGTCACTTACCGAGTGGTTTCCATGCCCGGAGAGGACGCCTGCTTTTCCCATTCTCTGTGTTGCATATTGCACGGCCATATCAGGCTCACTCTTGATATCCGGAGGAACATTGTGACTTATGTATTGAATGACTGGACAGGTTCAAGGTGTGGACTGATGACGGTACAGGAGATAATTAGACTACACAGGAGCACTAGAAGAGTGAAATGCTTAAGCCCTTCACCTATGGATCTGCATGTGAGTTGATGGCTGCCGCTGAATTGTTCGGTTGTCGCTTTCAAGTGTACCGAAATGGCCAAATATTTTACACCTTTGGACAACCGCCAATGCCTCTCAAACATCTTAGATTGACAGGTGACGATTTGAGTAGTGGACACTTTGATGTTTATGAATGTTTAAACTCTCAAAAGCTGGATGTGATTTTATCGATGAAACTGGTTGTGTGCTTACAACGCTTGACAGATGCCAAATGTCACTTCAACACAACAAATCCTGCGAATACTGTCGTAATTGAAACAAACCATGAAACTCAAACCGATTATGACAGCAGCAATCCAAGCTGTGAGATCTGAGATAAGATTACTATTCACATGGCCGACTGTACGTTGCATGCTCAAGAGTAAGCTCAGCGCACAGCTTGGTCATGTTACAACCGGAGGGCCAAACTGACAACATGGTATACAAAGAGATCCTTAAATAATTATTGGTATATTTTCCCTCAGTTTAAAAAGGTTTATCTTCTTAATAAAAATTTTAAATGCAGTACTTCGCCGCTGCGAAGCGCGGGTATTTTGCTAGTGTGAAATAAATTGTCATACTCACCATTGCAAGAACTCAAGAGTGGATGCCAGTTCCACTGGATAGTGAATATTGAAACAGTAAAAGCTGCCGAACATCATGCAGAGTGCCGAGATAAAGGTTGGAATGTGTTTAGTTGTAATCTGTCGGTCGATACCCAGCATGAACATTTTTGAAGTGTAGATTGAAGGACCGATAGATAAATGTATACAAAATCATCTCAACAAGCTTTTTGACAATTAAAGCAAAACTGTTTCCCCACTTAGTTTACACCAATATTTTTGCATTTAGTTTGAAAATATACTTACCAGAAACAATAATGTGGGGGGTGACTGGCAACTTATCAACCACATCTTCAGCAAGGAAGGACTCTTCTACATAATGAAACATTACCTCTTGCCTTTCTTCAAAGTATGCAAGAAGAAGAATCACCATGTCCTTGACATCTTCAGAACAGCCCTCCACATGACCTCTGGACACCTCCAATTTAGCAGCATGACTTGCTTTTTCCTCTCTTGTGCTGGTGGTTTTTAGGAACTTCAGGAGCCGCACTCCATTTTTGTACAAGCTTGCAAGGAACATCTCTTTCAGATCAATCCCAGTAGCTGTTTGAAGTGTACACCCATGGCAATTTCTTGGAATACAAAAGGCCAGTCCTCAAAAAGCTGGTTCATGCGGACTCCCTTATTTATGTCTTTACGCTGGGAGTAATATGTTGATTGCACAAGGGTTCCAATTTCTTTATTGTTAACATTTGTCTCCTTAGACAGCATCTTCATTTTCTCCTGTTTATCATTCTGGCTTTCTGCTGTTTCAGAAAGTGGCATACATTTTAATTCCCAATTAACACAGCCATATGTGTCTTGAACCACTGCCTTTTGTTCAGCAGGGACCTCCTCAGTATCACTATCTGAATCATGCTTGCGTTTTCTGATTTTTTGTATGTCAGGTCTTCTCACGTTGTCGACACGATTCTGGAGCTTTTTAACCAGTGAATGATATCCTGGTCCAACTACATCTCCTTCAATGACATCCTGCAAGGATGCTGGGTACTTGGTCACAATCTTTTTGGCAATAACAATGGTACTTTGCTTACTAGGGGAATCACAGATCTTAATCATTTCAGAAACGATAATTCTGACCATTTCACGTCGTAAACGTGGACTTGGTCTTTTCTTCCTTTCAAAACAGTTAATCAGTTCAGGAAATTTGTTCCAAGGAATCTCAAAACTGTCAGCCCAGTCTGAAACAAATCTGGAACTGCTGCTTAATGGTGAAGATGAAGAACATGAGGCTGAGGGACTGTAGACTGTGGAGCATGATGATGATGCATCTGGATTTTGATCTGTACAGGCAAAATAAATACCATTGTCAAACACAAATTACATGATCAACATTTTACACGTTGTAATATTACGTGATGAGATGTACTTAGTGATGTGGCTCCATGATGACACAAGATTTCTGGCATGAACTGGTCTCAGCACGGGCATGAGGTCTACTTCCTGAACATACTGAAAATTTTGAGAAGTCTCTACTCCAAGTGACTTCAGTGTATCTACCACCGAATTTAATACGGGAGATGATGTCTGGGAGCACATCAGCAATAGCGCTGCTTATGCATTTTTGTCGAGACTCATCCATATCTAAAGATAAAAATAAATCCATCACTAAGCAATTGTAATGTATCTGAAATCAACTGACCACAACTGAAAGTAAGTTTTTATTTGAAAAATTAAAAGAACCCGTCATATATTGAACACATTGTATCATATCCATAACACCAGAAATTATTTTCATGTCACATTGTTAGAAAATATAAACAATGCACTTTCTTGAAAGTAATATGTTGTTCATTAGTGTTAGCATTTGTGTGAATCAATAAATCATTGCTGCTGTTGTTAATTACAAATCCAAAAATTAACATGAGGTTAAAAATTTTCACTTGCAATTTTGGGATGACCATGTTACCAAATGCAATGTATCATGTTGCAGCAGACCAATCAAATATTGGGCATCATGACACCCTTAGGGTGTATTGCCTCTTTAAAAATATCACCTCCTCAAATGGTATCTCTATGAAGGAATACTGTTTGGGGTTTTGTTACAAACTGAAAAAAATAATGTCATATTAATACAATTTGCAATTTACTGTCCATATTTTAATAAATATTTTGCTTCAGCTGAAAAACCTCAATAAAATGGAGAGTGTAGGGGGACAACATGCTGTGTTTCAGTGGAACTACCGTTCCTCCCTGCATTATGTAAGATGATAACGGATAAAGTCAACTAAGTCTTCAATGTTCACACATTGCATTCTGTCAATTGCAGTTCTCAGGGAGTATAAATGGTACGGAGTAAGAAACTCTGATACAAAACACTCGAGTTAACAAGTGCACACTTTCCTCCTTGATAAAAATGAGCACAAGTTCACCAAACTCCACACAGCCATCATTTCCAATGACAACAAACTGCCCTTTTTAAATGCTGTTCCTTCAAACTAAATTTTTACAGAAATCTCGGTATTTGTGGCATTAAATCCAAACTGACACACAGCATCCTTGATAGTCTCAGAGTAAAGTTCCAAGAAAAACGGAGAGCTCTCTTTTATTTGCAAGACCATGGGACGCGCTGCCCCAGCTGATAAATAGGCCTGAAGCATCTGATGCCTTTCAGAAAGGGTGTTACACAAGTTCTTAAAATTCTTCAAGTGTCTTGTACATCTCTTAAAGTAGCTATGTTTACTTTCAAACCTTATGGTCCATAACCGGATAAGTGGACCAAATTTCAGTGTTAGTGCAGGATATTGCTGTAAGTAATGAGGTTAGGTTTCAAATTACTTTCTGGAAAGGCTGATTTTCTGGATTCTAGATACTCTTGGATAATAACATTTAAATAAGTGTCCTGTGATACTGAAATCATCTGAGCACAGATGATGTCAACAATGTCTTTTAGCTGAAGTAGTAACTGCCACGCTTCATCTGCAGGATCTTTTACTGTCTCCAATTATTAAAGGCAGCAGCCTCAAAAAAATTCCAGTTCTGAAGAGCCTGACCTGCAAGTTCTTTACAACTGAGCACAAGGCTTTGCGAGAGCATCAGGGCTTTTATATTTGAACTGCCTAATTCGCTGATTACGTATAGAGTAAGTGAACCACTTATTCTTAACAAAATACTTGAGATACAGTGCGACATCATATGACAGCACACCTTCAAAATATCATGTCCAAGACAAGGCGACAAACAAAGTATTTCAAAGAATTGAACTTTATCCCCTGAACCTCGGTGGTATTTTCAGGCTGTAATTGATCGACAGCACAACTGTAACTCTCAGCAGTACGTAATGGGCCACATGATTTTGGGTCATCATAAAACTCCCTGGTGAATCAGACAGTATCTACAGAAATACCGTGAATGGCTAAAATTTTCAGTGAATCCACCAACACAGTGGGAGCCCAAATGATCTCCAGCAATGCAATAAAGTGTACCATTAATAACAGACTGCTCTGTCATAGCAAGTCCATTGTCCTCAATGTCTTTCAAATCTGCTATTAATTGAGAGAAAACTCTTTCATGGCCAAAGTCTGTAGGTATGTTTGTTATTTTAAAGAATTAAACCACTTAATGTTATCTGCGATTTTGGCAGAAGCAGATTTGAATAAACAATTTCGATTACTAGCCATGTTACCCGATGCAGTTATTCGGCAGGGATTAAATTCAGAGTTTAACAGGAATTTTTCTTTTTGATGATAGTAAAAAAGAATTAGATTAAATGAATTGCAGAAAAAAAAATAATTGCTGTACAAGAATAGTAGATTTTTGACTTTTAATACTATGATCTCTTTTAAATAAAAGAAAAATACAAAGTTTACAATCGGTAAGTTCTTTGAGAAATAATGCGTTTTACAGTAATTTACCATTAAATTAACAGGGTATTTTTTTTTTTTTAAATAACACTGTATTTTTTACAAAATAAAAGCGTAAATTTGAAGAGATTTTTCTGTATTTTTGATTAGTAAATGTCACTGTTAATTAAAACGGTAAATTAAGATTTTATGATTTACAGTTCTTTACTTTCGCAATTTTACATGCATTCACCGTTAAAATCACAGACATTTTTAACAGTGAACCTCAAACCATGGTGGCTGGTTCCCTTAGTCGACAGGGTGAAGATCAGAGTATTACATTCTTAGGTCTGAGTCGCAATCTGATTACTTGGGTGGTTACCTAGCAGGTAACGCTTGTGGTTGGTTGGCCTGCCAGCAAACATCCGCCACATCCTCTCAGGTGCGAACTGTATTATTATTATTATTATCATCATCATTGTATTATTTGGTAGATACTGTATCACATTCTCCATGTCTGTGGGTTTTCCTTCCATCTCTCTTAAGACATGCAGGTTAGAATAACTGCGATTCTGAGCTGCCCAAGTGCACGTGAACATGCCATGCAATGTGCCAGATTCCTGCACATAGGTCAGATTCCTGATGCTTCCTGCCGTGCATCTAATGCTACCGAGATTGGCTTCATCCTAAGACCCTGAATTTAATGAACGTTAGGCTTTATTTTTGTCATCATGCTTTTTCCATAGTTAATATTAACTGTGCCCATTTGTCAGGTGCCTCCAGGCTCAGATCCACACTCAGTCACTTTAATTACACTCATCTTTATCTGACCTTGTCTTTTATTGATGAAATGATTAATTTCCCCTCAGTGTTGTTCACAGAAGTTTCCTAAAATATTAAAATCCCTCTGCATGCTGATCAGCACAGAGTAAGCAAAATAAAAATAAGGTAATGGAAACACTTGTCTTTTATCATCTGACATATGCATCGGTGGCCTCTTGCAGTTTCTGTTTATGCTGAATTTTCCATCGCTGACCTGAATAGCTTTTCCTGTTCACCAACCATGTCCATTATAAAATCTAAACTATCAGCTTTTATGGAGATCCTCATTCAAAATACCGTCCTTTAGGTTCACCAACGTTTTAAATAGTCATTTGAACCTCCATCCAGCTACTCATTATTAAACCCATTTCATGGTTCCTGTAACCAAAACCTAGTCACGTGGCATCAGACTTGGTTCATCGCAGGGCACACTCACCCAAACCAAGAGAAAGGCATCATTAAGACAGAAGCCAGCCCTGGGTGGGTCACCAGTTCATTACAGGGCACATTCCCTCACCCCTGGCAGTTCCGAATCTACTGTTAACTAACTACATTGAACTAACAGCCTCTGTTCTGTTTATTCTACTTATCTGGTGGTCCTGTCCCCATTGGCATCAAGCGGTTAAATTTAGGCTAGGGTTCCAGGGTGGGAATTTTATCAATACACTGAAGTTAATAAAAATTGGCTCATGCGTCCATTATATGCTATGCTCAAAAGGTATTCTGACAAATAATACCTTTTATATTTTTTTTTCTAATCAATTTTTCACTTAAGGAAAGCCAATTACGTGCATGTGAAATCCATGGACTAAAGCTGATTTTCTGTGGAGCAAGTAAATAAATGCCCAGGGTATTTATTAGTTCTTTCTCACACTAACACAGGAGATCCCACACTTAATCAGTAATGCGTGTGTGTGATGGTGCGAGAGTTTGTGTGTGTGTGTGTGTGTGTATGTTTTGATATGGGAGGGACAGAAGGAGCCGTAGAGGCAGGCAGCACAAGTCGGGTGGGATGGAGTGGGGCGAGGAGGCAGGGATTTGTGTGAGTATTTGAAATAATGAAAGAAAAAAAAACAAAAACAAAAGTGCTTTGGAATTGAGGAGCCAAAACCAAGGTGACTTGTGAAATAAAAAACACACCCGACAGGCATATGCCTTTTACCAAAATAAATACAATCTGTTCAAACAAGGTACGTAATTCATCCAAATAGAATTTGTTCGAACGGATGACAGTCTTTTGAGCAACATCGCTCTTTTCAAAGCCAAACCACCTCCATATGAGTGAGGATGATCCATGTCTTGCAATTAAATGTAACATACACAGTGAAGCGGTTTTATCCCCTGGTGCCGTTTGTTCACTCATTTTTAGGCAGCTACATTAGCTTAACTTGTGGTGAGCTGACTTTGCACATCTAGGCGCTTGTTTTGCACACATGCAGTAATCTATTCACTTATGCCTGGACCTGAAGCTTATTTTTTTAAAAATGTATATTTTATAAAGATTCTTTGAAGCCCTTTTTAAGTCTAGCTGGGGTTTATTGATGGTGTCAAAGTGGGCATTTTTGGAACTTGCAGGACTTGCATGCTTTAAGACTCTAAGCGCTCAGAACATCAGCATGTAGGGAAAAAAAACAACAAAACTACAACTAGTACAACAGAGGAACCAACTCGGCTTACAGAACACCAGCGTTACCTAAACACCACTGCTGAGGCATTAGTTCTCATACTTGTATTGTTTGGCATTTTTGTGTATTATTGAATTCTTTTTAAAGTGTTTTGTTTACATACAAATCCTTACTTCCATTAATGGCTTGGATATTGAGAGATATATATATATATATATATATATATATATATATATATATATATATATATATATATATATATATATATATATATATATATATATATATATATATATATATATATATATATATATATATATATACACACATAATATCTGACAATCTCATCCAGTTACATCTACATGTTGCTTATTTCAAACTGAAAGCAGGACTTTGTCGCTTTTTAAACCATGCCAATGATGAAATAGATGATCTGAGCCCTAACTCAAAAAAACAAAAACAAACAAGCCCACTCATAAGATTCAACTGACAAGACTCACCGCCACTAGTTCTGTCTCACTCTTCTGGCAACTGGTTTTCAGACATTCAGTATCAGCTTAGTTACTTGTCCCATTTGCACAGGTGAAGAGGCGAGTGTGACAGGTAAGAAGGGAATGCTCTTCATGTAGCCCCAGTGAAGTTGTTCCTGCTATGATTGTATTCCAGTATCCATTCAAAAAGGACTACAGGAATAAAACTGAGGCTCCTGCTGTAATGGAGTAATACCTAGCATACATACTGTGTATAATAAAAAAGAAAAACAAAATTAGTTTAACAACATATAATTTTAAAATGCATAACTGGCAGGAAAGCTGGAAAAGTAGCTGTTGCTTGGACACAATTATTACCCTACTAGATCAGATGAAAACGGCTGTTAAGGGCTGTAATTTGTGACAGGGAGATTGAAGGCTCTAGTATTAAAATGTATGAGCTCATGGATGGAAGACAAGTTTTAGAAACATGAGCACGCATTCCAGTAAGATAGCCTGGGGGAATACTGGTACCCTACGTGAAAGGCTAGGAATGGAATGGAGGTTGCTAGCTGCAATGAAAAGACATGAACTGATCTGCACTGGCCAGCAGCTGGACTGGGGAGGGACAGAGTCATGAGGAAGAGCGGAGTCAGACACCCTGACTCGTGCAAGAGGTGGGTCAAGGACTGGATCGATTGGGGCTTGCACAGACATGTTAGTGTCTCAGCTGCTGCTCTGTGAAGAAGGTCATGTGGTCTGTTTCTGACATTTCACCCAAGGGTCATGTCTGATTATGTCAGACCAGAGACCAACTAACATACTAGGACATGGTGCCTCCTGGTATCTTCTGCAATACAGGAATTGCCACAATGAAATGCATCGTGACTCACCAATGGAGACGTGACAGTTAAACCATCTTATTCAAAAAAAAAAAAAAAAAAACAACATTTCTCATTATCTGGAGGCAGGCCAGCTCTTTTTCTTATATCTGAACAGATGAAATTATGCCATGCAATTCAAGAAGCATTAATCCATATTAATATGATCATGTTGGATTATTTGAAACTAGAACAGTGAACCAGAAATGTGTGTTTGTTTATCACTGTCATATCAACTTACTACATTGTGTATCACATAGGCCAGTTACTCCTGTTTAATGTTGTTATTGGATCCACAAGGTCAAACTGGACTTACTGAAGGCAGGTGCTTTGTTGGCGATTGTTTAACGTAAAATATTCACCTACAGAATCTAAATGTCCAGTGGGTCCTACCGTCTTTTGATAAAGAAAAAGCTATGGATGGGTGGACGGCAGGCTGGCTGCAATTTTTCTTTCTTTTTTTTTTTTTTTTTTTTAAAACTTTAGAGTGGCTTCTCTTTCTTTGCGATCAACTGTCACCCCATCCCTGGTAGACTATTTTCTGGCCCCTTCCGACCTTCAGTTTTTATTATCTTCTCTTTAAAGCCGATGTCCAATCATGCAACTTCAAGTTGTGGGGAGTGTCAGACTTGTGGACTGCTGTTGCTGATCTCATCCACAGAAAGGATCATGGGGCATATCAAAATGTGTGCCAACTTACCAGCACAGTCTGGCTAACCCTTTTGCTGACAGCCAATAATGTGCCAGTAAGAGGGTTGACAGGTACAGTGAATTCAGCTGCAATCTCAATTTACTTTCTATTCTGTCATTGTATGCAAAACACAAGACAGACAGACAGACGGACAGACAGACGGACAGACAAGGCTCTTGTGTTTGCGAGGTCCAACACATCTGCGTTCCTTATTAGTCGTCACTGCATTCTATGAATTGAACTTCCGGATGAACATTAGAGGTTGTCAGCTCTCATGAACACAGAGCCCAACGACTAAAACAAAAATCAAACCCGTTTAGTTGCGGACTAGTTAAGAGTGAAATTTCATTGGCTTCATGGGAGCTCACCAAGATGATGTCAATGAAGGCTGTGACTGAAAATGTTACCCAATGTGACATGACCTAAAAGGCTTAGATAGGAGTTTTGCATTCATTCTGAAGTAGACAAACATTTTTGTTAATTCATCTTTTGTTTTCAATTCACAGAATTATAGAATCACTAACTTTATACAAAAAAAAAAAAACTGAACACATGTTTTTCAGGGGCCAAAGTACATTTTAATTACTCCTTTTTCTAAGCTTTCTAGAAAGCTAGACAGAAACTTCTGAGTCTGCACCCTGTGCTGCCATTAAAGTTATCCTGCCCAGACAACAAACAATTAGTTTAAGCAAATTTCAGAATGTTCTCTTAAATAACAGTCTCTTTGTAGATGAAACTGAAGTGAAGCTGCGCCATTCTAGGATTCTTGCTTAATTGCCGCTTTTCCTCTTTCAACGCTGGTGGCGTTCAGGACTCATTTTCCAATCAGCTTGAGGTTATTTATTTTGCTACCTGCCATCCTATACATTCAACCAGAATCAATTTTTCTGCTTGTTGCAGAGCACCGTATTCCAAATAAAACTTCCTTCTCTTCAATAATTTCATCAGCCAACTTATCTATTTTTTTTTAAATCACTCAATCCTCAATAGCCTGCTACAGCCGACTCCCGACAAGTTTTCAAATGTGCCTACTATGAATTACCCAATAAAAGGTAGCTGAACAGGTTTGGTAATTGAATTCAGACTTAATGAACAAGAAAAGGTTTTATCTTTTTTTCTTAGAAACGAGCTGCTTTTGTGATTTATTTTTTTCTGTTAAACCGGGGCACACAATGTATCAATTAAAGTACAAAGATAATATAATCAGTGCAATAACATAAGATAAGAAATGCAGGTGGATTTTACACAGGACTTTAGCTGTATGAAGGAAGGAAATTTTAATTGTAAGATGATCAGCAGATTGTTCTGGCCTGCCTTACATGCATTAGAACATCTGTGACAAGAAAAGGCCGTTCAATCCAACAGGCTCATCCGCCCTACTTACTGGTCCAAATCACATCACATCGAGATCTGAAAGACCCTAAAGTCTCACTTTCTACCACACCACTTGGGGTAAATGCGGAAAAGACTACATACTAAAAAAAAAATGTCTTTATGTACCAAATGGACCATAAAGCAGAATGCTAAAAGAAAGGAACGCTCAGTGATAAAGGGCATACAGTAAAGGAACAAGAGACCTGCCACACCAATGGGCTCATCTGCACAGGCCTGGCTCCTGAGGTGGATCAGCTACCGGACAGATTCTTTCCTGCTCCTCTCTCACAGTTCTAGACTTTCTTCATTCCACCAAAGCCCCTGCCTAAAACTAGGAGAGGGTGATAAAGCAGTCGACCCAGTATAATGGATGAAATTCTTGTTACAATATGCATTAAAAAAAATAAAATTTATGCTTAAAAAAAAAAAAAAGTAGTGAAATCTTGAACAGATTCAAACATAAAACATGTATCATAAGATAAAAAAGGACAAATGAGAAATACAGTTTTACATTGCTGTATTAAAAGGTGTCATCTTTGTGTATTGACTTGGGCACATTACAGGATCCGAGGACTGTCACACGCAAACTGAAAAAGAAAAAGAAAAAAAAACAGTCAGAAAACCAGAGAGGGCTCAAGACCAGGAAGTCAATAAAAACCAAATCAATCATTCTGTGCATCAGTGTGGTCGAAATTGAACATCTTACTAAAGAAAGAAACATCCTCTAACAGGACAACTCAGTAATCAGGCAGGAGAAAAGCAGGTCACTGTGTCTTTTAATTACTCCTCGGCAAAATGCCTTGGAGGGAGCACACTGTTACCGCCTGGTCAGAGAAATAAAGAACAGACGTTCATTTTATAGACTGTTGAATTTACATACACAGTGTTTATCAATGCATACATTTTACTCTGGTTGGTTTGTTGGTTTACACCCAAATGATTTATATAAAATAAAAGTCTACTAAGTTATATTATATTCTGGTTCTCCTTTACCTTTTGCAATGAGCCACCACCCTTGAACTTTCTGTACATATAACAACTGTGTCCATTCTGGTCCTTTACAGGACATTTGCCGATTTCTTAGTCATCCTTCAGTACATTTTGTGTATTACATCAACCTTACTTCTGGCACATTATTTACTTGACCATCTCAGTATTTTTCCTAAACCAAATCTTATATTTCAGTGCACATTTTGTTGTTCACTTGATCTTAATCTCGTTTCTGACATTTATTAACCCTTTATTCTATTTCTTTAAGATGAATGCTATGTGATACCCTAAAATTATTCTTCCACATCAGTCAAAGGTGAGAACCAGTAAGCAATCCGACCACCAGGACCAAAGCTAACAACCATTAAATATTTACCAAAAATGCGGAGGGATGCAAAATGCAATCACTGCCACATTTATATTAGGCACAATAATAAAAGTCAACTTTTGAAATGCTAGCCTGTGGATACTAGAAATAGGCAACTCGCACATAACAAAAATCCAAAATAAGCAAAATTGTACGTATAACCAAGGCTTATAATTCACATGTGAAGTGCGTGTAAGAAGTAAAATTAACAAAATCACCCAGAGTGATGTGTGGTCCAACCTTATCAATGAATCGATACAAAATAATCACCCTGCAACTCAGCATTGCATAAAAATTATTGCTTGCTTAAAGTTGGGGACAAAAGTCCCGTCCTATTTGTGTTTGCTTGGCAGCAACACGAGTGAGAGGACGACAAGTGAGTGAGAAAGTAGCAGCAATTTCAAACTGGAGAGGTGAATACCTGCTAATGAATCCATCGCAGGGCACAAGAAGCGCTGGTAAGCACAATTAATCATTAATACAGATTGAACTTGTTTGATATAAAAAAAAAAAAAAAAAAACACAATTTTTAAATATTCCATAATATGGATTTCTGAGCATATTGCCCACTCCTATCTCTACACTTAGATATGCACAGGTTTTTACTGTCATTTTTGCTTTTAAAAGGATAAACAGACATTATTGCTGTACTTAAGAAAAATAACCCTATAAATCTATATACATTTCTTCTTACATAGACTTTGCTTTTGTTTAGCCACACAAATAAAAGTATAAAAAACACTGCTAAACAAAAGATTTTGCTTTCTATTAAATTCAGCAATTTAAGACAGCCTTCTCATGGTTTGACAGAGTGTTGCATTCTGGTTTGACATGCGAATAAGAATTTCAGTGTCCTCTTTGCACAGGACAATAAAACTACTAGGACTACACAAGCTAAGAGACGCAGCCCCTTTCGATTGTAAACATTTGGGTACAAAACAACAGCTGAAGGTTAAGCGCAGTATGACCAATAACTTGACAAAATATACATAGAGAAACATAGGCATGTATTGTATCTCTCTCTCTATTATATATAAATATCTGCACCTCTTATTTTTTTCTCCACACACACACACACACGTGTGATACAGTATCTGCCAAACAGAGTATGACGTGTGTTTCACCCTAATTGGGGCTCATCAGGTGTACCCACTTTTGCATCGCCTTACGAGATAGTTGTGAAGATACCGTATCACATATCTATGAGCTGCTTCTTGCAACAGTTTGGCATAGATTTATGAACAACTGATGTCATAGAGACACGGATATAGAATGTGGCGGTGAGCAATGTAAATTAGTGTGGGACGTCATAGAAGACATTTTTAGAGACTAAGCAATGGTAGGATCATCAATTCTGCCGATTACGTTTATGATTTCCTGATTATTTCTTTTAGCATTATTTTGTCAGTACTGCAAAACATTTACCAAGATAGAGCTTAAGTTTTACCTTGGCCTTTTGACCTTTCCTGTGCTGCCAAGAGGTAAGAAACAGCAGGATGATAATATATTAATAATAAAAAAACAAAAACAAAAAAAACCACACGGGTCAGAAGATGAAACCTTAGTCATGGTTTCCTTTAATCTATCCCAGTAGATCAATCCCATCTTTAAAATCAGACTTTATATGGAAACCAAAGTTGTTTTCAGAAACACACTTGCAAGTTCGCTCACCAAAAGTCAATAACTATCAACACACATTAATAACACTGAGAGGGTCCAAACAGGCAGATGACAACTGCTTTGTGCTGCCGGCTTACATATTGTCACTTTGTTTTATTGTGGAAGAGTCCTAGGGTGACAATTTTTCAGACTCTTTACTACATATTCCTGAATGCTGGCTCAATGTACCCACTATAGCCCTTGTATACTTAAACTGACAAATCTGTTACAATTTATTTTTTTTTTATAGCTCAGAATCACACAAGGAGGGCCGCAATGGGCTTTAACAGGCCCTGCCTCTTGACAGCCCCCCAGCCTTGACACTCTAAGAAGGAAAAACTCCCAAAAAACCCTTGTAGGGAAAAATGGAAGAAACATCAGGAAAGGCAGTTCAAAAAGAGACCCCTTTCCAGGTTGGGCGTGCAGTGGGTGTCAAAAAGAAAACGGGGGTCAGTAAATACACAGAACAAATCCTCAATACAGAATAAAAATAAAAATTTAACAAGTACAAACCAAAACAAGCAGGAGAGAAGGTTTACATTTTTATTTAAGCACTAGCTGGGCTAGCTCTCTAAGTCTGGTTGAAATCAAATTAAGTAATTAACGTAGACCTCAGCGTTAATGTTTTCCGTGCACCATGCAATACATATGTCTCTGTTATATGTCATTTTGTATGGGATTCATGAAAGCAATCTTAATACTTGTAATACTCCATCTGTTGGAATGACAAATGCAATGCATTTTATTACAAATATTGCATGTGAAGTGCCATCTTTTGGAATAACAGAGAAATAGCAAATCCTCTTAAGATGGATTAAATTCATATTCTTTAACTTAAGGTTCCTAATATACCTAAAACAGAAGCAAAATAAAACAAATGTGACAAAATAATACAAATAGAGAATGGATAGAAAGCAGCAATTCTCGCTAGGTGTCGAGGCCCCCAATGTGCTTAGAATCCAAGGAGGTTGTTCGTGCTAGGCCGATTGCTTGATTCATTGATTTGGCACAGACTCTCAATGCAGTGAGAGAGAAAGACCCCGAGTTGCTTGTGTGAGCTCAACTGCTTCACTGCAGCACCTCTTGAACCACTGGCATATCGTAGTATAGGGGGCCGACTTCTCTGTAATGTTTAGGCCTTGTGCCTTTCAACCAGGTCAGGCTAGGCATGACTTCCATCTTTAAGGTTTCTACCAACTCAGTGTTTCACTAGCAAACCTGCTTTTTCATCCTTGCAGACTCACAGCCTGTGATTAATATGCACATCGAGGCCTGGAGTTCTTAATTAATGCGGAATCTGACCTGGTGTTTTACGAGTAGAACAGGCCTACAAGATCTTATCTATTCTCTGGTACGTGGAAGGTTACAGGAAAGACATTTCGTCCGACTAATTTTTATAAATACATGTAGTGGTGCATGGGTTGACTCAAACACGGAATGGCGTATTCAGGTCAAACTAGAGATTTTCAACTGGGTCAGTTCAGTGTGGGTTGATAGGGCTAAAAGAAACAAAGAAAAATTGAAACATTAAGTAGACCGACAGTAGTGTAGCCTGTTCCTTGAGGACTGTGTGGAAGACAACCCTCTTGCTTTTTAGGAATATCAGCAAACAATTTTCCCCTCACCTTCACAAAATGGCAAAAGCAATTCTTTGAATTCCCGCAACAAGTGCTATTAGAGAACACAATTTCAGCACAGCAGGTCATGTTATAGAATTAACACTCAACTAAATGGACCGTAGCACCGTGGATTCAATTTTATTTCTTGATAGTGTACAAAATGTGCCAAATTAAGGATAAGATGAAACCAAATACAAACTCCTTATAAGTTTCTTTATGTGTAACATAAAAAAGTTTTTTAAAGCTTACTTTATATTAAATCGCAGGATAGATGAAGATTGAAGAAAGCCCATCAAACGCATCACTAGATACACATCTTTTAAAAAATACATGTAAAATATAAAAGCAAATCGCAAAACAAATAGTTTCAAAGTCCATCCTCATGTCAGGATTGCATTTCCTTGCCTGGCCATCACAAATCACAAAGTACAGTAACCCGAGCTCTAATTCTTTGACAAAACCTGTAGAGATTTTCTTAGCCGCCTTTATCTGGCACCCTACTTCTGGGGTGGTACAGACTCGGCCTCCAAATGGTCCTATGATCTCTCATTGTTGTCTAAAGCTCAGATCCTGATTTACCCCCCAATTTAGTAGAAAGAGCACATGACAAAAGGCCCACATGTGAGCCCAACTCAGAATGGACTTTCCCAATGGACACTTTATCAAGTAGACAGATGTCATTCACCGGAACTTAACAAATATTTTTCAGATACTGAGAATGCGTTGAGTTGTCATATTTCTAAGTGCAACAGCTGTGTTTGGCTCCATTTGATAGTGCAAGACAAGGAAATTCAATTTTAGTGCTACATTCAGACTATATGTATTTCTTGAACTTGTTATTCTTGGCACCTCTCTGTGGCCGAATTAATAAAGATTTATAGCTAACTATGCCCTTTGATCAATAACTGCCTTAAGGCCCAAGTCAATGGCAAATTATAAATAGTGTTGAATCACTGTACTTTAAGAAATAAAAAATAATTCTAATCAGGTTAATAGCACCAATTTATTTATTTATTTGCGCAGATCTAATGTGTGTCAGACTTTTAAAATGGTGATGACTAAGATACGTACTGTAAATGGTCATAAACAAGATAAGCATGCAGGCCAAAGTTCAGGGCCAATTAGACATCACAGGGGGAAAAAAATCTGAAGTCTCCAAAGGGAAATGCTATGACAGTTATGTTATTATAATTTCATTTATGTATTTATTTATTTTCACAGTGGCACAATGGTTTGCATCACAGCTCCAGATCACATTTACTGCAGGGAGATCCATCATGGGCCAATTTAATGGCTTTTCAAGCAGATAAAATATCATCAGGTGGCGCAGTAGCTAGCCCTGCTGCCTTTGTGGAGTTGGCACCTTCTTTCTGAGTCTATGTGGGTTTGTTTTTGACCAAACAGACATGCATGTTAATTTAATCAGCCACAGCTCATTATGGGCTAGTGTACCATGGATTGGACTGGCACCCCATCCAGCATTAGGCAAGTTTAAACAAACATGGATGGACTTCCCTTCATCTGCTAAATTCATATTTCTTGAATAGCACATTTGGGAGCCATTTAAACACAGTGTATGAATCCTTCATTAATTACTGTATACTTTAGAATAGAGACTCATACTAATATGGTTGTATGTTTTACTTTGTTTTTTTCACATAGTTTTACATGTAGATCATGTTGAATTTATAGTATGCAAGTCTGGTTTAGCAAAGGCACTATAAAAAGGAAAATTAATTATCACTGACTAAAGGATTGATTTTCAGTTTGCTCGAGTCACTTACAGTAATTCAAACCTGCGCTTCGCAGCGGTGAAGTACTGCATTCAAATTTTTATTAAGAAGAAAATTAAACCTTTATAAACTGTGGGACAATATGCCAATAATTATTTGTTAAGGATCTCTTTGTATACCACATTGTCAGTTCGGCCCTCCGGTTGTAATCTGACCAAGCTGTGCGCTGAGCTTACTCTTGAGCATGTAACGTACAGTCGGCCATGTGAACAGTAATCTTGTTTCAAATCTCACAGCTTGGATTGCTGCTGTCATAATCGGTTTGAGTTTCATGGTTTGTTTCAGTTACGACAGTATTTGTAGGACTTGTGTTGAAGTGACATTCGGCATCTGTCAAGCGTTGTAAGCATACAAACAGTTTCATCGATAAAATCACATCCAGCTTTTGAGAGTTTAAACATTCATAAACATCAAAGTGTCCACTACTGAAATCGTCACCTGTCAATCTAAAATGTTTAAGAGGCATTACCGGTTCTCCAAAGGTGTAAAATATTTGGCCATTTCGGTACACTTGAAAGCGACAACCAAACAAATCAGCGGCAGCCATCAACTCACATGCAGATCCACAGGTGAAGGGCTTAAGCATTTCACTCTTCTAGTGCTCCTGTGTAGTCTAATTATCTCCTGTACCGTCATCAGTCCACACCTTGAACCTGTGCCAGTCATTCAATACATAAGACACAATGGATATCAAGAGTGAGCCTGATATGGCCGTGCAATATGTAACAAAGAGAATGGAAAAGGCAGGTGCCATCTCGGGCATGGAAACCACTCGGTAAGTGACAGTTCTTTGATCGATAGAATTTCTTGAAGATGGGCCCATAAGTAACAAAGACTGTTGAAAAGTTCAATATGGAGGCCGACAGTGGCATCATACTACCGAAATAAGTACATACATTGGTTTTAGTTAGTGGAGGGAAGCCGCCTACCAAATTTCGAGAAGATGGGGCCATAAATAAGAAAGTTCAACATGGCGGACGTTGTTGACCGTTATGACCATTACGCGTAGAATTTCGAAATGAAACCTGCTTAACTTTTGTAAGTAAGCTGTAAGGAATGAGCCTTGCAAATTTCAGCCTTCTACCTATACGGGAAGTTGGAGAATTGGTGACGTTGAAAAATTCAATATGGCGGCCGACAGTGGCGTCATACCACCGAAATAAGCACGTACATTGGTTTCGGTTAGCTAAGGGAAGCCACCTACCAAATTTCGTGAAGATGGGGCCATCTTTTTGTAAGTAAGCTGTAAGGAATGAGCCTGCCAAATTTCAGCCTTCTACCTACACGGGAAGTTGGAGAATTAGTGATGAGTCAGTCAGTGAGTGAGTGAGGGCTTTGCCTTTTATTAGTATAGATGCAAGTTGTTTTGTATTAGAAAAGATGATAAATAAAACTATCAAGCTATAAGCAAGTTTGACCTTGTGGAAAAAGATTCTAACTGTGGAAAAACACGGCACTCTTCAGCCAACACTGAACCCCAAATAACAGCATGGAGGCCAAGTAGTACAAATACGTAAAGTCAAAAGGGTGAAACGCAACTGAAGAAAGGCAGGGCTGCCTGAACCAGTGGGTGTTTTTGGGTTGCACTTGTATTGCTGTTTAACAGGTGGGGTGCGTTCTTCACTAAAACCTTCAAAGTTACCACAACAAACCACCTCTTGCACGCCTGCTGTAAATTAACACCATGTCTGGCCTCCCTGTCACAGGTACCTTTATGGCGATTGCCATAAACGTAATCATTAGGACATCTCATCTCCTGTACCAAATGAAAATGCCTGTAGTAATAATAATAATAATAACATTTATCTAGCGCTTATCTCACTGCTCAAAGCACTCTTCATGAAGAATGGGGAGCCACTTCAACCACCACCTGGATGATGCAACAGCAGCCATTATGGCGCCAGTACGCTCACCACACATTAGCTGTTAGCTATGAAGTGGTGAGAGACAGTTAGCCAGTTAGAGACAGAGGATGATTTGGAAGTCAGGATAGAGGAGGCCATGATGGGCAATTTAGCCAGGACATCAGGATACACCTTACACTTTTTGAAAGATGCCCAGGGATCTTTAATGACCATGCAGAGTTAGAAACCTTGGGCTTTACATCTCATTTCAAGGACAGCAACATACATACAGCATAAATGTCCCTGTTATTGCCCTGGGCCATTGGGATCCACATACAGATAACAGGGTATGTGCCCCCTGTTGGCTTCACCAACACATCTTCCAGTCCGAGTAGATTCCAAATGCACACCATACTAAAGAAATTCAAGATGAACAAATAAAAATTCACAGCCAAGTCTATTTTACAAACACATTCTTTCAGTCAAACAGTTGCTAAAATTACGCTGGAAGCAGAACACCGCCCTGAATGTGACACCAGTCAGACACCCCTGGACAGTCAACCTACCCTTCATGTCTTTCAGCTCAACTCATTTCAGATTTTAATTCTAATTTAATTCAAATCCTATTCTTTTTTATTTTAATGCAGCACATTTTCATTTATATATGCAGCAGACGCTTGGACTTCTTCATAAATACATCTGGAGAAATTAGACACAAATCCAATCAATCCATTCATTCACTTTCTTTATTCAATCTTGTTTGAGGGATTCCAGTTGACTGAATGTCGGGGGTGCAAGGCAGAAACCAACTTTATCAAAGAGCAACCCTACAGAGAGAAAAGGCAGAAGGTGGCATGGCTCTACCTAACTGGGCAGCAAATATACAGGCGATAAGAACCTGGACTCAAATAGAAGAACATACACAGGCTTGGTCCACAATAGAAGGAAAATCCTGCAGTACTTCTTTGTATTCCCTGCTCTGCGCTCCAATAAACACACGTTATCGGCAATACACTAATAACCCAATTGTGCTTCACTCAGAATATGGAACCAATGTAGAACGGAATGGCAGAGCGACGGGCACCAACTCCTGTCAATCATGAATAATCCACTGCATCCCCTTAACAGTGTCATCTCCAGACAGAGGAGCAGCTTCAGTGACACTTTTGTCACCGTCCTGCTCCACTGACAGACTGAGGAGATCGTTCCTCCCCACACTATGCGACTCTTCAATTCCACCCGGGGGAGTAAATGCTAACATTTTATTTTAATTTTTTTCATTTTTATTACTATTTCATTTAAAATTGTTTTTTTGTATCAGTATGCTGATGCTGGATTATGTGAATTTCCCCTTGGGATTAATAAAGTATCTATCTATCTGTGGCACCCCTGCAAGAGAACCATCTCTTTCAACCTTCGCAAATATATGCAGTTTTTAACATCTGGAAAAAATTTGGAATTAACTTGCTTAGAGATCTTTATATAGACAACGTCTTTGCATCCTATGAACAATTACATTCCAAATTTAACATTCCAGCTACACATTTCTTTCACTATCTTCAAATCAGGAACTTTGTTAAACAGAACCTTCCCGATTTTCCTCATCTTGCACCCTCATCCATGCTGGAAAAAATATTGCTCAATCTCAAGGACTTAGATACCATTTCTACAATATATAAAATCATTTTACAATCCCTCCCTTTCAAAGATCCAAGAGGACACTGGGAAAAAGACCTCTCAATTAATATATCGGAAAAGGAGTGGAAAGTAGCATTGCAGAGAATTCACTCGAGCTCCATATGCGCCAAGCATACAATTATACAACTTAAAATTATCTATCGAGCACATCTGTCTCGACTAAAACTCTCCAAAATGTTTCCAGGGCGAGATCCAACCTGTGAACGCTGCAACCAAATCCCAGCCTCACTGGGTCACATGTTCTGGGCCTGCCCCAAATTAACATTGGACCAAAATTTTTAATTACTTTTCAGACAGCCTGGGTCTCACAATCCCTCCTAACCCATTAACAGCTGTGTTTGGTGGTCTTCCAGATGGGTTTAAAGTGGAGAAAGAAACAAACTAATTGTGATTGCATTCACTACACTTTTGGCACGCAGACTTATTCTGATAAACTGGAAGAACCCAAACTCTCCTCTTTTAAATGTGAGTGGGAAACCGATGTGTTATACTATTTTAAATTGGAAAAAAAATCAAATACTCAGAGGATCCATACAGACTTTTTTCAAAACATGGCAGGATCTAATCAGTAATATTTTAGAATAAGCTCATAAAGCACAGAGAATTTATTAATTTAAGTATGTTTACAAGCCTTACATTTCACGCCGTTTGCCTTGCTCTCTCTCTCAGGGGTGGGGATCGATTTGTCCTTAACTCAATTTTTCTTTTTGTAAAAACTTGATCGATTTGTATGGATTGCAATAAAATTAATAATAAAAAAAAAAAAAAGAAACCCAAATTTTGGAGAGACACAAGTCCATTTCAAGACCCCCCACCCAGTCTCACTCGCACTGAACTGGCAAAGAGACAACAAATCATCAGTCCAAATCAAATCAGATTTACGTGAACTTCTGTTAACAAATATAGTGTGTTGGGAGTCCATTCACAAAATAAAACAGTAAAATAAAGCAACATTTAATATATTCACTGGAATTCTAGATTTAGCCTTTAATTACGTTCTTGAAAGCACAACATATTACTAATACATGTATTAATATAATCCACCCATTCATTTTAAGGCCTTCAGGGCAAAGAAACTCCTATCCTAATATTGTATCTAGTATACAAGTCTGCAAAATTAAATTCATAAAAAATGTTTTATATGAACAGTTATTTTTATTTTCATTCATGAACACACACACAATAAGTAGAATGTTTTCATTGTGTTACATTTAAGTAGAAAACTGAAAAATTGAAATTTAACAAATGACACAATGTATTCTTGTATACTGCTATATATTGTTCTAAATCAAATTTACCATGAAAATGTTTAGTCAATGCAGTATTTTTAAACATGCATGTACAGAAAATATGTATTCATGGACTTACATATAACTTCTTTAGCTTTTGTCACCATTTTCGAATCTAAAACTTTTCCTGGTGGCCTGTCGTTTGCCCTCTTTTTTCTGGTGTCCCCCCATGAATCATCCAGCAGTAGTCCACCTACCATCATACCGACATCCCCACGTCCCCCTGGTCCGTTCTTTCCGTGTCCTTCATAACTTAATGGAACGTTTCACCTTGTTCTTAAACAGGCCAAGATTTTCAGGGAAAATCTCCAAAAGCAAAGTGAACATTGAGACTTACTGTATGCTGTAAAACCCCGTTCCTTAAACTTCAATAACAACTTCTCACAACTTCTTCATAATTTGGAACTTTGTTACTTAAAAACTTAGAAAAGACTTCTTTAAATAATGCCCAAAGCTCTCATTTCCAGATTGGTCATTGCACCATCAGATTCTGCATTAGAAGTCACTTTTCTTTTATCAGGTCCAGCAAAAATGCTCTCCTTCAATATAGCTTCAGACAAACCCGGAAACGTTTGCTGCAAATCCATAAAACAGACCATCTTTTGACAGGGTCTTGACAAACTACTTCAATAAACCAAGCTTAATATGAAGTGGCAGTAACACTACTCAATTTTGTTCCACACCAAGCAATGTCCGATGATGGCTTTGGCACCAAGCTATAGCTTTTATTTGTAGCTGGCAATATCTTTTGAACCCAATGGTAAATGTTGGCTCTGCTGTCCCACTCACACTGGAATCTTGTATGCCCGGACTGCTGAACCAGTAAGATGTACAGTACTGTATATATAAAAATACCTGAAAGTTGTGTGCATCTTACCGAGTCAGCAGTTTGGGAATACAAGATTCCAGTGTGAGTGCGACAGCAGAGCCAAGATTTACTAACTAGACAGACAGACAGACAGACAGGTCCAGTCTCTGCCACTCACGTAGGTGGATTTCACTTTCACCAAATAAATCTTTTATTTCTCGCAGATACGCCTCTTCATCTGAAGCAGCACGACTTTTCCCTGATGGCAACATGAATTAGACGATCTACAAGTCTCCGACTTAAAGTTTAAAGCCCAACAATATATTCGATCTCTTTTCACTGTTCCGTTATTTCACCGAGTAATCATTTCAGTTTGTTTGCGCTAATGCGATCTTTACTATCAGTTTGAGACTTTCGAGTTTTTGTACTTCCATTATCTCTAACCTGCTCTGCATGTGTACCGCTCCAACGTTTTGGAATTCTTTACGATGTTCTACTTTGTCATCCAGTTTCCAGTTGGCTTTGGATTGTGTAGGACACCACTGTACTTGGCGACACTTGGATTTTATTTGCAGTTCCTCTAAATGAAAGGCCTACACATTCAAGGGCAATAACGCTGCCTCATTTCATTTGTTCATTGCCATTTTCTTGGCATTATCACAAGAATATTGTCCAAGTAGTTCTTCAGAGTGTGTATTAACACAGTCAGTTTCAACTCTGCTTTAAGACAGATAGAGGGGCTTTTAAGTAATCAGCCGAAGTTGGGACACCAGTGCAAATTTGCTTCAACTTGCAAGACTTCATTTACTTGAACTGCTGCAGAAAATCTGTATGTTGTAACCTATTAGTTGTTCCCTGAAGAAGGCCCATTTGAAACACTGATGCATCTTTTTTTAGTTTTTGCTAACCTAAACTTTATATTTAAACATCTGACGGCTTACCAATTACCTTTTCAACATTTTAGGCTATTCATTACATTTCAACTGATTAAAATTTGAAGAAAAACAGAGCAGTTCTAAAACTTTTGACCAGTAGTGTAGGAGAGAGGTGAAGAGGAGAGTTACAGGGTGAAATCTTAAAACATCTGAAGGGGGAAAAAAAAAAAACTGACAATTATTCTTATGAGGTCACCCACCCACTGCAGTTTCCACTTTAAACTAAAACAACAAATACGGCGAAGGTGAAATATTTCTTGTTATTACCACACAGATAAAAACAGGACTTCCCAATTATAAAAAAAAAAAAAGCTCACCTTTACTGCTCAAAACTCATTTATGCAGCTTGGGACTTGGGAACATCCTCGTGTCATTGTAGAGAATCACAATCACTAACAGCTTCTCTCTCCTTTTACCTGCAGCCCGGAGGACGATGCCCACTCACGTCACTTTCGACCTGTCCCTGAAGGTTACACCATTTCTGCCTGGCGGGCTATTTAAATAACCGTGTAGCTGTACGTCAGTGATCGATGTGAACTGGAGGACAAAGACCTGGACTCTGCGAGAAAAGAAGCACCTGTACAATCTGAGAAGAGAATCTCCTAAGGATACGCAAGGTCTGCTTGAATTCATCTGGAACTTTTGCTTTCTTTTCCCAATCTTTAGTTCATATTGAACAGGGTACCCAACACTTTGTCTTCCTCTTGTCCTTTCTCATTACAACCTTTTAGAACTGAAATGATTATGGAAACTCACTTCTATTAAAAACATGGCTGCAGGATAGCTAACACACTGGCACAGCTTTAAAGTCCTGGGTTCAGATCGGAGCACACGTGTCTGCAGACATTTCCCATGTCCACTTGCAAACCGGTTTCTCTGTGACCTCCACTATCCTTTCTCATCCTAAAAGTCCTGCATTTCCATTTAACTGATGACGGAGTTAGCCTAGCAGGAGTGAGCGAGCCCCTACAATGCACTAGCACCCCATGAAGGTTTAGTTACTGCACTGTGCTTGATGCTCCCTTAAATTAGGCAAACCTATACAGATAATAAATAAAGGAAAAAATCATTAGCATTTTGTTTTTGCTCATCTGTTTAAATTGTTCCAAGATACCCATCTGAGTGAATTAAAAAAAGAAAAAAATTGGAGGTGTGTGTGTGTGTATATAAATATTATCTGTGTAAGCACACGGGAGAAAAGGGGGGCCTTTGCCGAGAAGAAAAGCCAGAATGGAAAGTCAATGATGGACTGGAATCCCATCCAAGATGTGTATGGGACCCTTACCCAGGCAGAAGAGCAAAACAAAGGAGCAGTGGGGAAAGGCTCATATTTCAGAACATGTTTATTCCCCATCGGGTACAAGGAAGCATCCCAGGATCTCAGTAACCATATGGACACCTGCAGAGCAAGATGGGAGTTATAGTGCCATGGGCTAACCCTGCTAGGTCCCATGGGTGCTGCAGGGATTTAAGATCCCCGTTTCTCGGGACATGTGTTTGACCCAGAAGTGCTTCCATTGGGCTGTGCCCTGGCACCAGATGTACTCCCAGGTCCGACATAAAAGGAAGCCATCCAGCATGCTTCAGCCAAGTCAAACTCAGGAAGAAGGAAGGCAGGCAAGCAAAAACTGTAGGGAGGTGGAAAGAGAGGAGAAGATGAGGAGGAGGAGGACAGCATTTCTATAATATATAAAACACTTTCAAAGTCCCTTCCTTTCAAAGATCCCAGAGTACAGTGGGAAAAGGATCTCTTACTCAACATTTCAGAAAAGGAGTGAAAGGTAGCAATGCACAGAATTCACTTGAGCTTCATATATGCAAAGCATACAAATTATTCAACTTCACATCTGTAATCAAGCACAACTCTCTCATTTAAAATTGTCCAAAATGTTTCCAAGGCGAGATCCATCCAACCTGCAAACGTTGCATTAGAGCTCCAGCCTCACTAGGCCACAGGTTTTGGGCCTGCACCAAATTAACAACAATCTGGACCAAAATCTTGAAATGCCAGCCTTGCTGTCCTAATCCCTCCTAATCCACTAACAGCTGTGTCTGGTGGGCTCACAGAGGGGCTTACAGTGGAGAAGGACAAACAAAGTGTCATTGCCTTTACTTCACTATTAGCATGCAGACTGGTTTTGCTCAACTGGAAGAATCCCAGCCCACCTCTGTTAAGTCAGTGGGGAACTAATGTCGTATACTGCATACGGGGTCCTCGGGTTACATCATCTTGACATATGTTTCGACTTTACAACGCTCACTCCCATAAAAACTTTAAAAAACTGAGATGCGAAAAGGAATAAAGTTTTTTTTTTTTACACTCATTTTTTCTGTTACTACGTTTGTGTACAGTACAGTATATTTATGCCCTTTTCCTGTGGCTTGTTGTGTTTTTATGTTGTAGATTATAATTTTGCAAATGTGGATAGATAGATAGATAGATAGATAGATAGATAGATAGATAGATAGATAGATAGATAGATAGATAGATAGATAGATAGATAGATAGATAGATAGATAGATAGATAGATAGATAGATAGATAGATAGATAGATAGATAGATAGATAGATAGATAGATAGATAGATAGATAGATAGATAGAATTTAATATGAGGATAGATAGATAGATAGACCGACCTCTATTTTGAACCCATGACTGTATTTGTGCTGGTTGTGTCCAGGTTTGGGGCTCACTGGTGCCTCCTATCTGTCACACCTGTCACCCCAAACACCTGATGCTTCCAGAGTATCATGAGGTCAGTCTGATTTTTAAAGAGAAATTTCACTTTCAAAAGCAAGAATAGCCTAAAGCCTGAATCTATGAACTGTCCCCATGTTTAATGTCAGCCATTACTCAGTCGTCATCCCAGTGTTCTTCCAACAGATATGTTGGAAACAGCGCTGCTTGACATGGCAGCCTATTGCATTTTACTTCCATAACATACGTTGTGGTTTTCCTTGGAAATCACTGCAAGAACTCGGACATTAATTTAATGACAAGGTGCCACTGGCTGCTCGTTCTCACCCACCTCTTCTTATACAGTTGTATACTTCATTTTAACAAAACTCTGACAATAAATGAAGCTGCCACATTCACATCTCCACCAAGTCTTTTTCTAATTGTTTCTTTAATCTGTTGGCTGACTTAGTATTTAAATGTAGGGTTTCTTTAATTTGTCTTCTCTTATGCTGGTAGGCATTATGGCCCCCCTAGTGTGGCTCAAGTCTTGGTTTGACGGTCTCAGTAATTTCAATGGCATGCTCTTTGAAAGACAATCCTTTCATTTTTGAACATGCTTATTCTAATATAGGGTCAGAGGAGGCTAGAGCCAATCCAAGCAGCAGCAGGCAAATCTCAGGAATTAACCCGGTTTGAAATCAAGAATGTCCACATAACCTAACCACCTAAACATCTCTGGGACGCGGGAGCAAACTGCAGTACACGGTGAGAAAAGCCCCAGACGCACATGCAAATCAGGCAACAAGCAACACTCACTCACACTTGTTAGATTTAACATTAGACGCAGCACATTAAGCAGATAATGGAGGAATCTGGAATACCCCCAAGACAACCCACAAAAGCACAGGGAGAACAAGCAGTTTTGGAATTTAAAACCAATGTCTAAGAGCTATAGTGCCCACCACCTATGTGGCACACTCACGCCAGGCTAGTTGAGTCACTGAGCACACAAATCCCATAAACACTTCCAAAATTGCCCACTAGAGGGGACTACCATTAAAACCCTGATTAGAAACAATAAGGGCCTTAAAGAATCTTAAAAAAAAAAAAATTGCTCAGTAGCCAAAGAAGCTCCATGGAGCACAAATGGAATTTTCTAAAGGCAAGGCAAACGCAGTCCCAAAGCAAAATATGAAACAAAGTCACTATTCTCTAGAAACAAAGCTGAAACAGACCTGAACGTGCTCCTCGAAACTAGAAGCTTGTCAAAGCCCCGTGTTTTAGTCAAAATCCCCCAAACCTCACTCCCATCAGCCTTGGCTCCTCTCTTAGGTTTCCACACACAGACAGGGATGACAATTTTGCACAACACAACAGCAATGATCTTTCATTTTTGATTTCTTTTCATTGTCTTCATAGGCTGGCAAATTCAAAGATGGCATTTTATTTGTTCACGGCCATCTGACATTTTTTGTTTTTATTTAATTGTCCATATATGGGTCTCATTCAGGATTATAGTCTATACTGTAGATATCTGTTATGTTTCATCCAGGGTTCCACTGCCGTTTTTATTTTATTTTGTTCATACATTAACAGTGTTGATTATTTAGTTTATGTCAGTGTGTATTCTGTTATACTCCTTGTGTTTTGCGAGTGGATCTTCGAGAGGCATGGTCACCTGTCTAGCACCACAAGGGCCTGCCCTCAGCTCTATATAAAAGATGAAGAAAACTCCTTGCAGATCACTGAATGCACTTATGCTGCAGGTTCTCTAGCGGGATGATGCCCATTTCACAGTTGTCCTTAACTTGTCTGGTCTTAAAATGCTTGCCTAGCAGTTCTAAATGATGAGCCCCTGTGCTAAATCTGTGTCCACTGTGCATGCGAGTAGAAAGTAAATTTATAAAATATTTCTGTACAGAGCAAAGTGATATATTAACCATATACACTTATTACATCCCCCCAAATGTACTGAATTATGCACTGTACCCCCCGGGACCTCAGACAAGTCAGCAATGAATTGAGCCAATGTAAACTTCAAAGGGATACAAGGACATGTGATTGATCATCAATGAATTGCGCCTCTCCGATTTGAAAATCAGCTAATGGGTGGCTCACCCAGATATTTCCAAGAACTACCCCACTGCACTTTCTAATTTCTGGCTATGCCGGTGTTCTCTTGTGATTATTCTGAATGTGCTTTTTGCGACTTCCTCGATATTTTGAACCTTTGCCCTGTTTTTCAACTTCGCCTTATGGATTGCGATTTGGGACTCGTTTGTCTTGGATTTCCTTTACAACGTCAGGCAACCCATGCTGTGCGTCTTCAGAGCTTTATGCTGTAAGAGATTTTTTTTTGAATAACTAAGTTTCGTTATTTATGAGGTTCTTTGTTGCCCTCTTTAATTAGACTGGGTCCCTCTAGTGGGCATTTTGAGTACTTTTGAGACTATGTTTGGGAACTCTCTAGTTCGTAACATCATTTGAATTTGGAGTGCTTGCAAACATTAAACTCAGCAGTCGGAGAACAAAAATTATGGATATGAGCCAAAACTTGGAATAGGGTCGCATTTAGCCGCAGTGTGAAATATGCCTGAAGCCAACCAGCCACCGTCCCACTTGTTAGAAGAGCAGATATCACGGTACTTCTTGAGGACACCGTATACTGAATTAAAAGATACATTTGCATAAAAGTTTGGGAACATTTTAATGAAAGCAATATTTCAGTGTCTTCTAATCAGCCTGGAGAATCAGCTTTAGGGGCCAGAAGAAAGATGGAGGAAATTTCTACTACTTACACACAAGATGAATCAATTAAAAATAAATAAATAAATAAATAAATAAATAAATAAATAAATAGTGGCAACATGATGTGGAGATCTAGATGCTGCAAAGCTGCCTATAGGGTGATGATAAAGATAATTTGTTAGAAGGAGTTGAAAATGGGAAGTATGGTGGCATAGTGGAAAGCCTCAGGTTGAAATCTGATGCCCCAACAGCTGTCCTTATGGAGTTGCTGCTGACGTCTGTTGGGGTCTTTCTCCCGCATCCCAAACACATGCACATTAATTGGTTACTTTTAATTGACCCCTGGCGTCTTCGCGGTTATGATCAGCAGGCGTTCTTAATAATTTGTTCAGTCTGCGTTTGTCTATTAACCCAGGACTGTGACATTTTACAGTATTATGCTACAATGCCATCTTGTTTTGCATATGTGTGCCACCATTTTCTGAGCCCTGTTGTCACAACTCAGCTCCCAGTTGTTGGGAGGTGTGGTTGTGGTGGTTACAACATCTAGTATCATCAACACGGCAGATTAAAAGTTTGGCTTCCTCAAAGTCTGTAGATAAACCCTGAGTTAGCCTGTAATTCTTTGGTTGGCTTTAGATCTCTCCTCTTGTTTTTGGTTCCTCGATTTCTGATTAGCAGTTAAAACCTGACGACTTATTGGCTAGACTCTTGGTTCTGATTTCGGCTCATTCCCTGATTATGTTTCATCTCTGGATCCTTATCATTAAAAGCCTGAGTCAGTATATTATCCACTGAAATCCTACCATGCACCCAATTGTACCTGAAAGGTTCCATTTTGAATTTGATTACAGAGGATCGAGAATACTATTTGTTATTACTAAGGGTAATAAGAGAGCTCTCAACATCACCATGGCCACTGTGCATCATCAATTCTCTCCCCTATCCCAGGCCTCTCAGGCTATCTGGATGTTACTTTGATGCCACCTTGCCCTTTCAAGGCCATCAATACTACTGAAGAAAGCTACAGCACCATGATTTTAAAGCCTAATACTGTATGTGCTTTATCACTACTAGGAGTAATTACTGCAATCCCTTATTTTATGGCCTTTCACAAACACATTTGAGTAAACTGCAGTATTAGTCAAACTCATCAGCCTGAGTCACGCAGGGGCAGAAGACTGGGCGATTTACGAGTTACACCCACATCGGCTACTGTGAGCTCACAAGTTCCCGTTTAAACTTTTATACTCACATAGAAGTACTTTAATGGAGTAATCCACCCAACCACATTCAGCCCACCAAGTCATTTTTTATTCTTAGAACTGCATTTTAGGGCAGCGTTCTCAACCTGGGGGTTGCATCCCAAATATGGGTCGTTAGCTTAACCTACAAAATAAATCAATCAGCCATAGTTTAAAGGTTTTATAGGGCTACTAATTTCAGGGTTTTTTTTTTCAGCCCCCAGTCAAACAGACATGATCCTGCATACTGGGGAACTGAAACCACTTAACCAAGGCTAAACACAGCAAGCTTCATTAAGAGCGAGCCAACAAACATGGACAAGTCCCTCAAATATCCCATAGCAACACCTACTCTGAACTCTTCAAATTGCGTATCAGCCTCTCAATGGTTAATCCCAAAAACCTGAACCAAACTGGAATGCTAACAGAATGTACAACTCAGATCGTCCAAAAGATTAATTTTCTTTTACCATACGGTGTGGCAAACAGTGGCCATTGTGTTACCACCAAACCAGATCATAAAGTCTTCAAGTATAAAAATACTGGGAAACAAAGCATGAAAACCTTAAGGCTTCGCAAGCCAACAGGCGCTCGAGACATTATCTCATCCACACTGTACTGTGAAATACAATGACAATATTAAAAAATCTTTACATTTCCATAGCACTTTTCTCACCCCTCAAAGTGCTTTACATAGTGAGTGGGGAGCCACTTCATCCTCCACCTGGATGGTGAGACGGTAGCCATATTCCTAATCACACTGGAGCTATTAGGTAGTGAATTGGTGAGAGAGAGAGAGAGAGAGAGGGGGGCCAGAATGACCAGGCCGTGGTGGGACATCGGGATAAACTGAGGGATGCCCACTGATCTTTTATGACCACACAGAGAGTCAGAACCTCGGTTTTAAAGGATAGCGCTATTTTTACAGCAAATTCAGACCACAAGGTGAGCACCCCCTGCTTGCCTCACCAACACATCTCAAGCATCACAAGCAATTCCTAGTTGGTCTTCCAGGCCCAAACATGCTTAGCTTCAGGTGGACTGCTCTGAAGTGGATGCGGTATGGCTGCTCGATAAAATAAGAAAGAACAGTTTGTCGTGTGCAATAAACACATATTTGTCTATATTCTAGACGAGGCAGCCATCAGCAAACTGAAACACAATCCTCCCAGCATCCTCTTCACTTAACTCTGATTTCAACAAACTTGTGAAAATCAGATGTATGTATGTATTAAAATGACCAGTGGTCACTAAATCTGATAAAGTATTCAACATCTGTATGTAGGGTTATTTTTGGAGGAGTGCTGTATGTATTTTATATACTATATATTTAAATGTTGAATACGTACTTACTGTAATTTGTTTATGTCGCCATTTAGAACTGCTACAGGCTGCACTGCTTTGTCACTTCCTCCACAGATACGTGGTTCTCTGTATATGCCATTTCTTCCTTTGTGGAATGCACCTTATTGTAATATTTGGACATGTCATCCTTTTCTATTTTTAGTTCTATGTTGTAAAAGGAAGGACTTCATGGATAAATGGATGTTATAAAACTGTACATTTTGGGGGAGATGCACCATATCAACAGTTGGTTCCCACCTTGTCCCTAGTGAAGCGGAGATTAGCACCAACTCCTTACAATTTGGAATTGAAATAAGCAGTTTTGCAAATTAATTTTGTATTCCTATTAAATTCACAAATATTCCCCTTGGGATTAATAAAGTATCTATTTGGTTCTTTTTTGCTTCCCAAATTCATTTAATTTTTTCAACTTCCTTTTTCATTACAAGACTGATAAGCAGACATTTTAAAACCGTTTTTTGTAGGGTAGAGTTAGATCCCGCCTTGTGTCTGATGCAACCAAGTAACAGAAAAAGAAGGCTGGGAAAATGGACGGAGTGATGGACAGAAGTGCAGTTGACCCCATCTTCTTTTCTTCAGATTCTCTTACTGGAATAGAAACTACAAAAATGAGGAACTCCAACTGTTTGCCACTTGCCTGCCACACTCTGATTAGGAACAGAAGGAGTTAACAGATGAGTGTTCCTCGACCCCACCCACCCCTCTCTCTCTCTCTCTCTCTCTCTCTCCATTCACTAAATGACAGAAGTAAAGGGACCTGCCGTCAAGTCACATGTGGGTCCGACGCCGTAAGGTTTTTGGCTCCTTCTTCTCACAGGCACAACCAAAGTTGGGACAGTAAGTGGAGTGTCATGGATTTAAGCTGAGAGTGCAGGGCTTGGTGACAGGAAGACCACTGTGGGAGCAGCAGCTTGCATCGTGCAGTTAAACATTTGCTGTCCACTCATTGTGAGGTAAGCAAGTTTAAGTCTTCAGTCTGTGTGTGATAATTTTTTGTTTTTTATTTTTATTGCCTGAATTGCAGCACATATCTGAAAGCATTGGAGTCTAATTTCCTACATTTATCATTATTAAACCGAATAAAGATAATCTGATCCTAAAAACAAGTTAATTGATTGCTGAGAAATGCTTTACCTAGAATAGCCGATCTCTTCTTATTAAAAATCAATTCAGTTTAAATACCTAGTATGAATTACTATATTGGTACTTTATCAGGTTCCAGACTCATTTATCATCATTTTCTACTTAAAAGGAGGTTTTAATTTGAGGAAAAATGTAAAGAGGAAAAAAAAAAAAAGTTTGTCAGTGTAATATGGCTGCAAGTGGGCTGGGAGGCAGGAGTGACAAGAACAACAAGAGGAGCTCAGTTACCAATCGCAAGTTTCTATTATTTCCTCCTTTTTTTACATTGCGGGGTCGTAATGTAGGCAGCTCCCTGGATGAGGCGCTAGGAAGACATCAACTTTCACCCACAGCTGGTCAACTCCTAGTCAGCAGTTGACAAACACCATGTAACTGTGGGAGAAAACCCACGCAAAACTAAAGAGAATTTGAACAAAAGAATTGAATCAAGCAGAGGTGTGAGACCAAGTTCCTGGAGATTCAAGGCGGCAGGAGCACTAAGCACTGCGCCACTATCTTCCCCACCTTCCTTTACTTGTTGTAAGGGTTTTGTTCTTAGTTCTAACACCAATACCCAAATGAAGTATGTTTTAATTGTAACTGAATTATTTATGTACTGCAGGAAAGACACGCAGGTTAGATGAACCGGCAGTGCTAAAATGGACCCCTGTGTGTGTGTGTGTGTGTGTGTGTGTTGGGGCAGTTCACCCTGTGACAGACTGGTGCCTGGGTGGTGTACCTGCGTTGCACCTTAAGATTGCCTGGGTAGCCTCCAGTGGCTCTGCAACCCCGCCGTGGAGAAGTGGGTTAGGAAGACTGGTTTGTGGTTTATAGGTTTAAGTGCTGGACTGCAGACCTCAAGGAAGCAGGTTCCACTCTTGGCATTTTAGTAATTCCATGAAGTGTGCGCAGTAAAAATGCAGCGTGGTACTGTGGCAAAGCTAACGAAATTTAATCCATATGATTGCTAGTAAAATCCTGTGTCTGCAATACGATGTGACCCTGAACAAGCCACTTAACCTGCCTGTGCTCCACTGTGCACAATGTAACATAAGTATAAAGATACACAAGTAAAATTTGTTAGGATGATAAAAAAGGGGGTTTCAGCCAAATAAAAGAAAGTAAGATTAAAAACAAACAAAATAAAAAGCAGCAGACATGGATGTCATGCACCTTCCACAAGTTAAACCTGTTAGTTCCTCGTTGCTTTTCCTCAAGACCACCGCCATTCTAACACACAGTAAGCACTTCAGGATTTTGGCTTAGTGTTTCATCATATTTGTCTGTTGCTGCTGCTTTGTGTTTTCTATAACACGCGTCCTTCATTTTGGACTTCCACAAAACACCGCGCCTTGGACTTTATTGAGGGTCGGTCACACACACACACACACACACAGCGTCAACAAATCCTTTATCTTGGCCATCTATGGGCTCCTTTGTTGATTATCTCCTAATACATGGTGCCTACATGTTCTAAATTCAAACTTATGTTCGTCATTATATTACTGGACTTGGCCCTTGTATTTGAGGACTGGAGGTCCACATGCTCCACTAGTAGTTAATAATAAATCAATTCAACAGAGTTTAATTTTATATAGTGCTCCACTCAGAGTAAAGGTGAAGCTCATAGGTAGATGCAAATACAAAATTTGACTACTTACATAAGGAACGCATGTAGGGCCAAATATTAGTTGAAAAGGACATGAAAACAAAATTTGAATGCAATGTCATCAATTTCAGGCCTACTTAATCATATTCAGAGTCTTGGCAGCTGAAACTTAACCTGGCAGCAGACTTAAGGCACAGGCCACCGCTCTACAAGAAACCCGTCTATAGCATATACAAGCATGGCTTGGCTTTCTATACACCTATAGCATGGCTTTATCACGCACCTAACTACACAGGAACAAAATGAAATTACCAACTAACCTAACACACCTAACCGAACATGCACAGCTTTGAAAAGGTGGGCACACTACCAGAACATCAGGAGGAAAAAGTCACGCAGACTAAGGAAAAACAAAACACACGCAGACGCCTTACTGACGACAACAGAGGGCAGGATTCAAATGTAAGACGCTGGATCCATGAGGCACAGGCTCTAACCATTGTGCCACCGTGCTGCTCTGCACAGTTCACACTGTGTCGATGTGTTTCAGTGCGTGGGCTTACTTACATGTGGTGTTGCTTTCTCTCCCTCTCTAACTGCACCTTATTTAAAATAATTATTAAAGAAACTGATCTCCTGCCACAGTGTTTCATCCAGTCTGCCAGCTGTTAGATCACCTTCATCATTCTTAGAGGAAACATTTTTTCCTAACCTTTTTCTTTAAAAATAGTGTGTGAGTGTGTGTGTGTGTGTGTGTGTGTCACTTTCCCAAGAATTAAGCTGAAGGAGGACAGACGTCCTGCAGCTTTCCATTACCGCTTTACAGAGTGGTGCTATAGAGTAAGATCCGGGTGGGAAACCAACCGCTGGGAGTTTTCTTTCAACTTTATTCCAAGGAAAAACCATTTAAAGCCAAAGTTCACTAAATAAATGAAAAAACTGGAGGGCTCATAGCCCCCAAACTCCATATAGAGAGGACAGAGCCCCCTAGTGAACAGTCTAGCAATACCACTGTGTGATTCAACAATCAATGGAGAGACCTTTGACACATTTCAAAATTCCAAGAAAAGCAGCACTTTGAAATCTCTGCGCCTTTACTAAAATGACTGAACTATGGCTGGGATTTAAAAATCACTTTTTATGAACATTTGACTTAATGAATAGTAAATACAAGAAAAGTCTTAGACTTGTGATATAAAGCTCATCAGTGCCTCTGTGAAGTCCACACATTCCTTGCGTGTCTGCATGGCTTTTTCAACTAAGGGATTCTGGGTTTCATTCCAAAAAGGAGACATGCGAGTTAAGTTGACATGTAACTCTAAATTATTACTTCATGTCCGAGTGTGCCAAGTGATGAACTGGTGCCCTTTGTCCAGAGCTGGTTCTTGCCTTTCACCCAATGCTGCCTGGATAAGCACCGACAGCACATTGGTTTAAGAAGGCTTAGCAACAAATAATATTATTATTATAACCCACTTGCCCGATTGCCACAATTTGGGTTGTTTTCTCTGCACTGAATCACACAATCGCTTAAGCAATTAAAGGACGGCGCTTGGCCAAATGATGCAGAGGGCAGTCAAGTACACGCACCCAACGCCCCTCCAGAAAAAGAAAAAAAAAAAATTCATTATTTTTGGGCCATGCTTCTATTATTAATATCTACATACAGATACACTCACAAAGTTATCTGAACTGCCATCTGATTATCTGGATCGTTAACTACCAGGTAACGTTTGTGGTTGGTCGGCCAGGGGGCAAACATCCGCCATGTCCTCTCAGTTGTGAGAAGCAGATCACAGATATGCGAGTCAATATCTGCCAAATAACACAAAGAGTACACAACATGCGTTTCACCCTAATTGGCACTCGTCAGGTGGACGCACTTTTGCTTTCCCTTTTGGGGATCGAACCTTGGATGTCAGCGCCAGAGGTGAAGCCTCGGATGTTGCGCCATGGTGGCTGGTTAGCTTACTTGAGGGTGAAGATCAGAATTTCACATTCATTTAAGGTGAAACATATGTTGTGTACGCTTATTACAGAGTTCATTTTTTAAAATAACACTTCTGGTAAATCTAAAAACCAATACAGGAGCTGTTAAACTCTTTTGACACAATGCAACATCCACGAGTCCAGCTCTCTGTTTACACACTCTGCTTTACCCATCATGTAGAGCCGAAAAGACTGTCCTAACAGCAAAGGGAACCAATCCTGAACAGAATGTCATCGTTCAACTATCCACTGGGTGCAACTGCTGTGCTCCACTCAGGGTTAGGGTCATCAGAGCCAACCCTGGATGGGGCATTAACAACTAACTCTTCACCCATTGCGCTAAGTGCCCACCATGCCGAATTCAGAATCAGAAGGGCCAGAAGCTATCTCAGCAGCAGTAACCGGCCAGTCCATCAGAGGGCGCTGTCACTCACATACTGTATCTGCAAATCACTCAGAACTGGATGGGGTACCTGATTCTTCCGGCACACAGCTGTACTGGGTGTTTTATTTGTCAATAAGACAAAAAAGATAAAAATAGAATCTCTTAATACTATGGTGATACACTCAAGAATATGTTTATAGAGTGTAAAAATGTGTGACTGGACAGATTGAGGGGGAAAAAAAAAAAAAAAGTCCAAAGAACATTAAAAATATAAAGGTAAAGAATAAGAGCATGGCAAATAAATTGTAAAAATATTGTAGCATGCTAAGAACTGTTGTAAAAATGAGAAAGCATGATAACTACATTTTAAAACGCTTGAAGCATGATAATAGCTATAAAATATAGTGACATTATAAACAGGCTGCCAAACATAGCAACTTGGAAAATAAGTTGCACAAAAAAAAAAAGATATATAGTAGACTAAATAATTCACAAATGTGTGTGACACATTTATAACATAATGCAATAAATGTTAACTGAAAAATAAATAACAATTACATAACCAAATTGGCTGGTATGATCAGTAGATTTTAGAAGCAACATTTTGGCACTTTAGTGAATATGAAGACTGAACTGCTGTTTTGAATTTGTATGGATTTTCTCACTTTTGTTTTGCACTGATGCCATCCCATTCTATTTCCAATATTATATACCATGTATATATACACACACACACACACACAGTGTCATGCAAATGTTTGAGCACCCCTGGTCAAAAATTTCTGTTACTGTGAATAGCTAAGCAAGTACAAGAAAATCAGATTTTTAAAAAAGGCACAAAGTTAGAGATGACTCAATTCTTTAACATTTTAAGCATCATCTACAGTTTCAAAATTGCAAAAAGAAAAGACCCGAAGCACAACTTTAGGCTCCCTGCATGGTCAGTACTTAGTACGACTCCCTTTGGCGAGCATCGCAGCTTCATGTCATTTCTTATTTGAGGTAATCTTACCCATTCATCCTTGCAAAAGGCTTTCAGTTCTGTGAGATGCTTGGGCCGTCTTGCATGCATTTCTCTTAAAGGTTTACCCACATATTTTGGACTGGGAGGGCCGTGTCAAAACTGGTAGTCCAGTGAGGATTTTCAGGTGTGTTTCACATCATTACCTTTCTGTAGAAGCCATCCTCTTTTCGTCCTCGGCTTTTTTAAACAGTGTGATGTTTCCTTCCAGAATTTGCTGGTATTTAACTGAATCCATTCTTCCCTCCAACAGTGAAATGTTCTCCTTGCCACCCAAAGCACGATCGATCCACCCTCATGCTTAACCGTTTTAGAGATGTGTTTTTCATGGAATTCTGTGCCCTTTTATCGCCTAACTTGTGTTTGCACATTTTGGCCACAAAGTTGTCATTTGATTTCAATAGTCCACTGGACTTGCTTCCAAAATACATCGGGCCTATTTAGAGGATCAATGGCAAACATCGGACATTAAATGTTATAGTGAAGGCACAGAAAGTTTTCTTCTGATGACCTCCTATTTGCACAGGTGTCTCTGCACCACTCCAGAGTCTGTTAAATTATCCTGAAGGTCTTTTATGGTCAGACAGGGGTTTTAATTTGCCTTTCTAGCATCTCTTCAAGTAGTTTGAGGAAAGTTTTCTTGGTTTCAACTTGACCGCCTCCACTGTTCCTGTTAACTGCCATTTCTTAATTACGTTACGAACTGAGAAAACAGCTAAGTGAAAAAAAACTGTCATTTTCTTCTAACCTTCGCCTGTTTTGTCAGCATCGGAGTGTTAGGCAGCTGTTTAGAAGAGCCCAACACCGTGAATCGTTAGGACAAAATGTGAGAAAATCAGTGTACGTATGTGGTTTTGAAATTTAAATCACCTGGGGCCTTATGAATAATGTGGTGTAGAATTCACACTAAAACATGGCGTACGGACAAAAGTGGAAATGTGCATACGCACAAAAAAATTCAGATGCACAAAACCCTGCGTAAGCCAACATCCACGCACTTCCACTCCATAAATCCTGGTCAGCGTAAAATGTAATGCACATGCACACACCTGCCTCCCCACTCCACCTCCTCCCAGAATTTTGCATATTTTAATATGTAAATGAATATAAAATATCCGTTTCAGTGGAGTGTTTTATTAAAAGCCAATGGCAAAAGAACGTATAAAAACAAAGAATTTCACCAAATGCGAAGAGGAGGTCCTAACTCAGTGAAGTGGAGGCAAGGAAAAAACATACATTTTGGTGGCTTAGGCAGTGGTATGGGCAACAGATGGAATTTGATGGAATGACACTCAAAAGTTCAAGTTCAGAAAGTCAAAGTGCCCAAAATTTAAAAAAAAAAAAAAAGAAAAGAAAAGAATTGCTCCGAAATCGACATGAAAATGAGAGTCAAACCCCTATCGCCTGAGTGTCATGCAGAAGCATATTAGGGAAAGAGAAAAGAAATAAAATAGGATTAATGTGGAAATTGAGATTAATTTTATCATTACAAGAGTTTCTTATCCCATCATAACTGAAGTAGCACGTTACATGCTTCATATTCTGGGTGTTTGAATCACTACGTGCTTCATCTTTCACAGACAGGAGCGTGCAGGCAAAGACTACCACAAAGAATACATTACATTCATGAAATTACAGCTCTCTGAACATTTTAGAATACTAAGATGTATACCTGATATAATTTTCATGAAGAAATGCAATAAAGCGAGTATTAAACACGTGGGGGCGCCCTGGTAGCGATGAGCTGGCGCCCTGTCCAGGGATTGTTCCATCCAGGGTCACGCATGTCCCAGCAAGCATCTTGCGGGAGACAGAAATAATTAAATATAGCAGTACGGTCTCTGTCAAATGTAGCAACCTCCAATCCTTCCGTTTTCTTTCTCCACGTAACCAATCACCACACAATTAGCTCTGTAATAAAATGCAAAACCAGCTGTAAGCTTAGAACGCAGATTCTTCAAAACGTTTATGGACCATGGAATAATTAAACATGTATAATGAAGATGTTTCAATCCCTCCAGGTCACACCAGTCCCAAAAAGCATCAAGCACGAGGCAGGAACAATCCCTGGATGGGGCACCAGCTCATCACTACCGGTGTGACACAGATCTCACACATGTTTAACTATCAGCAGTATACATTATTTAAATGAAGTTAATTTATCTGTAAAATTCATGCATTGATGGATTTCATCATGAAAATATCAAGTATACATCCTAGTATTCTAACAGTACACAGTTTCAAAAGGATAGCTCTTGGAAATCTATAATCAACTTAGAAGCCAATCATCATCATCTATAAATATGCGCTCTCTTCTATTGAATTTAACTGATTTCCTTTATTGTCAGTGTATGGTAGAAGGAGATTAAATATATAAATCCTCCATAAACATACTTTCCTATAAAATGACAACAATATGATGATAAAAATAATGAAAATATACAATATGAAAGTATAAAGTACAACAAACATGTGCATATGGTATAGATAGTGCAAATGGTTCATAAAGTGTCTCAGGTGGTGCAGTCTTACAGTGAGGTGATTGGAGTTCTAAGTACAAACAGTTCTACTGGAGCACCTGATGGACTGACCAATTGTCTTTACAGCTATTGGGATGAAACAGTTTGAGCCTCGAGGTCCATGCAGGAAAGGCTCGGATAGGTTTGCCAGATTGGAGAAGTTCAAATAGACTGTAGCACGGCTGAGTGGAATCCAAGCAGATGCTGGTGGCTCTCTTTAAGGAGCGTGTGCTAGAAATGTCCTCCAGGGCTGGAAGTTGTATCCCGATAATCCTCTGCACTCTCAACACAATGCGCAGTACAGGTTTCCGATCAGCTATGGTGCAGCTATGATACCACACACACACACACACACACACACACACACACGCACAATGGGTTAAAAAACTCTCAGAGGTGCACTAAGGGTAACAACGCTCAAGCGGATGTGGTATTTAGAATAGTTTATTCATTCTGTGCACCATTATATTGTTACAGAATGATTACAATCAAGTGAATTAAATTTGTAAACAATATGCAGTGAATTTTGGAATTTGATAAATTCTGATTCACTGATGAGATTCTGGGGGGAAAAAAAAAAAAACACAGCAGCACTGCTTTGACGTTAGGTGCTGCCAGTTTGCAAAACTGAACAGGAAAGTGGGTACGCATTGGGCTGCTGTGAGAATGTATGTGGCTCTACGGCAAGTTTAGTTTTTATACATTGCGATGTAAGCGTGGAAACTGGCGTATGCAACATTCTTGTGTGTGTGCACCATTTATAAATGAGGCCCCTGGTCTTTCCCAACAATAACTGCGAATAAGCCATAGACCTAATGAGCTGATGAAGTTCCGACACCTTGGTAAAAGTCACCTGAGACCTCTAATCTCCACAGGTGCCCAACTCTTTGCATGGTGTTTTTTTCTACATTTGTACAAAACAAAAATACACTAATCACGTATAAAACTCTGAAAAATAGGTTTCATTATTAACTTTAATGGAGATTTTATCTTCTACTCACTTCATTATTCACAGAAACTTTAACCATACAGTACATAAAAACAAATACTGTCTGTAAAATATTAAGGGGTCTGAATCTACAGTGTAATATGTATTCTATTCACACACAAACACTAGCTGTGCTACCCATTCTTAGACACATTGAAATCTAAATAATTAATGTAGAACTCAGCGAGAACGTTCATAGTGAACCATGCAATGCATATGTCTCTGTTGTTATATGCCATTTGGTATGGGATTCACAAAAGCAGTATTAAGGATTGTGATGCCCCGTCTTTTGAAATGACAGAGACATAGCAACCGGACTGACACACAGACATTTCATTAAGATGGATTATTGTCAAGTGTATGGAGTTTAGTGCAATTCTTTATTTTATGTGCTAATCTAGTTTACATATGTATCACCATCTGTTGGAATGACAAATGCAATTCATTTTAATACTTAATGTTTGTAAGGCACCATCTTAATTACATACACTATATATACATATATATACACACACATATATACATATACACACACACACATATACATACACACACACACATATACATACACACACACATACAGTATTACACAAATAGTCCAAAGTCCCATTTCATGGATTTGGAAGGAAACCCACGTGGATACTCTTGTCAGATTCTGCACCAAAAACAGTCATGTGAAGTAGCAACACTAAGCTCTCAGTCACTACGCCACCCCCTAATCATATTAATTACATTATCCATCTATCCATCTTCTAAACAGCTTATCCAGTTCTGAGTCATGGGCATAAAAATATTATGATGAACACATTCTTGTCAGGTCATCTGTGCTGCATAAAAGAAACAGATGTGACACATGATGAGCACACTGCTGCCTTTTCATTCAGTGCCAACAAGGTCCTCCTTTAATGACTTAACGTGAACTCCATTATGACACTGTGTATTTACACTAAGAATTTCAGTTTTTGGAAATTGTTTTCAGTCTTATAAAGTTCTGTTTCCCTGAGACGTGTCCATTATGCTCCTTCAGTGTGAGCAGCTAACTGCCTCCTGAGATCTCTTGTATGTTACACGGACTACAGCAGCATTTCTCTTACCTTCTACCACAGCTTTCATTCTGATGCCTTCTCTGCTCTGCCATTTATCACCTCTTACTGTCACTCTGCTCCAGCATAAATTCTAGTCACTCTTCTTGTCTGTGTGATTCAAAGTCGGTCATTGGTTCAAATTTTGAACGTTTCCCTTTTGACTCATCACTTGCTTCAATGATCTTGTTTCACACTCTGTCAGCTTCTTGCTTTACGGTGCATTATGTGTTTCCATAGGATCTTTGGAAGGTCTTCAATGTAAGAGATAAATTTAAAAGAGTAATTAAAAACTTAATTGATTATTGGATATCTTTTTAGTTTACAATGTGCACTGATTCAGTGAACAGCTGCCAGAAACAGTTCATCGGTTCATCCATTTAGTTTGCAAACCTGCTTTCTTCATTACAGGGACTTTGCAAACCAAAGCTTAAACTGATAGCATCAGGTAAAAAATAGGAAGTAAGCTTGAATGAGTTGTCAGTCCAAACACACACACACACACACACACACACACACACACACACACACACAGAAGCTCAAATTCACTTGATCCAATTCAGGGTCCTGGGGGGCTGAAGTTTATTCTGACAGTACCAAGTGCAAGGCAGGAAACAGTCCTTGAGAGGGCGCCAGTCCATCACAGAGCACACACATACACACACCGACAGTCACACTCGCACCAGGCCAATTCAGAGTTGCCGGTTAACCCAATTTGCTGATTTGAGAGGAACCAACAGGAAACCCATGAAAACAGTGGGACGATATACCAACACTACACAAACAATGACAAGGTTGGGGTTTCAAATCCAGAATGTTCAATCCATGAGACATCAGTACTAAACATGGCTTTCCCACACTGCTCCCAATTCAAAAGCAATTTCTATTACATTTCATTTTGCCGACACCTTCATCCAAACCAAAAAACTTCCACAACACAAGCACAGACGGGCTACATCACTTTTCATGTTCTAAGAAATTAGGGTTAGGGTTACTTGCTGCCTTTTTCATGGTGAACATCACTCTAAGACACAAAGGAAATGGGTTTCCAAATTCCTATAATGGAAGACCAAACAAATGGAGTAACTTGCACTGGGTTGTGTAGGCGATGTTATTTTAGATGCTTCCTTTTTCAGTTAATGATATTCCATTATACTTTACAGCCATAGCATTTGTGGGCAGATGGATGGATGGATGGATGAGAGGCACTATATATTAGATAGGATATACAAACTAGATTAGCACACACAATTAAGAACTGCACTGAACTCCATACACTTGACTAGAATTTCCCTTAATAAAAGGACAAGTGACGGAGTCTGTCTGTGTGTCCATCCCATTATAACTCTCATTCCAACAGATGGCACATCAGAAATTACCCCTGCTTTTACAAATCCCAAACCAAATGGCATATAACAGAGACATATAAATTACATGCAGACATTAATGCTGAAGTCTATGCTGATATTATCTATACATCTATGAGTGAGTGTGTGTGTGTGTGTGTGTGTGTATGTTTTAATACAATGCAATGGCATCTACTTTATAAAACGTCTATATCATCTTTCAGATAACATAAAATGATTAAATATTGCTTCTAAAATAACGTTATTCAAGAACCCATTTGTGTATTATGATTCTACAAGTAGACACCTTTCAACTAAACTGATAGCCAAATTTATTCCCCTTTCAGACATTTAAAATGATCATGAATTAGTTGAAATTAAAAGATACAGATATGTCTTTCTATAATTCTACAAGTTGCACATATCTTCAGGTCCTCACTTGTTGCAGTCATGTTAATCAGACTCCAAATGTGTCCTGCCATTCCCCTGGCAAAAAGGAAGTATTTGAAAATGAGGATTTAGAGCTGACGCTTGTTGACAGCGACATTGAATGAATGGAACATAAAAGAAAATGAACAGGCCATCATTACTGATAACACTGCTATTAGGGAGCTACTTCAAGTCGGTGGCTTTCTGCACAGGCTCTCTTTTGTATTGCATGCACATTTGCCCACTTGCTTTAATCAGGTGAAGCACGTCGTAAACTTTTTCTACCATAGCAGTATTGCTAGAAATGTGCTTAAAGAGGAGCGACGCTTACTGGACTTGGCAATACACAGACTTGTGATCGATTCAGTCATGCAATGGAAGAAGGCATTAGAAATGTTAGAAAGGTTTTTAGGGCAACAGCGAGTCATATTAGCAGCTTTGTTTTTAATGTGCGATTGTCACGTAGGAATCTACTGCCCTGGATGTTCAGCTGTCACAAGTTACGGCTACTCTACGCTGTCCTGAGACACGTCACGATTCTTTTCTTGAGATCTTGCTAAAGCCTCGGTACAATAACTTCACTTAATTTCTTCCTGGTTGGTATAGCATACTGCAGTTCAAAAACCTTTATCATTTGTCGAACGCTCTCATTTTCAACAACAGTGTAGTAGGGTCTCGTATCTTTACAGACAGAAGCTGCTACAGATTTTTTTTTTTTTGGGCACGTGGCAAATTAAATGGGAGCTTGGAGCTACCGCCGTATTCAGAGTGGATTGTTTAGGTTCTAATGGTTTGGATGTTGACTGAGATTACGTTTTTGGGCGACGTCAGGGTAAACGATTCCTCAAATTTGTTGTGTTATAACAATAATTAATGTCCGAGTTACACAGCTTACACCCTATGGGTACCTGTAGTACGTCCACATATTTAAGTGTCTAAAATGTGGAGTTCAGTTAAAGAGAACACACCATTTTATGCAAAGTAGTAAAGTGCTTTTTCAGCAGAACGCCTTAACGGACGCATTAGCAACACCTACTGGACTGGATGCCAAAAATCTGCATATAGTAATTGAGCAGGATAGAGATTCACAAGGCCAATCTTGAGATTTGAAGAATTGTATCAAATTTTTTAAATGAAAAATAATGATCAATTGGGAAAAAAAAAAAAAAATCGATATTTTTACCCAGGCTAGTCCAGACTAAATCTATTACAAACTTTTGTTATATTTCCTTTTAAGAAAAATTACAATAAAATCGACACTATGTATGAAGTCGAGACCTCTCAGCAGCATCAATATCTCCTCTCTCATTGGGGGCATGGACATAGCAAGGACAGACATAGGATCTGACCTGAAAAGTAAGCTTTGGAAATTTGGCTGCTTTCTCTTGCAGTCGAAATTTAACATCTTACTAAAGAAAGAGACATCCAGTAACAGGACAACTCAGTAATCAGGCAGGAGAAAAGCTGGTCACTGTGTCTTTTAATTACACCTCAGCAAAATGCCTTGTAGGGAGCATTCATCAAAAAGCAAGTCTGTTACCGGCTGGTCAGAGAAACAAAGAATAGACGTTCATTTTATAGACTTCAATTTACATACAGTGTCAATCAATGCACACATTTTACTCTGGTTGGTCCATTGGTTCACACCCAAATGATTTATATAAAGTCTATTATATTATATTCTGGTGCTTCTTGAGGTAGGTGGTGGCTCATCTCAAACGGTATAAGAACCACCTGCATAACACACGGTGTCCATTCTAGTCTGCCGATTTCTTAGCCATCTCTTAGTCATCTGTCTGTACATTGTGTATTACATCAGCCATTCTTTATTTACTTGACCATCTCAGTATTTTTCCTAAACCAATTCTAATATTTCAGTCCACATTTTGTTGTTCACTTGACCTTTATCTCGTTTCTGACATGTATTAACCCTTCATGCTATTTCTTAAATAAATGAATGGTATGCTACCCTAAAATTATTCTTCCACACTCTCTTGCACTGCCATGTTAGAGGATTGCTGTTGATAACAATTCAAGATCCAAAGTCTCCCCCAAAGTTGGGTTTCCTCAGATCCAGCCATCTGGCAGCCCTAAAACTAGATTGATGAAAAAAAGTGAATAGATGGATGGATGGGACCTGTCTAATTTTTTCAACCATATTTGTGAATAAGTCCGGGGTGATCTGCAAGTTTCAGCTTTACCTCAAGTACTTAAAATGTTTGTATATCTTCAGGCAGCCAAATTTAACTTTCATTAAAAAAGCAGCCCATTCCATCAATGTTATAAACTTAAAAGGCGATTATACAGTCATTTCAGACTCGCTCAGCTATACAGAATGACAGGCTATTTAATCCTAAACATCACTTTGAATAAAAACACAAGCAGAATACTGTAAATAATGCAAGGCCGTCTAAACAACATACATATACAAGAGGTCTTCTCAACAGATTAACAGCAGCCTGCAATTCACAGCAAAAGCCCAATCCAATTAAGTTTTTTGCAGCTGGAAGAAAACGCTCAAGTAAACATGTTCATGCAATTATAGGAGCACATGGGAAGCAATATTCATTTAGATTCAATTTCCCTGTAATTCAATGAAACATTGATCTTTATCTCCAAATACAAGATGTATGTGAGCTGTGCAAATGTAACAGCAAAAAGCAGGCATTGAAATGGAATTGAAAAGTACATTTAATAAAAAGCATAGTGTAAAGACTTTTCTGGGTTATTTTGGAGAGTTTTAGAAGTATTAACACCACTTTGCCTCTGCCTCAATGGTTTAACAAGACCCCCACTGAGCCATGCTCAGAACACAGAAAGCAAAGCAAAGCTATCCTTTGTATACGAGTGTGCTGGGCATCCCATGGGTAATATGGAGCTGACCCCAATATGAGTCTCCTCTCTTCCTTCCATAAGATTATGGAGTGTGCCACTGGGAATTTGTGCTCAATCAGCCCAAGGAGCATTTATGAAGTCAGAAACCGATGTTGGACAAGACGACCTGGCTGGCAATCGGCGTTCCAATTCATCTCAAAAGGTGTTCACTAGGGTTGAGGTCAGGGCCCTGGGCAGACTAGAGTACCTCCACGTCTTTTTGTACACAGTCACACAAAAGGGCCTTCCCCAAACTGCAGTGTGCAATTGTGCAAGATGGCTTTGGAGCATAACAGTACCCTTCACTGGAACCAAGAAAAGCCTGCCATTATCATTCCTGCACTAAACTTTATAATGGGCACTAGGCAGTCCAGAAGGTAACGCTCCATTGGAATCTGCCAAAGACAGAGACGTCCATAAGACTGACATAGTGAAGCATCGCTACAGAGAATACGTTTATACAGCCCCACAGTCACATGGAGGCGTTGCTTTACATCACACCAGCTTATGTTTGGCATTGTACAATTTTAGCTGATGTGGAGCTGCTCAGCCACAGAAATCCTTTTCATGGACCTTCCAGTGCACAGCTCTTGTGCTGATGTTGCTTCCAGAGACAATTTAGACCTCTGTTGTGAGTGATACAACAGAGGAGAGGCCATTTTTATGCACAGTGCAGCTCCACTCTGTCAGTTTGCATGGTCTTCTACTTTGTGGCTTCTCGAGGATTCCATTTCACAATGACAGTACTTACACAAGTTGACCAGGGCAGATCTAGCACAGCACAACCTTCATGTACTGACTTGTGACAAAAGTGGCTTCCTTCGATAGTGGCCCATTTAAAGTCACTGAGCCCTTCAGTACGACTCATTCAACAGCCAACGTTTGTCCAAGGAGACTGCAAGGCTAGGTGTTTGAGTTAATGCAGCAGGTAACAATGGCTGTGGCAGTCATTTGGACGGAGGTCCACATACTTTTGGCCACATAGTGTAGAAGCAGAAGGAGTGACAAACATTCTCAGAACACCTGTAGGCACGACAGAGCACAACTTTAAAGAAGGTTCACTGGAGGGGGATCATTTGGAGAAAGACCCTCACCGTGACATTAAAACACTGAACTCCCTCAATCTGCTCACAGGCTGAGCATCCCCACATAAACCACCACTAAGCACAAGAATCACAAGATCGTGACCTTGGTGAATAGCTTTAGTTTTATGTATCACATACATTAAAAGCATCATTATTGTCACACTATAATCAGATTTCACGATTTAATACTTAAAATGTTAAAGAAATGAACTTGCTTTAAGTAAGAATACTCACAAGATTCCATTGCTAATAAAATGTACTTCTGCGCACAATTAGCAGCTCACTGCCAGTAGAGTAAACCGATTGTGCAATAAGTAAAACATTAAATATTTAATTAGATTTGTCTTCAGTGTGCTATTATAAAGAAATTATAAATCTCTCTCTCTATTATATACATTAAAAAAATCCAACATCTGTCTGCTTTTCACGAGAGAACTACTTAGCGGATTTTGATCAGGTTTTTTTCTGTAATTTGCTTGAACATTAAGGTTGATTTTGCAACTTCTCTCATCACACTCAGTATCAGTTTGCTTGTGGTGCCGATTTATTCGCACAAATCCAAGAGAGAGACTGCGGGCTGAGGGGAGGGGGAAGCGTGACCCTCCTCACTCCTGCGCCAGCCTCCTCTCAATTCGGTCTACCTCTCGCCACGTGATGGAGCGCACCTTGCCTTTGTTTAGCTAGTGATACCCATTTGCTCAGCAGACATTTTGATCTACAGATTATTAAGGAGTAACATTTGATGATGTTGAGAGAGAGACACAGAGATGTTTTAGAGGGTACCTGCTGATTAGCAGAGATATCTCGGCCACAAGCTTTTCTCCCCACACAGGGGAGAGCTGAACGTGATCAGATACAGTGCCAACGTTTGATGTTGGAGAGTACCTACCTTCCGCTTGGCCAAAATATATTTTTTGTGATTTTTGAAGTTTGTCCCGTTTCACTAGTACGTGTGTGGAGCTGCAGGGACAGCTAATGTATTTTAAAAAGACTACAGGATTGGGCAGGCATTATGGTGGCGTAGTGCTTAGTACTGCCTTACAGGTTCAACATCCCAAGTTTGAATCCCACGCGAAGCCACTTTCTGTGCCCCATTGGCATGTGCTCTCTGTGCCCCATTGGCATTGTTGTCTCACATCCCCCGAGACTTATGCGTAAGGTTGAATGTGTAGGCAACTGGGTTACTGTCAGAATTAGTGTCTGTGCAGCTTCAATAACACTTTAAACAAAAGCTCCAGTTCACGTCTTTTACTGCTGCTCTTGGCAGCTGGTACACAAAATGCATATCAGGCACTTTGGCAAGGAAAAAGACAAAGCCAATTTATTTCTTTCAAGAGATCCAAACAGAGCTGCAAGAAGGCACCGGCGATTGGAACTTGTCATGTTATCTGTATACTTATTAGTCCTTGGACAAATGGAAAAATTCACATCTTTCTTCTGGATTCAAGACAAAAATGGGGTGAGCCACTCCAGCCATTCCTCAAACATAAAACAAAGCACGCTGCAGCGTCAGTCAGCCTTTTTAGAATTCTTAGCCGATAAGTGAATGAGCCATCTCTTTTAGACTCAACTACAGTATAAAGAGATCAAAACTCTGTTTTTTTTTTTCCCTTCCTTTTTACATTGCAAAGATTCAAAGTTGGGCAGCACTTTATTTTTTTGTTTTGCTGCAACCCTGCACCGCTTGTGTATTTCATTCAGAGGAAAGAATAAACACATTAACAGCTTTCTCTCTGCCACTGTGTATTTTAGAAACAAATAAATAAGGGATGCTCATTCTGTTACTGCACTATTACACAGAACAGGGCACGGTGGCTCAATGGAAATGTTGCTGCCTCACAATAAGGAGACCGGGCTTCACAAATGCAGTTTGCATGTTCTCCCCTTACCTGCATGGGTTAGGTGAATTAGTGATGCTAAACTGGCCACACTGCGTGTGCGTGTGTGTATGTGTGTGTGTGTGTGTGGTTGCCCTGCAATGCATTGGCATCCTGTCCAGGGTTTGTTCCTGCCCTTGCGCCCTGTGCTAGCCTCCAGACCCATCCCAAATTCAACCCTGGTATGGAGTAAGCAGGTTACAAAATGACATGACTATTGCACAGCATGTTCCCAACACAATCAAAAAATAATCTAAGAAACATTCATCTCCTGAGAAGCTTTGTTTGAATGGCAGCTGCAAAGGCTCCAAGTGCAATCAGGAGACTCCTTTAGAGAAGTTCACTGTCAAAAAACAGGAAATAGACCAAGACAGTGTGGCTCTCCGGAGCTCTAAATAGGAAGAGCAAAAGAATGTCCACCCCCATAAATGACCACGTCCATCACTCTGACCAAATTTATTTAGCCTCTAACTAAACACCAAGAGCATTCAATTTAAAGGGAGGCTTCCTACAGGCAGACACCATTTCAAGAAGTTACCAGGATCTGAACCAGTATTTCCAGGTCCTTAAATTTAAAGTTCAAGGGCAGCTTAAAAATAACGCATTTGACCACCCAAAAAAAAACCAAACAAAAAAAAAAAAAAAACACCACAAATAGCCCAATAACTGAGGTAAGCAAAATAACACACTGGAAAGCAGGGGTTTGGTGTTGTCAGAGCTATAGGGTTAAGTACATACCATCAATGCCCCTTTAGTGTCCCCTAAGAGACATTTCAGACTGATGGAACTGATATATACCATCACAAAAAACAAAGTTTACCACTGTAAAGAAATATTCAAGTGTAAATAGCAGTGGAAGGGGTACCAGATGGACGAAAAAAAAAATTTAAAATATTGTAACAATGTGGTTGCAGGGGTTGAAAAACAGCCCAAGCTAGTGTATAGTTTTTAAAAAAGTAGCCCAAATCAAACCTCAACCTATGAAAGCCTATTCCCCAAACCACAGATGGAGATCAAAAAAAGCCCATTTTGGCGATAAAACTGGGGACCTGGCAACACTGAACGGAACCAATGCCAGGTTAAGTGACTTGTTCAAATTCAACCAAAGAAGTCAAAGGCTGGGATTGAAACAGCAGCCCTGAAGCTCGAAAACCAAATCCTCTGCTACCGCATCCTCCCCATCAGGGACAGGGAGGTCAATTCAATTGTTTATTGTTCATCTTTTCCTGTCAGGCAAGTAATTAGTATGTGCCTGTAATTAAACAGTTATGAATACATCGAGTACTGTGAACTTCACGGGGTGCTCTTCTAGATCTATGGACTTCTGGCTCAGATTTTCTCTTAAATCTGCTCCATTCACTCTTCACGGAGTTCAGTCTCTTGGTCTCCCCTTAAACGTTAGAGGACGTTCATGGTTTACAGATGTTTAGCTCTAACACTTAGAGCTATTTTGTTAATCTAATAAAAAGAACTTCAGACAATCTGAAATGCATATCCAAGCATCTTCAAATGTTAATTTGGCCGACTGCCAATGGTTAATGTTGTTCTGTAAATAAATTTACTAGTGCTTATTTTATAGTTAATAACATAATGGTAATATCATTCATTCCAGTCAGTATGAGACTCAGCCTTGCCGAGATTGCGGCTCGTTTCTCTGCTATGCTAATCAGGACACATTTTAATCAGTGTCGGAATAAATTGACTAATAATCCTTTTATAATAAGTAATAATTAGCTTTAGGATTTTTTCCTTCTCCTAAGTGTAAGGTCTTAAATTGACCAGGTTGTTTATCAAAATAAAAAGTAATTTTGATATATGTTTATTCCAAGATAGATATAAATAGACGTCTCTGTCTGTCTGTCTATCTGTGTGTATACATAATACAAGATTACCGGACAAAACAGTCACCTCAGGCTAAATCTGATCTAATCGTGCATAACTCCTTGGGGAGACAAAAGAAAAGCCACAATTCTGTCAGGTATTGATGCCACTCATTTGCGGACAAAGGTGACATCAATTTTCACCCACTCTTCCAACACCTGGAATCCCACAGTTTAGCTGGATTGGTCAGATGGCTCTGCCGGCGTTTCACTATCTGTTTCAAAATAGTCCCACAGATTTTCTATGGGATTTTAAATCTGGGGATTAAGCGAGCCAGTTAAGGTGTGAGAATGTTTCAGAATGTGAAGGCCATTCTGTGCTCAATCAAGAGGCAACACATGGTCATCCAGTAGTCCAATGCAATCCTCTTGGTTCAAGTGTGTTGTCACCCAAACCAAAAGGTCCCATTTCCTCACAACTGAAACATCACCAGAACATCAGAGAGCCACCTCCCTCTTGAAGAGCACCTTGTACACAGTTCCCATGGAAGGCTCCATATGGTTGTGCATCACTTCATTCAAGTACAAGACCAGATAACTTGTTTCCAGATATCAACAAGTCCAGTGTTTGTTGCACTCTGCCCACTGTATTGGTGCAGCTATGTGAACAGCTAGTATGTTAGCAAGGTCCTCTTCCACAGAGCTCAGAGATCCATGACATACAGTTGCCTTCTGAGCATGCATCTGGAAATGGATTGTTGTCAGCTTGTCAATCGACTGTGTGCATCAATTCTTGCCTGGTGGCAAAGCAGTTTGTGGTCATAATGCATGAAACGCAGCAATGGTCCCTACCCATGAGCAGCGTCTTTAGACAGCAGTTCTGGTGAGGATTACCAGGGAAGTCCAACGTATGCCTCTGACAGAAGACCCATTGGACTGTATGCTGTGACACGCCCTCAAAGTCACCAAGCCCTTTGGCATGGCCACATGCAATAATGTGTTTATGCCAATAATTCATGTTTGTTGTGCAACAACAAAAAACGCGAGGCACACCACTACTCCTCGTCACTCTACAAACCCAGGAGCACATGGCACCTGCATTTGTAGGGTGGTATTCATACTGGGGTGCCCTCTGTTGGTGTCTGGACTATGCAGCACCTCTTACAGAGGCGGGGACTAACTTTTGTCAGGTGAGCTCATATATGTATGTGTGTTATATATTGTAAGAGAGCAGGGCTGATCAAGAAAAAGGATTGGGGCACCAGTGCGATAAACCTGTATACCTATTACATGAAAACAAAAAGAAAAGAACAAAGAGACATGCAGTCTCGTGAATCAATAAGATCAAAGATTAGTCGCTCCTGGTGTAAGAGTCCTTTACTCCCAGATACAGAATCTTAACTGAACGCCAACGCCTGGTGGAAATTCTGAGACCTTACTGTCCTGGCAACCAGCTACCTTCTGTTTTAAGGGCAAATGGAAAGAGTTCACCAGATCAGCAACCTATGCTCAGGACGTGAACTGCAATCTACGTACGAGCCTTGAAGATGATGCTCCGTACTCGTGGGTGTCCAACAACATACACTCCACTATGCAAATTCTTTAGGACCACAGTCCTTACACTTGGTTAAGACTCCATTTGCTCTCCAAACAGCCTCAGTTCTTCGTGGCACAGATTCTCCAAAATGTTGGGAAGATTCCCTTGAGATTCAGTTCCATACGGTCACGATTGCATCCTGCAGTTTCTGCTTATTTGTCAGCTGCACATCCATGCTGCTAATCTCTTGTTCTACTGGATTCAGTTCCAGTGACTGGGAAGACCTCTGAAGAATACTGAACTCATATTGTTTATGAAACCAGTTCGCTTTATGACATGGTGCATTGTCATGCTGGAAGCAGCCATTATAAAATGGGTATATTGTGACCATGAAGGGATGGGATGATGAACACATTCAGCATCAATACTCAAATTGACCATGGCATTCAAGTGATGACTTGATTGGCATTAATGGGCCTAAAGTGTACCAAGAAAACATTCCCCAAACCATTATACCAACCTGTTGGGTACATGGATTCACGCTGCTGGAGTCAAATTCTGACCTTTCCACCCATGTGCCTGTGAGCAGAAACTGAGTTTTTTTTCAGACCAGGCTACCATTTTTCAGTTTTGGTGAGTCTATGCCCACCACAACCTCATCTTTCTATTCTTGGCTGACAGCAGTGGAACCCGACATGGTCATCTGTTGTTGTAGCCCACAAGTTTGATTTGTTGTGCATTCTGAGACGCTGTTTCTACCCACCACAGTTGTTCACAGTGGTTACCCGATGTACCCTACTCATTATGTCAGCTTGAACCAGTCTGACCATTCTCTTTTGATGTCTCACATCAACAAGGTATTTCCATTTGCAAAACTCCTGCTCTCTGGCCGGTTTTTCTCTTTTCGTACCTTTCAGAGTAAACTCTAGAGACTGCCGTGTATGAAAATCCTCAAAAGATCAGCAGTTACAGAAATACTCAAACCAATCCGTCTGCCACCAAGAATCATGCCAGTGTTGAAATAACCCTGATCACATTTTTACAATTCTGAAAATTAACTGAAGCCCCTGACGTACACCTGTATGATTTTATGCATTGTGCTGCTGCCACATGATTGGCCGATTATATAAATCGCATGGCTAAGCAGGGATACAGGCGTTTCTAAAAATGTGCTCAGTGAATATACACACATACACACTAATTTTATAGCCACCATCACATTACCATTGGATACCATGTGACAGTCAAAAAGGCACCTTACTTCTGGCTATTACTCAGTTATGCTGTGAAGGTTGAAAAATAAATTTCTTAATGAGAAGTAGAGCAGACAGACACCCGAGCGCAGGTGCACAAAGTCATGTCATACCACAAATCCTGCATCCACCCTCAATACACGCAAATGGAAGATTAGCAGAATGGTGGGAAAATCAAAGTGATGGAAATAATGGACAATCCACTCATCCAACCGTTACAAACTTGTTCAATCTAATTTAAGGTGACTTGGCCTATCATGACAGTATTATGTGCAACATAGGAAACCCAGACTGGGCTCAAATCCATCACACACACACATATACTGTACGCAACACTGGGCCAGTTTAAAATCACCAGTGAAATCAACCTGCACGTTTTGGAGAACAGAAAAGAAAATTGGGATAACTGAAGAAAAACGCACACAGAGACAGGGGGAACACAAACAAGGTTTTGATCCCAGGATACTGAAGCAGAGATATTAAAGTGCGAGCTGCTGTGCCAAAAAGAGAAATGTTCAGGAAAAATAAGGTAGATTTGTGAAGGACAGGGAGCAAAACCCAACTCCGGCACGGTCAGAGTGAAGTTTACTCATTCTTCTCGTCGTGTCTATCTGAGCTCTTCTCCCGTTTTCATCACATATTCCAAACAGGACGGTGTTGACGGGCACCACTAAAGTGGCCCAGTAGGAGTGACTGTGAGGGACTGACATCAGGTTAGTTTGTATTGCTTTTTGCTGGTTCTTAAGGTCCCAAACTGGATTAAGGTGGTTCAACCACAGAGGAGGTGGTCTCAGTAGACTAAAGCCCCACCCAGTTTTAAACTCAAACCCTTCATAAGATCAAAAATGAGCCAAGCCTGAACAAAAGCTGAAAATGTCCAAGTGCTCTTCAAGACAACCAAGCAAACTTTAATTTATAACACCTTCCTGTAGTGAATCACCATCCCAAGGTGCTTTTTACTTTACTTTACTTACTGTACACCTTTTTAATCTTCAGTACAGGCAGGTGACATGCCAAGTAGTGCTGGGAGGTATACCGTGTCATACCGAAAACCGTTTGTTTTTGTTAGGATTTGGATTGTTCTTATACTGCAATACCGGTTTAAATAGCCTAAACAATGTTCGGAACGGGGCGCAGCGGGAAACTGTTTAAGGGGAGACCTTTATCACTGCCACACCACTAAACACGCTTGCAACGGAGTACATGTGTTAATGGACAGTTAGTGGACAGGTATTGCACAGTGAAAATGGGCAGAGAACACTCCGAAACTGAAGCTGTAGCAGACGATAAAGTTGAACATGATGACACAGAAGAACTTTTGCCGAAAAAGGAAGCCGTGTCTGTTGTCTGAAGATTGTTTTAAAAGGTCGGGTGTGGACCAAACAACTATTTACTGCAAATGCTGTCAAGCTAAAGTTGTCGCTGGAGCAGCAACACGAGCAATTTGCTGCACCACCTTAGCCGCAAAACATGCTTTGGAGTACCGTGAATGTATGGAACTAAGATTGGCACCCTCCACGTCCACAGGTAAAACTGAAAAAGCAAGAGGACACTCGAGTCAGACGTCACTTGTAGATGCATATGCTAGAAGTACTGCCTATGACAAAAAAAGCAAGCGGTGGATCGAGATGTTCAATTCTCATGACAGTGGAATAGGTTATTCTTAGCCAGTCTACTGCAGTGGAAAAATGTGGTTAACATCCACTCATGCATGCGAAACAAATACTGTTGAATATCGTGAAACCAATATAATTTTGAAAAATACCGTGATATAGAATTTTGGTCATACTGCCCAGCACTAATGCCAAGGGTCACAATGGAAGCGAGAGCTGAAGAATCAGAACCTTTGTGCTTTAAAGTGCAGTCTCTTAGCCAACAGAGTACACTGCCTGCCAAGACATTTCGACCAAAACAGCCGACAGCTCCACACATCTGACAGGAAAGGGAGAAGACCCCCAGTGATATTACCATTCTTAATTTACCAGTGCTCAAAAGCTTAAGTTAAATTTATTAAAGTGGAACCTATTTAAAATTGCATACTCCATTCAAAAATAGTAATTTTTTAACCTGTTAGTTAAAGTATTGTTTGTAGTGAAAGCCAAAAAACAAACTTTAAATTTCATGTTTTCTTGAAGAAAAATCGCACTTCAATATCCAGCTCGAGCTGCAAACAATATCAAAATGTACATAAACAAAAATCATAAATTGTCTCAAAGCATCTGGTATCCACTTACATTATTTTGGATAAAATATTTTTAAACAAAAGATTTCTGACAAACACTCTCATACACGACCAAGAATTGCATTCCACAGAGATGGAGCTTTTGACCCGAAGACCCGTATCTGCCTTTATTACTTTGCCGTTAAGCCATGGCTGCAGTGCTTCCAAGTTTTTCATTGGCAATTTGTGAAGCGGCACTGGTGAAATGACCTTCTGCTTGTTGAAGCATCTCAGACACGCACTAATACGAGGCCGACTTCCACCTCGCTTTTCTTTAACTTTTAATCTCTTAACTGCACTCTTCGCTCACAACGTGATCCTCAGTATCGATGTGGTCATAGTTAAGCTAGGGTCCCCACCATAGACTTCTGTCTAAATGACTCTAAATGAGTGATTGTCAACTGTGATGGACAGACACCAGGTTAGTTTGTGTTGGAGAATCAGAGACCATTCCAGCAAAAACAAGGTTCCAAACTGGATTAAGGTGGTTCAACCGCAGAGGAGGTGGTCTTTAGATTAAAACCCCACCCAGTTTTAAATTCAACCCCTTCACAAATATATATATTTTTTGTTTGTTCATTTTTTAGTCTTTAATAATTGTGTTCTTCAAGCTTATCCACTACACAATAAAAACACTAGGGTTGGTTTGTGTCTCCTGCCACTTACAGCAATTGGTCTGCCCGACAATCAAAAGAGGAAGTGTGAGATAAGAGAAGAGGAAAGCCATAGGAAGCACACAGAGAGTCAGTCACCTTCAAAAGTATATAAGCCGACAAGGAGGTGAGAAAGGTGGCCTTGAAAATAATGACAATCTAAGAAGCAGGCTTAGGCGTAGTATACCATGGGACCAAAACCTCCTCCGAGAGCAACTTCTCCCAACCATCCAAGAACAGTCTGGTGACCAACATGATGGAGCACCGGGCCAGAAGGCAAAAGTGAGAACTAAGTGGCTCGGGGAACAAAACATCAAACTATTGGGTCCATGGCTAGGAAACTCCCCAGACCTTAATCCCATTGAGAACTTGTGGTTAAGAGGCAGGTGGGCAAACAAAAACCCCCAAATTCAAATAAACTCCAAGCATTGATTCTGCAAGAATGGGCAGCTGCCATCAGGCAGGATTGGGCCCAGAAGTTGATTGCCAAGGCAACTGCAAAGGTCTTGAAAAAGAAGGTCCAACACTGCAAGTATGGACTCTTTACATAAACTTAATGGAATTGTCAATAAACGCCTTTGAAACTTCTTAAATGCTTGTAATTCTACTTCAGTATACCAGAGAACCATCGGACAAGAAGATCTGAACGCACTGAAGCAGCAAACCTTGTGAAAACCAATACTTATGTCATTCTCAAAACCTTTGGCCACGACTGTAGTCCGAGGCTTGAAACCAGGACTTTGGAGCAGCAGGGCAGGCAAAGACACAAACGAGTACGCCACGCCGCAGCCTCGCATTCTTTGGAATTTCGATTCTATTTGAGACGAATTTCATATTTTTAAATTCATTCACCGCTTCAGCGAGACCCACACAAACAAAAATGCAATTTCTATAATTCTTAATTAATGTGACACAGTTATCTTAAAATGTTTGTGAAACTGATACAGCAAAACTTGCCTTGAATCGGAGACAAAACATTTCACAGCCAAGCACGGATTTGATGGATGACGGAAAGAAGGCTTCCTAACGTCTGCCGAGTGCCGAGTGCGCCAAGGGACGTTTAGGGCGAATGCCAAAGACTCCTCAGACTGGATCCTCGGGCCACTTGTTGCGTCTTATGATTTACATTTCACAAGAGGGTTGCATTTTTAACATTTCACATCCTCGTTTATCACTTCCAAATGCGACCTCCAGCACCGGCACTGCATGCTCCTTCTCGAAGGTGCGCGGGAGCTTTTTTAATCTTCTCACGTGAAATGACGCGGCTTCCACGGTCTCGCGAGACTCGCTTTCTAGTTTTTTGCCGCCTTCGTGATCTAAGCCGGAAGACGCGGTTAAGCTGCCTGAAGTCTGTCATTAAGAAGTGATAATATAAAATAAACATTAATATCCGAAACATTCGAATTATTACTTCTGTAGTCCTGGAACAGGCGGGTTGCTATGTGCTCGGCTCTGCGCAATGAAAAGTGTCTTCAAGTACCAAAGCGAACTCTGCACGCTCTTCCATTTCTGCGAGAATGTTCCTTCCATATCACAAAGTGCAGGTAAGGTTAGCTGTGCCCTGTGATGAGCTGCCCACCTGTTCCGGGGTCCAGGGCTGCTGGAGTAGACTTTGAATGATTTATCAGGTTAAAGGATGGAGGGATTGTTTTATTTGTTATCCTTTACATTAGCAGCATATAAACAGTAGAAGACATCAGCCTATCTCTGGGGAAAGTCAGAGGGTATGAATGGTGCAGGATGTAATGGACCAGCAGTGGACAAAGCATCAGTCCATCACAGGAAATATAGCATAGTGTAAAATAACTCATGTCGTCTCATTCAAAAACCTGGTCAGTCCAATTCAGGGTGCTGCTTGGGGGCAGGCAGGGAGGTGGTGCCAATTCTGACAGCACCAGGCTCAAGGCGGGATACTGCAAGCCCAGCGCTGGGGCAACTCACACACTCAAGCGTGTCCCTCCTTACACAATCATTGAAACTTTTTTTCACATTTGCAGGGCCACATTAACATCTTTAGGGGCTCTAAGCACTTGAAAGATTTTGGTGCCCCCATATATGTGAACTGCACTCACTCTCCACCACCATGCCCAAGACAAGAGCAATCACATGAGCCTCAATGGACCGTGTGGCAGATACCAGATTATAACTTTGTTCTATTCCCAAGATTAACATATATATATATATATATATATATATATATATATATATATATATATATCGTGAACCTCTATTAATATTATTGTATTATTATTATTAAAACTCAAGGGTTGGTGGTAGCATTGGCACTGCAGCCACTGTAAAAAAAAAAAGACCTCACACTGTTCCATTCCTTTTAAATTCGCGTGGTGCTGAGATGGCACCCGTTGCACAGCTGCACTCGGGTCCTAATTTGAGATCCTGAGGTGGTTTGTCGTGTGGTGGGTGCAGCAATGCACTGTGGCAGTGGATGCCCCCAACCTTGAAGATCCTTGATTGTATATATGTATGTATTTAATGTGGGATCCCCCTTTTGTAGAACCTGGCTCGGCTGCAGTATTTGTAGTTTTGCACCATATGGTCCTGGATATCTCTGGCAATGTGCCCCCCACAACACCCCACCCCTCCCTTGATGCCCTAAGCACTTGCTTACATTACTTACTATTTAATCAATGATTGAAGTGATAGAGTTGGTTCAGTGCTGCGGATTGAACTGTCAGCCTGCTCTTTTTAATATTCTACCTTTTCATAGTGAACGCCATCCCACGTTACAGGTGCAGAACAGTGTTTCACATTTGAACAACTGACTGGTGACATGATGTGACAAAATAACATTGACTTCATGCTGGGGATTGAACTGGTGGTCTTTTGTTTTTATGTAGCTCCATTCCATAGCAAATCCCATCCTATGTTACAGACATTTTATAACAGACATATAAATGAAGCATTGGCAGGTGAAGTAATATAATTTAAGTAATAAAAATGGTTCAGTGCTGGGAATTGAACTGTCGGCCTGTTCTTTTTAAAATTGTGCCTTTTCATAGTGAATGCCATCCTGTTACAGAAAGCTTTTTCACAATTGAACGACTGACTGGTAAAATGCCATGCTCAAAATGGCAAAGCTGATTCCATGCTGGGGATTGAATTGCCAGTCTTTTTATTTTTTATATGGCCCTTATCAAATGCCATCCCACATTTTATTTATATATATACTGTATATAATAGGGGGCTCTGCCCCCTTCTCGCTTCGTTCGCCAACACCTGGGTGGGCGCTACACTCTAGCCTCTTTGCGGCTCTGCCACTCGTGTATGGGGTAGCGGATGTACAATTTAAACAGATTGTTATTTTTGTGGGAAATTGTTACATTTGGGTGGCACAGTGGGTTGCGCTGCTGCCTCGCAGTTAGGAGACCCAGGTTCGCTTCCCGGGTCCTCCCTGCGTGGAGTTTGCATGTTCTCCCTGGGTCTGCATGGGTTTCCTCCCACAGTCCAAAGACATCCAGGTTGGGTGCATTGGCAATCCTAAATTGTCCCTAGTGGGTGCTTGGTGTGTGGGGGTGTGTGCCCTGCCCAGGGTTTGTTTCATGCCTTGTGCTCCAGCAGAGCCCCGTGACCCTGTAGTTCGGATATAGCGGGTTGGATAATGGATGGATGGATGGACTTCCACTGATAACCTTGTGGTTTACGGTCAATGAGGCTGTCCAGTAGGGGGCCCCAGTGCAGCACCTCTTCGGCTCAGACAGGTCCAGCTGTAGCCTGCAATAAGTATGGCACAGGTCACGCAACGCTCACGACATCACAGAGCGCCGTCTGAGTCAGATAACCCTCTCAGGTCACGCAACTCAGATAACCCTCTCAGGTCACGTAACGCGACATCACGACATCATGGAACACCCACCCTCTGAATCAGATAACCCTCACGACATCACAGAGCGCCCTCTCACAAGCCTGATCTTAAGCACAGTGTAACCAGGCGTTCGACGAGCGTTTCGTGACTGGTGTTGTGGTCGTTACATGACTGACCTCATAGGTATTGCAGGCTGCAGTTACACTTGAGCTAGTTGAAAGGAAGCACATGGTGTCTCCCTACCTATTAAAAGTCCATCCTGACCACAGGAGCCAGCAGGGCTGTCCACTGTGCCACCCTCCTAATAAACGTCCAGCTGTGAGCCCTGCCACGTGTTGTTGCAGCGGGTTTGAAGACAACAAGGCAGCCCGTTACGAAGCAGGTCTGCATTTCACTGATCATCGTGACTCCGTGGCGTTTATTGAATGTTACACATTGCCCCGGCGTTTGAGCCACACGTTTGAATTTGACAGTACAGATTAGTCAGAAAAGTATTTTTAAACTGGCCCCCTTGATGTTGACTTTAATAAAGATAAACAGAAAGGTCTGGAATCGACCGAGGAGCGCTCTGTCTTCAGAGCTTGTCTAACAGAAAGTGAACTTCCATTCTTCATTATTAAATATTGAGGCAGGAGAGCAGAAGGCCCTAACAGGAAAGTGCAGTCATGGCATCTAGCAAAACGACGTCACTCGGGCGATTCAGCATCCTTGGCGTTCCAGTGACATGATTGGAAATTCAAACTGTACACTCCTCTGCCATATCACTTCAAACGCACATCCATTTTAAGAACCCTCTTATTCGAGCCTTTACTGTGGCAGAGAACTAAAACCCGGGCACAAGGCAAGGAGGGACAAACCCTGGACGGCTCGCCCATCCATAAGCCTCCTAACTTACCCACCGTGGGGCCTTTCAGAAAGAACTGCCCGTCTTTAAGATGAGAGAGAAAAGTGGCAACCCCTGAGAAAAAGCCAGAAAGAGGGCAGAGGGAGTGGCGCTCATGTTTCACTCTCCCCTGACTTAACGTTTATTTTTCTTTGTTTGGTTTCAAGTTTGATTTTTCATGTGTTTGTTTTAACCATTTCCCTGTGTAATGATTGTTTAGTCTCTGCCTGTAGTGAGTTGTTCTCATGGCTGAAGGGCCTCCCTCAGTCCATGTATTGTGAGGATGAGGAGCATCGATGGTCATCTGGCGTGCTTGTCACAGCGTCTATTGTTTGTCTACTTTTCTGAATTAATTGCTTATCTTGGCTCTGGATTTCATAGGAGAAATTTGTTTGCCTTTTTAGCCAAGCCCTTATTTGTCTCCGTGTTGTAGATCTTGCTCTTTTAGATCTTTTGAAATAAACGTTTCGTTTGTAATTGGACTTTTCCGTCAACCCAGAGGTCTTTAAGGCTTTTTTGAACTTTAAAAAAAAAAAAAACTTCTCCCCATTTTGGGGGCCTGGACAGGAGAAAGCCTGCCAGTAGAGTTGGGGGTCAGGCTACCTGGGGTGCAGCCTGTTTCTGGGCAGGCTAGGGAAGACCCTGATGTGGTTTATGGGTCTTTTTTAAAGGACTGACACTCTTGCAGTTTTTATAATAGTGACTGGATTACGGTGCAGAATATGTCAGCTGGAGCAGAGAGGTTGGATCTCCTTACCAGTGAGTCGCTGAGCCATCCTTATGTGCAAGATGGATAGACAGAGAGATAGATAGTGAAAGGCACCGTGAGATTGATAGAAAAGGCAGATCGATAGATAGATAGATAGATAGATGTGAAAGGCACTATACAGTCAAAGTAAAAGTATGTGAACCCTTTGGAGTGATCTGGTTTACTGCATGAATTGGTCATTAAAAGTGATGTGATCTTCTTCTGAGTCGCAGGTCCTGATAGACACGATGAGCTGAAGCCAATGACACACAAACAATTCTACTCTTTCATGTCTTCATTTTACAAACGCATTCAACGTTCACAGTCGTAGTGGAAAAAGTAAGTGAACCTTGGGATTTAATAACCGGCTGACCCTCCTTTGACAGCAGTGACCTCAACCAGGCGCTTCCTGTAACTTCAGATCAGACCTGCACATCGTGCTGCGATTTGAGCCCCTGCAGAACTGCCTTAACTCCTCCATATTCTCTGGTTGTCTTCTGTGTGTGGCTCTCTCTCTTCAAGTCATTCAATAGGATTGAGGTCTGGGCTCTGACTGGGCCGCTCCACAAGGCGAGTTTGTTCTTCTGAAGCCATTGTGCTGTAGATCTGCTGCGATGTTTGGGCTCGTTGTCCTGTTACATCACCCAGCCTCTTCTGAGCTCAAGTTGATGGACAGACACCCTCACATTATCCTGGAGAATCTGTTGAGAATTCATTTTCCCCTCAATGATGGCAAGCTGTCCAGGCCCTGATGCAGCAAAGCAGGCCCAAATCCGGATGTTCCCTTCACCATACTTTACTGTAGGGATGATGTTTCCGGTGCCCTTTTTACGGCAAGTGAAGTTCTGCTTGTTCCTCCCAAATGGTTCAATTTTGGTTTCATCACTCCACAAAACATTTTCCCAGCCCCGGTTTGGAGTGTCCATGTGCTTGTTCAGTTATGTCCTTTTTTGATAGCAGTGGCTTTTTTCTTGGTCTCCTGCCATGGACTCCTTTCTTGTTCAATGTTTTGCATATACTTGACTCGTGAACTGAGATGTTAGCCAGTTCTGATGTCTTCTTCAAGTCCTTTGCTGTCACTCTGGGGTTCTTCTTTACCTCACTGCTGACTTTGTGTTGTGTTCTTGGGGTCATCTTGGCAGGGCGTCCACTTCTAGGCAGAGAAGCCACAACACCAAACTGTCTCCATTTGTAGACAATGTGCCTAACAGTGGACTGATGAGGATCTCAGATCTCTGAGGTGACTTTGTAACCCTTTCCAGCCTCATGTAGATGAACAATTCTCCATCGTAGCTTTTCAGACAGCTCTTTAGTGCGAGGCGTGATTCCCATCTGGATGTGCTTCTTGTCAGAAGCTCAAACTCAAACTTTATCGTGTTTTTGACCAATCAAAGTCGGACTGGGCCGCACCTCTGAACTCGTCTCATGAAATGGACTCCACGTGTGCTAAATTCGGACCACAATGAGCTTTGTAAAAAGTCATTAGCTTAGGGTTCATTTACTTTTCCAACCTTCAGTTTCACAGCTTGAATGATTTATTCAATATGGTGATAAATTCTCTGAAAATCTGTGTATCTTTAGTTGTAGGAGACTGTGTTTGTTCATTATGGTGACTGACATGAAATCCGACCAGGTTTTATATAGGAATTAGACAGAAAGAGAGATCAGTCCTAGGGGTTCACATACTTTTTACTTTGACTGTACAATAAGAGAGGAGGAGGAGGAGGAGGAGGTTAGGAGCCCCCGCTGATACAGCACAATGCCGCACCAACTCAGGATCCCAGATTAGGACTCGAGTGCAGCCCTGTGACAGGTGACACCTCAGCACCACACCAGTTCAGACGGAATGGAACAGCGGGAGGTTTTATTATGGTGCCCAGAGTGCCAATTCTGCCACCAGCCCCCAGGTTTTTCCCTACAGGTTGGAGGGCCTACATGCAGGGCTGGGTGCAGATTAACGTCATGCCCAGGATGGAGCAGTGGGAGGTTAAGTAAAGTCACTTCGAACCAGCAACCTTCCGGTTACCAGTGCAGATCCCTAGCCTCAGAGCCACCACCAAGTTTTCCATCATGTTCATGTTATTCAGCCTTGGCCACACCCCTCCACACCGCTCGCCCAATCATTACCCCCGCTGCGCACATCCTCTCTCCATCCCACCCCGTGCCACTCTCAGTGCCTTCCACACAGTCGGTTATAATGGCAGGGCAAGAATGACGAATTTTAGATCTGTGTATAGAAAAACAGAGGCAAGAGCTGATAATGAACATTGAAAAAAAAGAAAATGAACAAAACATATAATAAAAATGAAGAACAAAGAGAATCGTCCAATAAACGGGAAAGAGAAAAACAAAATGTGAACAGAAATGCAAAAAGCAGCGTTTCTAGAATGTAAGTTAGAGGATAAAGTAATTCATAACATGAGGCGGTAACGTAATGTAATGTCTTACTGACTTGTTCCTGCGTTTTATTGTTCATTGGTATTTAAAGTAGACAGTTGTATTGAAGCGCTCAAGTAACTTCCTCCCACACCCCACATCTTTAACTCTTTGAATTGTTTGTCCTATAAACGTACTTTTCTGACAAGCACACAAAGCAATGGTTTCACACAGAAATGAACGTAAAAACCTCTGTTGGCTCCCAGGCTGTCTTCACGTGGCGGGGAACGGGGGCAGCAGTGGTGGTCGTAGTGCACGGTTATCTGGTTTGTACCCCTTGTCACTGTCCCCATAGACACGTCAGCAACACAAACCTGCTCAGCGCCACGATTAGCTGATGTGGGCACCTCACATTCATTTTCAATCACGTGAATCAGAATCGGAGTCTGAAAAGTCAGAGTCCAAGTCAGCAATAATGTGCAAAACATCGTCCACGGAGTATTTTGCTTTCCTCATTTGCTTCGATCTCTCGCCAGATGTCGCTGCCATTTTTGCCGTTGTTCGCTCCTTTCTACTCGGTCAAACCAACGAATTTAACATTCCTTCTAGCAAAGAGAGTCCAACTAAAACATAACGGCCACCATTTACAGTTGATTACCCCTCCTTTTGACAAAAGTCGACATCCGCCCCGAAAGAGTTAAATAAAGTCACTTTCTCTTAACAGAGGGGCGCCCCAAACATCCTTCGAGTGGCTTAGCCGCGAGATAGCTGGTGCCTGGTGCCCACCCCTGGAGTTTGGTGAGCAAAGCCCCCTAGTAAATACAAAAATATTGTAAAAAAAAAAACAAATACACACAAAAAATATTGAGAAAGAAAGAACACCTCAGACTCGGCTAAAGTTGAACAGAGCAGTCCCAGTCGCAGCGAGGCACCATGCAGGCGTACAGCCATACTGTGTGTGTAAAGGAGCCCCGGTCGTGTTTCTTCACACACGTCTGCACTGTATCTTCTATTGGGCAGCAGGTTGGCAGTATATGAGCTGAACAGCAGAGGGCGCACTTGGGCAACCACATGACCTTGCAATGTACTGTAATGAAGACATCACAGTAGTGGAGAAAAACTGCTAAAATGTTCGAGAGTTGGCAAACCTTTAGAGGGCACCATTGGAATTCTTTATATTATTTATGGATTCCTGCAGGCTTTTATGGAGGCCGGGCTGTCTCAGATCAACTGCACCTTTTTAATTGTGCGTTTGTTCATTCATTCATTTGCCAAACCCGCCTTATCCTGAGAGGGCCGTAGGGAGGCGAGCTTCTGAGCTTGAGACTGGGAAGTGCAGGCGCATACAGAGCCTCTAGAGGGAGCTCTAAGCACAGGACCCCCGGGAACTCCACAGCATTTACAACCCCAGACGTAATTCCTGCTAAGAACCGGAATGTGATTCCTGACCCAGGATGAAAATCTCACTACAGGCAGATCAGGCCGAGCCTGATGTTGATATTTGATGGGACTGGTGGGCAGCAAATGTTTGTTGTACGTGTGAGCAAGTGGACCGGTCAGCCCGAGTTAATCCCCGGCACTTTGTAATCTCGGTGGCGTCCTGAACTGGGTTCTGAGAGTTTTCAGGAAAGGAAGATATACGTTTCAAAGTCAGGTTGTGATATTCCTGTGACACTAGGGGGCGCTGTTGCTCCTCAAACTCTGCCTACAAACGTCCAAGACACCAAGTAAAAGCACTTAAAAATATTTTAATTTCTTCTTTTTGATATTGTGCCACAGTAGACACCACTAACACCACCATAAACAAATAAATCAGTAATCAAAATCTAATAACACAATCCTCCTCTCCCAGCAGCTCCCTCACTCTACCACCCAACTCCGGCTCATCTTGCTGGGTCTCCACTTAGTCCTTTATATAGTCCTTGACCCGGAAGTGCTCCTGTCCTTCTGTCCATGTGATTCCATAGCACTTCCGGGTCACATGAAGACTTATATTTTTTCTTCAGCCCGGAAGTACTTCTGTTCTTCCGTCCTTGTGACTTGGGAGTACTTCTGGGCTATATGAGCAAATAAAAATCCCCGTGTCTCCCTGCAGCGTCACACGGCAGCACCCATGGCACCCAGCAGGGCTGTGAAGCTCAACTCCATCTCCCATTGTGCCCTGTGGGAATCCGGGGCACCTCTAGGCTGCAGGGAAGACGCCATCCAGCGGCCAGGATGTGTCCGCTGTGATGAGCTGCCAGCCGTCCATCACACTGATTAATGATTGTGCCAGTCAGTGAAGACAAGAAAACAAAAACAGTTGAAAGTTCCTAAAAGCAGGCCAGGACCTTTACTGTCTCACTAGACGTGAGACGAGCCGACAGATGAACGTCAAACTCCAGCCGTTTTCACTCCAACCAGTTCCTTAATGAGAAGCCGATTCTCGCTGTTATTGAATATCAGGACTTGTTCTGCCACAGCAGCCTGTCGATTTTCTGTTTTTTCTAAGACCACCGTCAAGATGTTTGGGTGACCTGAGAAGCCCCACATGACCGAGACCTTCACCTTTCTTAATTTTCAGGTGAGCTGGTCATGTGCCGGCTTGTTTGGGGTCTCATTATTGTTTAAGGAAAAAGACTCAACTAAGGGGGTCCGAGTCACGTCAATTAAAAACGAAGGCAAAACAAGTGAATCAGCAGCAAAGACAGTTCACTGATTAAGAAGATGGTGAGAATGAAAACCTGCAGCCACCACGGCCCACCAGGACCGGAGCTGGACACCCCTGACCTGCAGACTTCGGCCTACAGTTCACAAAAAAGGACAGCTGGCTATAAAAGTACGAAATGCCTTAAAAGGGAGATGGTATCTGTGAACCTCTGGCTTGTTAAAAGTGCAGACTTTATTTATATAAAAGAAGAAAAGGCAAAAAGAAAAAGGGGCTTTGCCTAAATGACAAGTCCCAATACGCAATCCAGAAATCAAAGGCCAGAATCTGACTCAAACCATCCATCCATCCATTATCCAACCCGCTATATCCTAACTATTGGGTCACGGGGGTCTGCTGGAGTCAATCCCAGCCAACACAGGGCGCAAGGCAGGAAACAAACCACCGCAGGGCAGGGTGCCAGCCCACCGCAGCAAACCATCCACAATAAAGAGAATATGAAAAGAAATGCAAATGCTATTGACACTCCAAACAACACTCAGTGACAACCTGTGCCATGTAGGTGGAGGGCGGTCACCCAGTGATGTCATTGTGGCCCCGCCTCCTACGGCTCCACCCACAGAAAACAAGGAGCGTAGTCATCTTGAGGCTGACATGATGGCTTGTGAGTGCCCACTTCTGACGCTTCTGTATGTTATTATCAGGCAGTCGGGTAAGAAACGTCACTACAACGGTGGCCATTGTCCTTGGGCTGGCATCCTCAGCCACGTGCGGAGTACATAGTGACTTTCAAATGTAGGTGACAGCTGTGATGGGGACAGCTCAGTGTAGCCTGGGACAAAGAGTGCCAGCCGTGGTGTGTGATACTGGAAGTGGAAGCCTAGCTGGGAATACAAATCTCCCGTTTTCCTTTCTAAAATAAACACTGGCCATGCTGTCAATGATGGCACAAATGACAGATAGCCCAGTTAATAACCGAAAGGCGGATCGAAGCTATGGAAGACGAGGAGTCAGCCACAGGGACGTCTTTGTCTCGTTACTTTCTTCATTTCTGTTTTCAAAACTGACCACCACATAAAATGTGTTATTCATAACATGCAGATGACAGCGCATTCTTGAAAACGGAGACGTTAAACACATTTTTCGTGGAATCTCGGGTGAATGAACTTTCAGGCACTATGGATTTACTCTGCAGTGTAAACAAAACTTCATTTGATTTATTTTTAATTTCTGGGCTTGTCTTGGAGAACACAATGATGTGAAATTGAAGTTGCATCAAACATTAAAGACGGGGCGCTGCATGGCGGAGCCTCATGGATCCAGCAGCGTGCGTACAAATCATTGCCCACGTCGCCCTTGCACGTCCTCCCCCCCGAATTCTCCAATTTTCCTCCACGTCGGATTTGCAGGTTCAAGTCCTGTGCCTGCTCGATGCCTGTGTGGAGTCTGCATGTTAATAATAATAATAATTCTTTGCATTTATATTGCGATTTTTTCACTACTCAAAGCGCACAACAGTTGCAGGTTAAAGGCCGCCTTGCTCAAGGGCCCAACAGAACCAACAACCTTCCGATTGCCAGTGCAGATCCCTAACCTCCGAGCCACCACTCCGCCTGACAGACACTTTTAATTTGCACAGGACACTATAACAAAGACACACTCATAATCCCCATCAGCTCTCCATTACCGACTGGGCTTGATGGTTTTATACCTGAGGGAGGTTTCTCAGGTTCTCACATGTTTTCTCCCACATGTCCAAGGATGTCCTTTGTCAGCTTAAATGGCGATTCTAAGTGACACCCCATCCAGGTACCCAATTCTGCACGGATTGGTTCCAACTTGAGCAATTCTGTACCAAAGTGCACATCACTTGTGCCAGTCAGTGGGGCAAAAGAACAGAAGGTGGTAAAAAGTTCCTAAAAGCAGGCCAGGACCTTTACTGGTATGACCTGACCCACAAAACCAGGCCCCAAATACTAACTAGAGGCTTCGGCCTACAGGTCCCAAAAGTAGGCAACTGCCTTTAAAAGTACAAAATGTGATAAAACTCCCAAAACTTCTTAACAGGGAGAAGAAGGGGTCTGTGAACCTCTGGCTTGTCGAGTCGACCCCAACACAGTACATCTTTAGAAGTGAACTACAAGCACAAGTACAACACTGATTTCTGTCACACATTTTCATACAAATAATGCTGAGCTCAAAGTGCTTTACATGATGAAGAAAAGAGAAATAAAAGACAAAATAAATAAGATTAAAAGTTAAGGAACACTAATTAACATGGAATAAAAGTAAGGTGGTCCGATGGCCAGGCAGGACAGAAAAAACAAAAAAGAAAACTCCAGACTGCTGGAGAAAAAAAAATAAAATCTGCAGGGGTCCCGAGGCCACAAGACCACCCAGCCAGCCAGCCCCCTAGCCCCCTCTAGGCATTCTACCCGACATAAATGACCTGACAGTCAGTCCTCATGGTATGCAGGGTTCAGCTGGAAGGACTTGATGAGGAGTTTATTGGTGAAGAGTTTATTAATACAAAAGACGCAAAGGCAAGAAAAAGGATTTGCCTGCTCGTTGTCTCTGTCACCTTTACTTACTGGCCGTAATCAAAACTATAAAACCCTCATTTGTGTACCTGTGGAATAAGAAGGTATAATATAAATTCTGAAAACTATTGTAAAGAATAATCATTTCCTAGAAATGGTCATTTTGGCACAACAATGACAGTAATAAAAGATTCATGGCTATTTTATTTTATGGACCATCCAACAACCCCAATTAGCACAAATTAAAACATAGAAACTTATAAATACGTTTAGTGAACAATTACACCATTTTGTTTATTGCGATGTATAATACAGGAGAGTCTCGCTTATCCAACCTTCTGTATTATCCGACGTCCCACCACAAAAACGCATCAATCAGCAACACGAACTGCAAGTTGCGAGCGTGAGCTTAGTCTGTTTTTTGTTGCTAAATTCATTTTTTCAGTAAAATTTTTCAGTTGTTTTGTTGTAAAACATGATTACAGTGGATTATGTGGCCTGCCTATCTGGCGTGTGTCTCTCTTGCGCGCTTGTGCGTGTGCGTCGGCACAGGGAGAGACTGACCACGTGCGGAAATCATCGGCGCGCACAAACCGAAAGGGAAACTGCCTCGTTCCTATACGGTTTGTGTGGTCCTGAACAGAGGCAAGAGTTTGGCAGACTTTTAGGTCATAACCTGATTTGTACGTGTTTAGAGACGTTCGTGAACCGAGCCACTGTATTAGGTTCATAATGTGTAAAATTACAACATGGTTTGACGTTTAATAGGCTTTTCTTAACACCTTCCATTATCCAACATTTTCACTTATCCAACGTTCTGCCGGCCCGTTTATGTCGGATAAGCGAGACTCTACTGTATAACATTTTTTTCTTCTTTGCATACACACCTTTGCCACATGCGGTTATTTCCCGTGTGCAGTTTTTTCCATGTGTGGTTATTTCCCGTGTGCGTTTTATTTTTCGTGTGCAGTTATTTCCCGTGTGCAGTTTTTCCCCATGTGCGGTTTTTCCCCACGTGCAGTTTTTCCCCGTGTGCGGTTATTTCCCGTGTGCGTTTTTTTCCATGTGTGTTTTTTTTTTCCCGTGTGCTTCTCTCCAGTCACCACACTGCTGATGCCCTCCTAATTCTCTCTCTCTCTCTGATTCCCTTCCTCCTCAGGTGCTGAAATGCCCCTTTTGCGACGATGTCGGCACCTCCATACAAGACCAATCCTCTCTACCTGACCGTCTACACCATCACCTTAATGACCGGCTGGCCGACCAACCTGCTCGCCCTGTACGCCTTCTACAAGAAGCTGAGGCGCAAGGCCACTCCCAGCGTGATCTTCATGATCAACCTGACTCTCTCAGACATCTCCTTTCTCACTTTCCTTCCGATCAAGGCCATTGAGGCATCCGGGGACATGATCTGGATCCTTCCGCGCTCCCTGTGTCCGCTGAGCGGCCTTTTCTACTTCAGCACCATCTACAGCAGCACCCTGTTCTTGACGGCGGTAAGCGTGGACCGCTACCTGGGAGTGGCCTACCCACTGTGGTACAAGATGTATCGGAAGAGCTCCTACGCCCTCGTCGCCTGTTTCTGTCTGTGGGTTTGCGCTTTTGCCCACTGTAGCGTGGTCTACGTCACGGAGCTGAATCGGAACTGGAGTACTCTGAGTAACGAGTTCATCTGCTACGACAATTTTAGCGAGAAGCAACTGACGTTCCTCCTGCCTGTGCGCCTGGAGCTCGGCCTCATGCTCTTCTGCATCCCGTCCCTCATCACCTCCTTCTGCTACTGCAGCTTTACCAGAATCATCCTGTCCTCTCCACACATTTGCAAGGAGAAGAAGCAGAGGTGCGTCGGGCTGGTCCTGGCCACGCTCGCCGTCTTCCTCATCTGCTTCACGCCGTACAATGTCTCCCATTTTGTGGGCTACGCCCAAGGCAGCAGTCCCACGTGGAGAGGCGACGCTTTGCTCCTCAGCACCTTCAACGCCTGCCTCGACCCCATTATCTTTTACTTCTCCTCCACGGCTGTCCAGAAGTCCTGTAGGAGCTGTCTGCGGGGTCTGCAGATCAAAGAGTGCACCAACAAGCCCATCTTTTTCCTCTCCAACAAAATGAGGTCCGATGAAAAGAACCCCAACGTGGAAGATCGATGCTGAGCACGGATTGCTGAACTTTCAGCGGCATTTCATGTTGTCTCGGCTCGGACTGACCGAGGGTTCCTTCCTCCCGGAGGGTCGCCAGATTACACAGCAGGACTTTCTTGGCCAGTGGGCTAATGGAGATCTCCTTCGGTGACCCCGCAGGCTGCTAATTCCAAAGGTGCCTCTTTGCAACTCAGCTTATCGAAAATTGGAACCCACAAATCCTGAAGGTGCGATGGATTCCCATCAGAGAGGAGTGGGGGTCCATCCTTGGACGTGACCACTTTGTGGCTTTCTGCATTGAATTCCCAGGATTTCCAGAGCTGCCGATGACTTAACCAGATGGCTTTGAGTCTTTGTAAGAGGGTCTGGTTGATTCCACAGAGTCGGAAATGGAAAAGCGGTCGTAATCACAACAGCAGGACTTCGATGAACTCTCAATGCCACTGACTTGATGAAATGAGGCGTTACGTGGCGCGGTGTGTATGTTTGTGGTGGGCACACGCTTAACCTGGGAAAGATTTAACTGGACCCCCATGCTGTTTCTTCTCCACTGGGTCTCGACGTACTTTGATGCTGTGACTGTGCTTTCTTTAAGGGTGCTGCACAAGTGCCATTAAGGTGTCACATTAGCCCGGTGTGTATGCTGGGATACCTCCCTCTTGCAGTCACCCCTGTACTAGACCATAATGGACATCTGGGCAGAACATGTGGAAACGCCAACAGGGGGTCACTTACTACAGCACTCCACATGCTCACCCGAGGACACGGCTCTATTCTTAGATGACAAAGTCATTCTTCTGTGGTGAATAGCTTTTGATGACATACTTGTCAGATATTCGATGACCAATCACATGGATAAGGACAGTTTTTCCTTATGCCTTTAAGAAAGAAATGGGGCAACTCAGGATGAGTCAGAGGAGAACGCACTGCTCCGTGTGCCATGACGGTGCCCTTCCCTGTTGGCCCAAACCCCTAAGGTCTGCGGGCTTCTCCTTGTGCAGGATGTGGTGAAGAAGGAGTCACCGTCTGGTGGGCCCTTCCTGATCACATTTAATGTCACTTAGCACTTTGTGTCACTTGAACGGGATGTGCTGTCCTTCTAGCAGAGCTCTTGATAACACTGCACCCTTGTGTCCGAGTTTGGGAACTGCAGTCTGATGAGGAACAAACTAATGGAAGGCTCATCTGCTTTGACTCGAATGAAGAGCACCAAGGCCGGGGCAGCACTGGACTTTTAGAAGTGCGTCCTGCCCGGTGGGTTTGTTTGACCGGCTTATCACCGAGTTGATCACATTTCGTTTTTTGTTTTTTTATTGGTTGTCAGAAAACCCCATTTTGCATGGAGGATTACCCACAAAGAGTTAAATGCAATCTGACATGTAAAATCCGCTGAAATGCAATGAATGTTTGTCTCCTGCATTTAATGTTTGCACTCTATGTTTGTGTCATAATTAATTAAGAAATCGATCGACACGCCACGCCACGCCACGTCGCATTTGTGCCATTTTGAAATGCATTACAAAGTAAACTCACATTCCAGATTTGAGGGGCACAACAGCAGAAGGGCGCCCGCCTCACCACTTCTTTTAAGTTTCGCTCTTGGAATTCTAAGCAGACCCTCATGTGAAGATCTGAGGGTCCGATTTGGAGTGTAAGGTGAGAGACATTCGGAGATACAGGATACAGGAGCAGATTAGTGAAGGCTTTGTAAACCATCAGCAGGATTTGAAAGTCAATTCTAAATGGCACTGGTAACCAGTGTAGTGACGCTCAGACTGGTGTGATGTGCTCAGATTTTCTTTTCCCAGTTAAGATTCTGGCAGCTCCATCCTGCACTCGTTGCAATTGATTGATGTCTTTTTTGGGTGGTCCTGAGAGGAGTGTGGCTCTGAGGCTAGGGATCTGTGCTGGTAATCAGAAGGTTGCCGGTTCGAATCCCATAAATGCCAATACGGACTCTGCTCTGTTGGGCCCTTGAGCGAGGCCCTTAACCTGCAATCGCTGAGCGCTTCGAGTAGTGAGAAAAGCGCTATATAAATGCAAAGAATTAATTATTATTATTAATCTAGCCGTCTGAAAACAAAAGCGCGAGCTCATTTGTCAGCACCCACAATGCACTCTGTCTGTCGGTTGTCTCCTTACCTCCGGGTCTCTCAGATATTTCGACTCCTGCACTCCTTTCAGTAGCTCCCCCTGCAGGCTGACTTGGATTGGATCGGGTTGATTCCATCATTAAGGTTTCAGATGCCCTTTCTGACGCTAACCCTTCTCAGTTTATCCGGGCTTAGGACTGGCACCAAGGTGGGCTGCTACCCAACCCCCAACCCGTTTTTCGTTGCAAAAATCGATTAGTGGAAGCAAAAGTAGAGAAGTGGAATAAAGACAACCCACTGCCGGCTAACTAATAGGGAGTGGAGTTACGCGCCGGTGCGCCGCTCCCGAGTTTTATGCGGAGGCTTGATTAACGCGAGGTTACGGTGGGCCGCATGCTGCAATGATCGACTCGTGTGACGGATTGCCACAATCAGATGCCCGCCACCACCCGCCTGTGCATGGCAGGACAGATGCGCCTCCACAGTTTGGATCACATGATCTGCCCTTCACTCTCCTCCACCCGTGTGCCCCTCCTACCTGCCCCTTTGTTAAGTCAGGTGGGCACTCCTCCTTCTCACTTGCCCAGCGCTTTGGTTTCTTGAGCTTTGGATCAGCAGGCCCTCCAATCACAACACCAATCACTACGAAGTAAAGACAAAAACAAACGGGGGGATTAAACCCAACAAAAAAAACAAAAACCGACCCCACCCTGCGACCCACCGAGGTTTTCCTTTTTGTTTGATCTAAAAAATGAATGATAAAACAAAAAAAAAAGAAATTGTGCTGAAAGTCGCACCTCAGATCAGAGATGTGCCATTGTCCTGTCCGTGTGATGTGCTTTTAAAGATGACTGTCTGAATATTTTCTATTTTTTTATTTTTAGTAAATTAAAAGTTTTATTTCTTACAGCGTGGCTTTGGAGTTTCTGGAGTGTTTGGTTGAACACAAAGCTCATTTCTTCCCACCAAAGATCCTTTGATTTTTGTGATCAGCTCCTCCACACTTGAGTATTCATTTGCATATACAGGTTAGGGTAATGAGGGGGCGGGGCCTATGACGCAAACCAATGGCAGGTGGGATGCCAAGCCTGTCGCAGGGCACCGTCACCGACACACACAGTTTAGTGTGGCCAGTCAGCCTTTCTGTGACTCTAATGGGCCGGCGCGCCATCCCGGGATCCTTCCTGCCTTGTGCTTGAATCTTACCGGGATGGGCACCGCCACCCTCCCGGACCCCTGCACTGGATTGACAGATTTCAGTGATGGATTTGGCTCCTTCTGGAATAACCAACATCCATAAAGATGCTTTGCAAATCTGCACATCCATTTTCCACCCAAAGACACGGGGGGGGGGTCCAAAGGAACGTCGGGGTGTCTGACGGGTCGCCCCATTTAATCCAAAAGGGCGCTAAACAGGACACACAACTGAAACTCAAGAATACGGCCTTCATGGCTTCACCACATCAGGGGCTCCACAGAGGGGGGCTTGGCTTTGGAGCTCCATTCTGAGACCCCCAAGAGTCAGTTACCCTCACTGAGCGTCTTCTGGGCACTGTGGATTGGAGATGAGATGACACCATTAGTGGCAGCGCCCACTCTTGCCCTGGCAGAGTGTTACACACCTCTGATGAGCTCTAAAGGTGACCCTCTGAACCCCCAGTTTAGAGTCAGAGGGGTCCGGCGCCTATCTGGGGCAGCACTGCACGCATTGTGATGACCAACCCTGAATGTGGAATGCCAACACTCCCTCACGCTGGCCCACTTTAATGCCCACCAATCAGCCTGACCTGCACCTTTCACATGATGACCTTCACATTTTCTATGCAACATTTCTAGAACTACAATGGACTGGCACCCCTCCTGGGTTCGTTCCTGCCTTGCACCCAGATCTTGCATGGACGGGCTTCACCCTCGCCGGACCCCGGCATTGGACAGGCAGGTTTCAAAGGTGAATGGATGGACTGACCCTTCTGTAAAAACCACCAGCCTTACAGTTTGACTCACAAATCCTTCTGTCTATTGATTTTGCCACCCAGTTACCCAGTTTAGAGCCAAAGGGGTCTCTCTTGGGCAGCACTGGATGGATGGTGAGAACCAAACCTGAACGAGGACACACTCACCTGCATACCAACACTTCGTCATGCTGGTACCAATTTAATGCCAACCAATCAGCCTAAGCCACATGGCTTTGTGTTGCATCTTTCATGCCATCTAAAGGGGGCTTTACAAAACCAATGCATCCACTGTGTGCCCAGATATCCAGTCCCTGGGAGCCCATGCCTGTTCTTTGGTTGGTATGGGAGCCCATCCTGGTTGTTGCCCATCCCTCAGAGGGCACTCTTGTGTATACACCAACTCCCCGCTCACACCAGCTGCATTTATCCAGTATGCTTTATAGATCCCCTCCCCCCTCATGGGACAATCACCAGAGCGACGTCGATTGTTTGGTCAGCTCATGGTGACCCACTTCAGACACTCATACCTGCAACTGACCCTCCATTAAACACTACGGCAGCCTCAGACAGGTCATTGAGTTCATTCACAAATACTTGATATCTCTTACCCTTTGTGGGCCTTCAGCGCCTCTCCTCAGTATCTTCACATGTGACTGATCCTCTCCTGACCGGTGGTCGCTGTCCTGAGGGTGTTGCCATAAAGCCTCCCTCTCAGACTCCTTCGTTTTAGTGGTGTCATGCCAACTCGCCTCCTGTCCACTTCTATACTCTCCATCTTTGAAGGCAACTCTCAGCGTGCCTCCTTCTCATTTACTCCTCCTTGTGTGGCCCACACTTGCACTTCACAAAAAACACACTGACCAATCAGAGCAAAGCCAAACTGACCAATCAGATCAAAGCCAATCAGACCAAGCTGACCAATCAGACTAAAGCCACACTGACCCACCAGACCAAAATGGCCAATCAGATTAAAGCCACACTGACAAATCAGAGAGCAAACTGACCAATCACCGGCACCTGATGCGCTACAATTGAAGAAAAGAAATTAAAGAATTGGAAGCAAGTGTTGTAAGTCGCCTTGGATAAAAGGTGTCCACCAAATAAGAAGAAAATAAAAATAAAACATGAAAGAACAGTGACAGTGCCCTGCAATAGACTGGCACACACAAACCTGCTTGGCTTCTGCCTTCCTACTTTGCAGTGGCTTTTCTGGCATGACTGGCAATGCCCACCACATTCCAGCAGATGGTGCTGTAGCGCAAAAAAAAAAAAGAGCCAATTCCCCGCAGTCCTCGTCATTCCCATGATCTGCTCGATGAGATTCTCATCTCAAAAGTTTCTTTCCACCAGATCTCAATCCAGCGGAGCTCCTTTGGGATGTGGTGGGATGGGAGACTCGCATCATGAATGTGCAGCCGATAAATCAGCAGCAACTGCGTGATGCCATCAGGCCAATGTGGCCAGCGTCTTGTTGAGGTTTATGGCAGTTCTGAAGGAAAAAGGGGGTCCAACCCGGGACTATCGAGGTGTTCCTAATAAAGAGGCCACTGCATGTGTGTGTATCAAGAGCTCTAGATGACCGATGGACAGATCTGAATGACCCTCAACAGACAGGTACGTCAGTTGTTAACAAAGACACAGACTTGAAAGGCGCTATATAGCAGGCTGACAGGCATCATAGTCAAGTATGAAGTGCATTAAGTAACAGACAAAGTGAAAGGCGCTATATAACAGGCAGCTACTCATGGAAGGCACGTTATAACAGACCCACAGACAAGAAAGAAAGACCCTGTGTGACACAGCGACTGAGCAACGCGTGAAAGGCGCTATATCTGACTGCTGACATGGCAGCTCCCTTTTGGTCACTTCAGAGGTCACAGGCCAGCTGCGCCCATCATGACTCTGTTAGGACCCCAGCCTGCGTCTATCAACAGGTGACGTCGGGACCGCCACGTCTCGGCCCCGTTTCTTATTCCTCTGGCTTGTCAGACTGAGCTCACATGCATTTGGGGCTGCTGCACACCTTCACGGCCCCGGGTTCAAACCACACAGCACTTGGCAAGTTCTCCCGGTGCCCGTGCAGCACGTCAAGCTGCTGAGACTGACTGGAGATTCAGACTGGCGCAGTAAGATGTGTGTGTGTGTGTGATGGACTGGTCTTTCTTCATGTCTTGTCTTGTACCCGGTGCAGTTGGCGACCCCATGCTCGGGTATTGTGCTGATGCTGCCAAAGAAGGTGGGGGTTGGGTGCCTGAGGTCTCAAGCAGACCCCCATCCTGCACAACAAGCTTTACCAGCAGGCATATGGTATGTTTAATGTGTTGTGCTGAATGACAGAAGTTACTGCTGCCACATCTCAGCTCCTGGCACAGGGTTTGAGTCAGCACCCTGGCACAATGTGTGGCACTTGGATTCAGCCTCCCGTGTTCTTGTAAACTTCCTGCAGGGATTCCTGGAGTTTGGTGATGCGCTGCTCGGTTTACTACTGGGCACAACGGGCACACTGTGCTGCCTCTCGGCTCCAGGAACTCAGGTTCTGATTTTCCAGCCCAGTCACTACTAGGATGGCACTGGCAGGTTATCCGGGTCTCCGTGTCGCATTTCCCCAGATGTTCTGTTTATTCCAAACTAGATGGTGAATGTCTGGCTTCAGTTTCCGCCCCTTGATGTGCTGTTTGGTCCAGCGATGGACTGGCACACCACGCTGGGTTTTGCTCATACCTTACAGCTGAAAATGTTGGAAAAGCAGACACACAAAGTGGACGGAAGGAAGAGACTGGCACTCAGCTAGGAGGAGGCACAATAAAGTGACATTCATGTGCCACCAATGCGGGTGACTTCCGTTAATCCTGACAGCTGCCCAGTGATCGTCTTTACGTTTAATGCGCTCCTCGTCAAATCTTCGCCGGCTTCACGGTCGTATTCTAAAGTGTTTAGGCCACTTAAAGATCGTGCAAGGCGCTATATTCTCCGCTCATATCTGGATATGTCAGAATGACCTGATTTGCCCAACAGCGTCCACCAGGTGGGTTTAATCAGTGCTTCAGTACGCCGTCTGTCACATCTGCTGATTATTAATATCATCAGGCTGCTGTTGTGACGCCAAGAATCCCAAGAAGCAGAAGGTCAGGAGAAATTAAACCAAATCATTCAAAGTGATAAAGGCCGAGATAATCACACAATCAGGCCTGCTATTTATACACGGAAATGGCTGCCTAATGGAGCGAATGACTGATTACCTGCAGATCCTGAGTCGTCAGGGGGGCCTACAAGGCGGTATATACAACAGCACAGGACCCCCTCACTCGACTTGGGGGCTACAACAACAGATCCTTAACTGGAGTGGAGCTCTTTGGGTGCAGTGACTCCCCTCGCCACTAGTGGGCAGCAACATCACAGCACACAAGGAGTTACGGTTCTGGCAGAGGCTCCTGGGAAATGTAGTATTTGGAAAGGAGTCTTGGTGGGAGCAGTACTGACCCCCCACCCGGGCTCTTCCCAGTAGGCCAGAGTAGCACCAGATGTACAGTCAGACAAGCTGGGTGGAGGAGGAAGAGGGGGTTGAGGAAGAGGAAGACTGAAGCACTGAGGGCACCTAAGAGCACAGTGGCCCCCCACCCCATAATATTTAAATGGAAGAAATTTGGAACAACGGCGACCTTCCTAGAGCTGACCCCCCACCACACCAAACTAAGTAACTAGTGCAGGAGGTCCTTGGAAAAGAGAGGTGACCACCAGAAGTGACCACCAGGCAAGTCTATGTAAGAGGTGACCGAGAACCTGATGGTCAACTCTGGCTGAGCTCCAAGAATGTGGTGTGGAGATGGGAGAACCTTCCAGAAGGACAACCACCAATGCAACACCCCACCAGTTTGGGCCAGAAAGGAATCCTCAAGGAAGCCCACTTGGGGGTTTGCAGTGAGGTCCTGTCACCCACGTGAGCTTGAGGGGCAACTTCAGGGCTCATCAAATGGTAGTTTCACCCCCACTCAAGTCGAGGGTTGGCACTGCCACCTAAAGCCTGTCTTCTTCATTGTTCTGCGGATCAAAGGCTCGATGACATCTGATGTCACTTCTGTTTTTGGTCACCTGCAACCCCCTTTAAAACCGGCTCGGCCACCATCTTGGGGCAGTCGAGCACTGGCTGTGGGTTCGGTAAGACTCAGGTCCCATCTTTATCTTTTCTGTGTGGGGTCGACTAATTTATTTTGAATCAATTTGCAAAAATTCCTCAAATCCGTCATTTTGGGGTATCAAGTGTTGAGCAGAAGATGGGGACATCGCAAAATATGACAAAGTGATTAAGTCTGAAGACCTCCTGACCCCCCCAGTATGTCAGTATGGACACAGACTGGCACCACGTGTCTTTAGCTCCAACTCAGTGCCAATCCGTGTGGACTCTCCCTGTGTCCACGTCACCCTGTGTGACCTCAGCACATCAAAGACATGGACACTTTTGGGACTGCTGATCGGTGTGTGTAACCCGGCGGCCCCCAGACGTGGGTCCCCGTGGCGCGTTTCTGTAAGTCTCCAGCGAGCCCCCCGGCAGCCCATTTGAATTTGAGACGCGCCGCCTGTGTTTGGACGTCTCGGGCTGTCAGCCATCGCGGCTTTGAAACGATCCTCCCGCTGAAGCCCCCTTCTTACATGACTGCATCCCCCTACGGGCTCGAGGAGAGTAAACCTGCGATGTCTCTTTAGGACTAAATTTAGAGCGACGATGATTTTCTTTTCTATAAAGATACTCATCTGCCTGAATCCCAATCCGTTTGATTGCATTCTTCCCGGCGCACAGCCGCTCGATCCGTTTCTGAGGGGGAAACTTTCTTACAAGTCTCTGTGCCTGGGATGATAAGGCCGCTTATCAAGTCTTCTGAGTCCATTTGGAAGGCTGTCATTTCCGCCGACATTCCGAGGCCGTCAGACGCGTCGGCGGCGTGCAGGAAGACACCACGGGGCTCTTCAAGGAGAGTCGCACACACTTCTATTGGGGCGGAATGAGCCCTTCATATGTTGATAGGGAAAAAGCGGGGGGCACAATTTCCGTGAAGACTTTGAGGAAAGCCATGAAAAATTCTGGTCCTTTACAAATCAAAGTTAAGGAATTACTCAGAACGGCGTCACCGTCTACGCATGTGCGACACAAACAGGCAGGTCCAGACATTAGGGCGACACCAGGGGGCGCTCCAGTGGGCTGCGCTCTTTCAAAAGTTTCTGCACCGCACGTCTTATAAGGGCAGCGCCACCTACTGGCGTCCATTTAATGCGCCGACTCAAGCCAAGTTTAATGAACTTGGGACCCCGTGCTGCCTTCTGTTGGGTGGTGTCTCTCCGGAGCCCCTCATACATCCACCTTAACAATACAAAGTGTCCGAGTGTCTGTGATACTTCAGCCAGGGGGGTTCAAGTCCATGTTTTCTGTCCTATTGTTCTCTGCTGAGCTCTTTATTTATATTAACTTTACTTTTATTAATTACCTGCAGTATTTTTTGCCAGTCGTATATTCCATGTGTTTTGTGTGCCACCCAAGAGCTGGGGGCTCCCTGCTAATCACCATCATGAACTTCTAGGGAGCGGCTGAGTTTACCCGTGTTTAGCTGGGCTTGTGCTTCTTCATATCGCTGCATATTTTTGACCCCCAAGTTGTGTCTTGTCATTTGCTGACATTCTCCTTTTCGCCTTGTGTGCTCTACGGAGCTTCATGAACTCGCAGAGCATTTGTAGGATCAGAAATTTATCTTCTAAAGACTCCACGCAGCTCTTTTTGTTTCAAGCCTGAGGTTTCGATGGGATTTCCCCCTCTAGTGGACATTTTTGGAAGTGCTTTTGAGACCTTTATGCTTCCCATATCAAATGGCATACACATTGCATTTGTCATTCCAACAGATGGCACACCACAAATATCAAAGTTGATTATATGAATCCCATATCAAATGGCATACAAATTGCATTTGTCATTTCAACAGATGGTGCATCACAAACAGCAGCACGACTTTTAGGAATCCCTTACCAAAGGGCCATCTGCATCACATTTCTCATTCCAACAGGTGGCGCATCACAAACATTTGTAGTAGTGCATTTTATCACAACAAAGATTTGCCATGTGCCATCTGTTGGAATGAAAAATGAAATTCATTTATTACTACAAGCATTACAATACACAGTGGTGTGAAAAACTATTTGCCCCCTTCCTGATTTCTTATTCATTTGCATGTTTGTCACACAAAATGTTTCTGATCATCAAACACATTTAACCATTAGTCAAATATAACACAAGTAAACACAAAATGCAGTTTTTAAATGATGGTTTTTATTATTTAGGGAGAAACCTACATGACCCTGTGTGAAAAAGTAATTGCCCTCTTGTTAAAAAAGAACCTAACTGTGGTGTATCACACCTGAGTTCAATTTCCTGATTACTGCCACACCTTTTCAATCAGGAAATCACTTAAATAGGAGCTGCCTGACACAGAGAAGTAGACCAAAAGCACCTCAAAAGCTAGACATCATGCCAAGATCCAAAGAAATTCAGGAACAAATGAGAACAGAAGAAATTGAGCTCTATCAGTCTGGTAAAGGTTATAAAGCCATTTCTAAAGCTATGGGACTCCAGTGAACGACAGTGAGAGCCATTATCCACAAATGGCAAAAACATGGAACAGTGGTGAACCTTCCCAATAGTGGCCGGCCGACCAAAATACCCCAAGAGCGCAGAGACGACTCATCCGAGAGGTCACAAAAGACCCCAGGACAACGTCTAAAGAACTGCAGGCCTCACTTGCCTCAATTAAGGTCAGTGTTCACGACTCCACCATAAGAAAGAGACTGGGCAAAAACGGCCTGCATGGCAGATTTCCAAGACGCAAACCACTGTTAAGCAAAAAGAACATTAGGGCTCGTCTCAATTTTGCTAAGAAACATCTCAATGATTGCCAAGACTTTTGGGAAAATACCTTGTGGACTGATGAGACAAAAGTTGAACTTTTTGGAAGGCAAATGTCCCGTTACATCTGGCGTAAAAGGAACACAGCATTTCAGAAAAAGAACATCATACCAACAGTAAAATATGGTGGTGGTAGTGTGATGGTCTGGGGTTGTTTTGCTGCTTCAGGACCTGGAAGGCTTGCTGTGATAGATGGAACCATGAATTCTACTGTCTACCAAAAAATCCTGAAGGAGAATGTCCGGCCATCTGTTCGTCAACTCAAGCTGAAGCGATCTTGGGTGCTGCAACAGGACAATGACCCAAAACACACCAGCAAATCCACCTCTGAATGGCTGAAGAAAAACAAAATGAAGACTTTGGAGTGGCCTAGTCAAAGTCCTGACCTGAATCCAATTGAGATGCTATGGCATGACCTTAAAAAGGCGGTTCATGCTAGAAAACCCTCAAATAAAGCTGAATTACAACAATTCTGCAAAGATGAGTGGGCCAAAATTCCTCCAGAGCGCTGTAAGAGACTCATTGCAAGTTATCGCAAACGCTTGATTGCAGTTATTGCTGCTAAGGGTGGCCCAACCAGTTATTAGGTTCAGGGGGCAATTACTTTTTCACACAGGGCCATGTAGGTTTGGATTTTTTTCTCCCTAAATAATAAAACCATCATTTAAAAACTGCATTTTGTGTTTACTTGTGTTATATTTGACTAATGGTTAAATGTGTTTGATGATCAGAAACATTGTGTGTGACAAACATGCAAAAGAATAAGAAATCAGGAAGGGGGCAAATAGTTTTCACACCACTGTATATTCCAACAGATGGTGCGCTGCAAACATTAATGTTGAGGTCTGCGCCAATTACTTGAATTTCAACCCGTCTTAAATGGGTGGCACGGCTAGTTCTTTATTAGACGGATTGGGCATCTTAGGAATCTGCTTGGCAGGCTGCCCTGTCCTGATCAGTCCCCAGGTTGCCCAGCTTGTTCCTCGTGGTGCCCTTCACTCCATGATTGTATGATGGTGCGAGCGTTGCTGCTGCTGCACACAAAGCCCTGGACCACTGAGCCAGGAGCGGAGAGTGAGTGGCCTGCCTTAACCGTTTCAAGTGACGCCTTTCTGAAGGGATCGTCACGCTGGACAGGAGTGAAGTCCATTATTCTGGTGAAGCTGAAAGACCTCAGAATGCTCTGAAGAGACCCCTTTTATTTCCCGTGTGCACCGACCCCGAGGTGACTGTCCTCTGTTTTGAGAAACTGTAAAAGTGCCAGCCGCTTTGCCAGCAGATGCCAAGCCAGGCGTTGTTAAGCCCGTTACATGAAATCCAAATGAAAATCCATGATAATTCATAAGAGGGCAAACACAGAAAATTTTCGCAAGGCGCTATGTTTGGTTATTGTGCGATTCAATGTAATTGTTACATAAAAGTGCATGCGTCTTTATCCAGCCATGCAAGTGGACCCTCCAAGCTGCAGGGAAAACTTGGGGTCGGTGGCAGAATTGGCACTCCAGCCTCCCACTGTTCCATTCCTTCTAAACTGGTGTGGTGCTGAGGTGTCACCCACTGCGCGGATTCGCTCGGGTCCCAATCAGGGATCCTGAGGTGGTCTGTCATGTGGTGGGTGCAGTGAGGGGCTCCTAACCTCTGTCCTCTCTCCTTTGTCTGTTTTCTGCTATTCCAACATCGCCACCCTTTATCCAAAGTTCAAGTTCTACCCCTCACAATAAATGGCAGACATTTCTCACTCGCCTGATAATTAGTTGAGTTGTCCAGCAGCAGAGCAAGTTGCAAAATTCAGTAACGTTTTTACCAAAAAAGGCACTTTGGATGATTTTCTCATTTCCATCAACGTTGAGATTAACCTGCAAACACCCTAAACGAATCAGCGACACGAGTCACGATCAACAAGGAGTGTGTGTTAGTCAAAAATGGCTGGAATCGGTCAGCAGCAGGGTTGGGGGGCTTAGCCCTGGTCGATGCCGCGGAGTGTCGGACCCCTACAGTCTGCCGAGTGGCGCCACGCCGAGCTGATCGAGATTCGCATTTCTGACTTTTATGGTGACTTTGGGGTAAGAAGAGGACGTCAGGCCATCGAACATCAAAACAACGATGATCGCGTCTTTCATTTGTTAATTAAGAGCTTCACCCTGAACAGACTGGTAATCAGCAATTGGGGGCAGTGCCAGGAGGACATCGTGTCTGCCCAGCTGTTTTAATTTGTGTTTGGAGAAAGCAGTCAGGAACATCAGCAAGGCGCTATATAAAATTAAAATGCTGCTGGTTCAAGCCACACTCTTTATCATCGGTGTGACTCTGAGCAAGTCTGCCGTTGGTACAACTGTAGAATGATGGCAGCTCGCCTTCCAGCTCCCCAAACGGTGACACACCGGGGTCACATACCCAGTCGCTGGTAGCAGTTGAACCGGTGGGTTTGAGCTTTCCAGCCCAACGCATCAACAGCTCCGCCATGTCGCTTACTGCCCGACCGCATAATGCACTCCAGCCATCGGTATTCAAGTCGACGGACGGATTGCCAGCAGGATTGGGATTTCTTTAGCCAGCCAGCCGCATCTCCCAGTCCTCTTCCCGCCAGCACATTTTCCTGCTTCATCCCTCCGTTGTCTCACATCTGGAATCTGCGCTGTGATCTGTGAAAAGCCGCAAGTGCGCAGCGCCTGACCGGAATGCCGTTAATTGCAATTCAGAACACGGCAGTTCTTCCGATGGCCACAAGGTGGCAGACTAAGATTAACAAATTTTTTTTTCGAGGGGTCGACGCGTTAGAAAGCATCGGTGCGTGGGGGAGGGGGCGGACAAAGGGTCAGCTGGGGGCTTCACCCGCGCCATTCAATGGAGAACGAAGGTGGCAGAACAGGCCAGACAGGAGTGCCTGTGCCGAGGCGTCGATGGCACCTTGGGCGCGTTTGCGTGACAATATTGACAAGCCCAACAAAATGGTGTAATTATATCCCCCGGCAGCCCCCTGTTCGGAAATGTGCAGCTGCCGGCTTACATTGAGAGCAAGTTTGCCTTGCGACTTCGCCTTTAATGTGCAAATGTGCAGTGCCGGCGAGCAGCTGCTGAGATCAGGACAAACACTTGTTAACAAGCGGCAGCGAGGCGGCGGAGGACCAGATCGGGGTTCAAGTCCTGCCGGGCAGCCGCCCCCGCTTAACCCCTTACGGCCAGGCGGTGACGCCGCATCTGCCTGCTCGGTTATTGTCTTCTGCCCTTCACCGATTGACCGACGAGGCCATCTGCAGCTTTAAATGACTGCCATCATGCGACTGGGTGCGAGAGAGACGGGGGAACGGAGTGGGCGCTCTGGTTAATGATGGCGGCCGCTGACTTCTCTCTGCGCGCTCTGAGATTCGGCGGCTCCACGCGCACGCGCACCCTGCCGTCCCGGCCTGCGCCTGCGCATACGAAGAGCCGGTGCGAGACCTCAGGGGTTCTGAAACTTTCTGAAGCCAAGGACCCTCAAAATATCGGACCACCTGGTCATGCGCCCTATCCCCCCAGCAAAGACAGCCGATTTACCACCAGGGTGTGACGGCAAGGGGCGTTTTTACAAATCTCACAACGCCCCCCCAACACTTCCACCCAGCGAATGAGTTGAAATTGTTAAAATAAATAATCTACTTTCTTTTAAAGAGCCAAGTCAGCTACGGTCTGGGGGTCTTCCTCTGGCCTTGCCCCCTCATGCTGTGTCAGTGGTACTGTTTTTCATTTTTTTATTGGCTGAATTTGAGCTCTGAGTAACAAGGGGCTGGAAGGGGGGGGGGTATCTGATTGAATGACAGTAAGTTGGGAGGGACTACATGTCTGAGTGACAATAAGCAGGGAGGGGCTACACGTTTGAGTGAAAAGAGGCTGGAAGGGGCTACGTGTTGGCTTAGCAGGATTCTGGGAGGGGCTAGATACTTGACTGATAGGTGGCTGAGAGGAACTAGATTTTTGAGTGACAGTAGTTTGGGCGGGGCTAGATGTTGACATGACATTAGGCTGGGAGGGGCTAGACATTGATGTGGCAGGACCTGTCAGCTGGAACTGAGACCTTAGGCTTTAAACCATTAGGGTCCAAGCAATAGGATGGAGGACTAGATGAGTGAAAGGGGCTTTGTGTTTGACTAACAGTAGACTGGGAGGGGCTAGATGTTTGAGTGACACTGGGCTGGGTGGGGTTAGAGGTTGGTGTGGCAGGACCTGCCAGCGAAGATGGAGTTCATGCTTGATAAGAAAGGAAAGGCACTACATAACTGACAGACAGTGTAAGAGACATCCAAAGGATGGAAAGATGGGGGAAGGCGGCTGCTTTAGGGCAATGCCTCCCCCAAAATGTTAGATGGCAGCCCCCCTGGTTTACAGCAGCGCCCCGTATTGACACAGGGCACCACGGGACTTAGAGTTCGATATCACAGCCCAATTACGTACCGTGGGTGCCACCAGGAGGTGCTGTGGAAGAACATGGAGCAAGACATTGATACCTGACCTGGAAGTGCTTGGAGGCCACGTGGGCAGAAGAGCAGAAGCACTTCGAGTTGGCCATTTTGAAAGGATGGGAATGACCTCCCAGAAAAAGGGGTGGAAGGTGGAGGAAGCTTACAAGGGAAGAGCGGAGGAGAAAGAGACAGATAATGAAGAATTCGGTATCGTGCCGAGTATTTACTTGTGGCTGTGGTGTGGGAAACGAATGGAAAGAGTTTCTCTTAATAAAAAAAAAAGATCTTTGTGCTTTTAACTTGTGCCCCGTGTCTGTTGTGTTGGGTTTGAGGAGTGACAGTGCCCTCTAGTGGTCACAATCGATAGGTAGATATGAAAGACACTATAAGATAGATAAATATGAAAGGCACTATATAATAGAGTGAAAGGCACTATATGATAGATAGATTGATAGAAATGTAGAGTAGTAGGCAAGATAGATAGATAGATCGAGGTCACCAGTCTGGGGTTCCAGTTGATTGTATTTGAAGGTTCAGCTCATGGGCTGCGTCAGTATGGTCGCCTGACCTACCACAATGAAGACAACAAACAACTCCATGAAAAGCACAAGTCAGGATGGAGACGAGATAATCTCCAGGTCCCTGAATGTCCAGTTAAGTCAATCACAAAGAAACACTGAGAATATGGCAGAGCTGTGAATCTGCTCGAGCAGAACATTCACAAAAACTGATGAAGACGAGCGAGGGATGCCACCAGGAGACCTCTGAAGGAGTGACAAGCTACACAGCTGAAACTGGAAAGAATGTGCAGGCAAAAACTGGGCCTGGGGGCTTCTCTGCAGCAGGCCTAGGAAAGGTTTGAGAGGGAAAACCTAATGGAGAAAAACGTGGGGAAATTCTGGAGGAAAACCTGATGGAGTCTGGAAAGAAATGTGAACTTTGGTAGAACGAGGCCAAGTAGAAAGCCAAAGCCACACAGGAAAGGCTTCAAAATAAAAAGGTGCTCATCCGGCAGTGGCCGACTCAGAATCCGGATCTCAGTCCAGAGGTGAATTTGGGGCAGGACTTGACAAAGGCAGTTCACTCAGAGCCACCATGATGACTGAGGAGAAAAGGCAGAGCTGATAGAGGAAGAGACCTGAGCACAGAGAGTTGAGGCTGTCTATTCATCTAGCCATTATATAGCGCCTTTCATTACATATAGTCCTTTTCATCTCCCTCTCTATTATATAGCGCCTTTCCCACCTCTCTCTCTATTATATAGCATCTTTCCTCTCTCTATTATATAGCGCCTTTCCTCTCTCTCTCTCTATCTATTATAGAGCCTTTCCTCTCTCTCTATTATATAGCGCCTTTCCCATCTATCGCTCTATTATATAGCACCTTTCCTCTCTATCTTTTATTATATAGCGCCTTTCCCACTTATCTATTATTATATAGCGCCTTTCCCACCTATCTCTATTTATAGCCTTTCTCTCTCTTTCTATTATATAGCGCCTTTCCCACCTATCTATTATATAGCGCCTTTCCTTTCTCTCGCTGTGATGTTTTCTTTCTGTCTGTTGCTCTTTCTTTGTTTTCTAACAGACCAATCACTGAAAGCAGACGTCATTTCCTTTTGCACAAATCACTCGTCCCTAATGAGCGAAGCCTCAGACTTTGATGCTCTGAATTTCAGACCGGAGGGTCGATCGCCGGCTCCATCTTCAAGGGGCTGATAAGTGAATGTGACTAAACCTGCGATGTCCTGAAATGACAGAGCGGTCCTCGGCCAAGCGCTCAGATCCTCCTCGCCATCGTTGACCGTGTGGACTCCTCACCAGAGCTTTTCCACTCCTTGCCGTTTTTCTTTTCTTTTTCGAAATCTCAAAACAAAGGCCAAGTTATTTTCGTGATAACCCCGCTGACTGCCCGATGACCCATAAAGACGCGTGTGTTTCCTCTCGAGTCGTGTCTAAACGTTCGTGTAGGTGACTGACGTTTTTTTTCTGTGTTCCCAGTAACGAGCGGTGATTTCTGACTGTGCTGTTAATTCCTCGACACAAGTCCACCGCCGTCGAGGTACGCGGGCCGCATGTTTCTGAACGGCTGATGTTGAGGCTTAGAATCGTCAATGGCGTCTGATTTAGTGGCAGCTTTACAACGTCCATCCTGCAATTCTTACTACAAGGACAGAGTGTTGAACGTGGCAGCGATTTTGTACAAATGTACACTGATGGTTGCCCCCCAAACCCCCCTTACCTTTGTGGTCTCCATTATCGGGCAGTGCAGGACTAACACAGCGGCCTCTCAGGTCCGGCATCGTCAACTCGGAGGCTGGAATCAAAGAGAAGTCGTTTGTTTTAAAAAAAAAAAAAGATCTCATACTCCAGAATATTTAAACATGGGCATCATATTTAGGAAAAATAATTTTAAATAAACTACAAGAGGATTCATTTCTTGTGAGATACACACATCTGAAGTAATTATGAAGAGAAGTGACAATGCAAGTCAAAATACGGCACGTGTTGAGAGGCAGACGTTAAATATGGAATAGCAACAGAACGACGAACCCTGGCAGGCCGCATAATGACAGACGGCGCCCAGCTGTTCCCCTTCGTGTCTCCTCTCACTAAATATGGATGACATCTCCTATCTGACGGGGGCTCGGCTTCTTATTTACTGTGGCACAGAAAGAAAAAGAAAGAAAGAAAGAAAGAAAGGTGGCAGCTCAGGGCCGTGGCCTGCTCAGTGTCTGGCCACCAGAACACATACCCAGAAGACCCCTTCATTTTGTTTGCCCTCCAGCTATTTACCTGACATGGCAGCACAGAGGTAGTGAATGTTGAATGCCAGCCTACAAACAGCAGGGCACAGCCTGAGGGCATGATGTCCAGGTGAACCAGCCTAAGTAGCCAGTCGGGGCTGCTAGCAATGGCTTTGCACTTTGAGATTTAATGGCACACACTTGAAGAATAATAATGAAGACCCCCAACACCTGCACATCCACACAACTGCCTGATCGGCCAATCACGTGGCAGGAACTTTGTGCAGCGTGACCTGCAGATTCAGGTCAGGAGCTTCAGTTGACGATCACAAGGAAAACACCAGAAAAGGGAAGAATGTGGCGTCAGTGATTTGTGCCGAGGCGGGCTGCACGGAGTATTTCTGTACCTGCTGAACACCTCGGTACCTGCTGAACTCCTGGGATCTTCACACACAGCAGTCAGTGGGGTTTACTCAAAATGGGGCAAACAAACATCCAGGGAGCGGCACTTCTGTTTGATGACAAGAGTCCAGAGGAGAAGAGGCAGACTGACTGGAGCCGACAGAAACTTGGAACAGCACTTTGTACAAGTGTGGCGAGCACAAAAGCAGCTCAGAGCACGTCGACCGTCATGGCACTCGGTCACCTCTTCTGCCAACTGCCAACCCAATTGCTCAGTTTGGCCAGTTGGCCAGCTCTAGGAAGAGCCGGGGTTTGTTTCAAACGTCGCCCATTTAAAAGATTAGACAGATAGAGAAAAGGTGCTATATAACAGATAGATAGATAGATGTTAAAGGCGCTATATAATAGATAGATAGGAAAGGCACTATATAATAGATAGATAGATGTGAAAGGCACTATATAATAGATAGATAGGAGATGTGAAAGGCACTATATAATAGATAGATAGATAGATTGAAAGGCACTATATAATAGATATGAAAGGCACTATATAATAGATAAGATAGATAGGAGATGTGAAAGGCACTATATATAATAGATGTGAAAGGCACTATATAATAGCTAGATATAGATGTGAAAGGCACTATATAATAGATACCGACTTTGTCATTTTTGGTACCCTAGGTGAAGGTGTAAACATCGCACCTACACCTCTGAGTTTTGATGCCATTTCTTTATTATATCGAGAGCAGGCGGGTCGGGGGGCACTGGGGTCCTTTGGTCTTCATTGGAGACAGTTGTACATAAAATAATAAGAAGGGTTACGCACACATTTTACTTCACAGAGCAGGTCCCTTGGTGTGTCCCGGTTACAAAGTTGCCACTGTCCCCCACCATAGGATGCCACCCTCTACCACATGTTTCTTTGTACCCTGATCTGTGGACAGTGTGGCCTGAGATGACACTTCATGTCCGCGTCCACATTTAGCAGTTCACGTCTTCTGATGAGCTCCACATGAAACACAAAGGTTTTCACAAAGTGACATCTACCTGCCCATGTGACTCGGGTGGCACGTCCCTGGCTGTCAGTGTCAGGGCCTGAACTTGAAGTTTTGTATTTTTCAGCCCAAAGTCTTGGCCGGTAGCCACTCTGCTCCTCACCTGACTGCACATCAACAAGAACAGGTGACAAACACCATCTCCTTGTGAAACCCAAACCTGAAGGCAGAGCTCCACGGGCCTACCGACTCAGGACAGACCTGCAGGTCAGGGGGTATAAACGTCCCTGGGACGCGCAATGGGCAGGCTTTCCGGCAGGGCAACAAGGTGGCAAAGTAAAGAGACAGAAAGAATTGAGGGCAGCTGCCGTGCGGTGAAGGACAGACATCTGTTTGTCTCTGAGCAAATCTTCAGGCCTTTGAACAAAAAGAACATGAAGATCAAAGAGGAGCCCTTAAAAAAAACCCATAAATAAAAAAAGGAAGGAAAGGTGGTGGAATATTTGAAGAGCGAGCTTTCCCATCATTTACTTGTGGGCTGTCTTATAAGTTCCATGAACAAATCCCCAAATGCCAAATGCGGCTTTTCAAAGAGAAGTTTGGTCTCAGCTGAAAACAAACTAAGAGCTTCCTGATATTTACAGGGGTCAGTGAATAAACTTTGAAAATTAAATTTCAGAATAAATGACAATATAATCTACTAAAAAAACTAATAACACATAGACAGACAAGACAGGCATTAAGATTTATAGACGGACATAAACAGTGCTGCCAGACGTCTGCTGAGCTCTGATTTGAACTGTAATTCCACTCCGATACACACGGTGGCGCTGTCAGTAATGCCATGAACTACTCGCCCTAAGACATCCCTCCAGATGACTGACGGCACTTTGGCCTCCCACCCTGAAGCTCCACCACAGCGCCAGAAGATGGCGTCCATTACTGGAATGACAACCTGGCCATCCACATCACTAAAGGGGGCTCACCACAAGGTGGTCTAGACCTTAACACTGTCCACTTCTAGTTAAATAGATAGTGTCAGACACACGTCCATGGGCAGCATTTTACAGGTTTTGGTGTCAAAGAAAACACAGAGAAGGGTAAGTGTGTGACACCATCGCTAACCAGTGTTCTGTTTGTCTTCAGAATGGAGGAGAAGACCCCAGAAGATCAGCGTCGTCAGACCTCTCACATCACAAGGTCGGCCTCTTCTGGACCTGCCATTACATAAACAGACCTACCGCCAAGAGTCAGCGTTCACACCTGAATAAGGAGAGATGAGAATGGCGCTCGGTGTCTCTGGTGCCTTGCTCTGTGGCAGGACGCCATCTTAGTGCACTGCACGATATTCATTCTTCTATTCTTCACCGGAAATGCAAATTAAATGGGGCATCCTCAGGGACCCCCAACCCTCACTTTGTTCCATCTGTTGTGAAAGGACAAAGCAAAGAAGAAAAAAAATGTACTTTTAGAAGTGTGTGCGTTGTTTATAGTTTTGAGAGTCGATACGTGTTGCATGTTGGTTGGATGTGCAAGTAAAAGGCACTATAAAGATAGACAGAGATGAAAGGCACTAAATGATAGATGGATGTGAAAGGCACTATATAAGATAGATAGATAGATAGATAGATATGAAAGGCACTATATAATAGATAGATGAATGGAAGAGGGCAGAAGAGCAGAAGCACTTCGGGATGGCCATTTTTTTATAGAATGGAATGGAAGAGCAGAGGAGAAGGAGACAGATAAAGAAAAACCTGGTATTGTGCTGAGTATTTACTTGTGGCTGTGGTGTGGGAAACGAATGGAAAGAGTTTCTCTTAATAAAAAAAAGATCTTTGTGCTTTTAACTTGTGCCCTCTAGTGGTCACAATAGATAGGTAGATATGAAAGACACTAGAAGATAGATAAATAGATAAAAAGATAGATAGATATGGAAGGAACTATATAATACAGATAGAGATATGAAAGGCACTATATAACAGAGATAGATGAATGAGACACACCATACACTCACCTAAAGGATTATTAGGACCACCATACTAATCCGGTGTTTGACCCCCTTTCGCCTTCAGAACTGCCTTAATTCTACGTGCCATTGATTCAACAAGGTGCTGATAGCATTCTTTACAAATGTTGGCCCATATTGATAGGATAGCATCTTGCAGTTGGAGATTTGTGGGATGCACATCCAGGGCACGAAGCTCCCGTTCCACTACATCCCAAAGATGCTCTATTGGGTTGAGATCTGGTGACTGTGGGGGCCATTTTAGTACAGTGAACTCATTGTGATGTTCAAGAAACCAATTTGAAATGATTTGAGCTTTGTGACATGGTGCATTATCCTGCTGGAAGTAGCCATCAGAGGATGGGTACATGGTGGTCATGAAGGGATGGACATGGTCAGAAACAATGCTCAGGTAGCCCATGGCATTTAAACGGTGCCCAATTGGCACTAAGGGGCCTAAAGTGTGCCAAGAAAACATCCCCCACACCATTACATCACCACCAGCCTGCACAGTGGTAACAAGGCATGATGGATCCATGTTCTCATTCTGTTTACTCTACCATTTGAATGTCTCAACAGAAATCGAGACTCATCAGACCAGGCCACATTTTTCCAGTCTTCAACTGTCCAATTTTGGTGAGCTCGTGCAAATTGTAGCCTCTTTTTCCTATTTGTAGTGGAGAAGAGTGGTACCCGGTGGGGTCTTCTGCTGTTGTAGCCCATCCGCCTCAAAGGTTGTGCGTGTTGTGGCTTCACAAATGCTTTGCTGCATACCTCGGTTGTAACGAGTGGTTATTTCAGTCAAAGTTGCTCTTCTATCAGCTTGAATCAGTCGGCCCATTCATTCTCCTCTGACCTCTAGCATCAACAAGGCATTGTCGCCCACAGGACTGCCGCATACTGGATGTTTTTCCCTTTTCACACCATTCTTTGTAAACCCTAGAAATGGTTGTGCGTGAAAATCCCAGTAACTGAGCAGATTGTGAAATACTCAGAGCCGCCCGTCTGGCACCAACAACCATGCCACGCTCAAAATTGCTTAAATCACCTTTCTTTCCCATTCTGACATTCAGTTTGGAGTTCAGGAGATTGTCTTGACCAGGACCACACCCCTAAATGCATTGAAGCAACTGCCATGTGATTGGTTGATTAGATAATTGCATTAATGAGAAATTGAACAGGTGTTCCTAATAATCCTTTAGGTGAGTGTATATAATAGATAGATAGATAGATAGATATGAAAGGCACTATATTATTAATAGATAGAGTGAAAGGCACTATATAATACAGCAGACAGACGGGGTCCTTATTTGTTGAATTGCAGTACAAGCAGAAGCTGGCTGGTCCACAACAGCATAGCCAGCCGACAGCCCACCTGCACTTCACAACAGACCCCCCCCGCCCCACCTGAAGCTGAGCCCATTCAGGGACGGCCAATAGTTGGGTGGGAGATCATCTATGAAAAGCTTGGGTTGCTACAGGAAGACGTGTTGATGAGACCAGCAGGGGGCGCTTGCCCTGTGCTCTGTGTGTGGACCCCAAGGCCCCAGCGCAGTGTCGCTACCGTTCTGTAAAAGTGGGTGCCGTCTTTGTGATGAGAGTTAAAAATGAGGTTTCCGATTCTCTAAGGTCCCCAGGAATCCCTTTAAAAAGAGTAAGGTTGTCCCCTGGTGTCCTGGCTACAGTGCCCATCACAATTCTGGCCCCCTAATTCCCAGGACTCTTGCTGGCTAACTTTCTTTCTTTCTTTCTCTCCTCTTCAATGCCGATTAGCTAACGTGTGCGGAGCCCACTGGCCTCTCTAAAGGTGTGTTGTTGAGATGTAAATCTAAGCTCCCGACTCTCTGTGGCCATAGAAGACCCCTGGGCACACTCAAAAACGAGAAGGTGTCTGGTGTAAATTGTCGACCACAGCCTGGTCCATTCTAATCATTTCCTGTCCCCAATCGTGTGTCAAGCATTCATCGCCTAATGGCTGCGAGTTGAGCCTACTGGCACCTGAATGGCGGGCGCCACTTTGGCATGTTGGCAGTGGCCCCTCACCATCTACATATAACGCCATATAAATGTCATGAATTACGAGAAGCTCTCCTCCAGTCCCAGTTTCCTTACCAGGGTGGCTGAGTGGCCTGTCCCTGTCACATTGGTTGTAAAGTTCAATTTGGCAAGGAGGATCCAAGGCTGACAAGGCCACCGCGCCCGACGCCGGGTTCTCTTTGGGGCACGGGGTGTCCTTTCATTGGCCTCTCATTCTCTGCAGGATTGGAAGTGACAGAGAATTCGAGAAGGAACAGCTTGAGAATGACGGCGGCGAAGGCCTCCTCGCTGAACATTAACCAACTGCTTCTCTGGCTCTACATCTGGCTCTTTACTGCCTTTCTAATCTGCAAACTGTTGCTTGAAATTGTGCAAGTCGCACTGGCGCTGGCCATGCCGATGGCGCCTGCTTTTTACAGCGCTGTCCGGTCCCATGTGGCGTAACCCAGGTGGTCAACTCCTTCTACAGACGGCCGTCGTCCCGTCCCCGAGTTTTCGTTTGAGTAAAGCTGCTTTGTAGAATGTTGTCCGACAGTCCACCTCCTGCAATCCTGATGCCCACTTTACCGCAGATGCCGGGCAGCATGTCAAGAGGCTGCCAGCTGTTGATTTGAATATTGCTTTAAAATGACCACCTGGGGGGTCTCGGCCGACTGGCTGCAGTGGGAGGAAGTGAGCGAGGCAGAGCCATACTGGTAATGTTATTACGTGCATTCATTTAAATGTCTTCATTACGCCGTTTTATCGGTTTACTGATTTCCTGGAATGATCCTCTTGGCTACGCCGCCACATCTCGCGGGTCGGTTATGGCCATCGGTAATAAAAAACGCAAACTGTTCACGCTGTTTAATTGCAGAGTAAGCAAAATGGAGCGCCTCCTGCAAAACAATCAACCGCTTGAGCCTCTTCAGTGTTTATAAGAAGGCCAACTGGCATCGAGGTGGGCGCATGCGACCGGTCCAACGTGTGCGCGTGCCAACTTAATGCCGCTTCACCCTTAGGAGGTAAACGGATAATGGGTAAGGTCTTCACCTGAAAAAAGTGACTTTTCTTCCTAGTTTGGTGTCACCCTGTGTGTAACGCTGGTATCACCCAGGGGAGTCGTAAGCGGATTTTAATTACGACAGTCGAGACAAAGACAGGCCATGCGGGCTCAACGCCAGTCCTACCCACCGTATCCCCTCCATAACACCACCAAGTCAAGTTCTGAAGGTCCCTAAAGTCCTCCTGTCCACCACACTATGTGGTCACTCATTCCAAGTGTCTGGGCTGCTCTGTGTGAACAAAAACTTCCCGATTTCCCCTTCACGAGTTTCCAGCTGTGTCCCCGTGTTTTTCATGAACTCATTTTGAAGTCACCGTCTCGATCCACTGCACTAACTCCCTTCATAATGTTAAACACTCCAGTCAGGTCCCCTCTTAAACTCTAAAGGCTCAGCTCTTTTAATCTTCACAACTCAACACCAGTAGCCCTGAATCAGCCTCGTCGCTCTTCTCTGGACCTTCTCTTCTGCTGTTATGTCTTTATGGAGACCCAAACTGCTCTCAGGACTCCAGATGAGGCCTCACCAGTGAGTCATAAAGGCTGAGCAGAACCTCCTGTGACTTGTACTCCACACGTCAAGGCGCTATATAACCTGACATTCTGTTAATGGCTTCTGAACACCGTCGGGAAGTCGACAGCTTAGAGTCCACTAAGACTCCTAACTTCTCATAAGGTGGACTCTCAATTTTCCAGCCTCCCATTGTGTATTCAAACCTCACATTTTTACTTCCTATGTGTCATTCTTTACATTTACTGACGTTAAGCCTCATTTGCCACAAATCTGCCCAAGCCTGTCTGCTGTCCAAGTGCATGTTATTATTCAGCGAGTTCTCGATTATCTGCCAATCCACCTCACTTGGCATCATCTGCAAACTTAACCATCCATCCATTTTCCAAGCCGCTATATCCTAACTACAGGGTCACGGGGGGTCTGCTGGAGCCAATACCAGCCAACACAGGGCACAAGGCAGGAAACAAACCCCGGGCAGGGCGCCAGCCCACCGCAGGCAAACTTAACCAGCTTGTTCTTTATATTTCTATCCAAATCATTCATATTTATTAAACACAGCAGCAGCCCCGACCGACACTGACACCTGCTGGACGCCACCCTTAAGTTCACTCCATTCTCATGAGGTTCCTCTCATCATCACCCTCTGCTTCCTCTGTCTGAGCCAATTCTACCGCCACCTTCACTCAACACCCTCAACTCCACTTCTTTTAGTTTGATCGTTTATTCGAGACCCCCTTTAATCTTATAAAGCAAAACATTCATGGGAGTCAAAAACTGTATGAACACCCAGTCTTGGGCCCCCCGTGCGACACATACGCTGTTTACTTGTAGAAGGTCCCCCGCGTCCCCCTGTTTTCTAACCCACCTAATCAAATTCTAGTTTATGGGAACCTCTGACTCATCCCAGCCGCATCAGGGATAAAGCAGAAACCGACCCTGGGCTGGACGCCACTTCAGCTCAATCACTGCCATTAAGGTCATTGGCGCCAAAATGAAATGCAATCCCACGCGTTCACTACATTGAAACGCAGCGCATATGCACGTGGCGCATTTCAGTTTTGGTTTTATGGTGTCACAATTAGAAACGTATCAGCCAATTGGTCTTTTCAATATGGCACACGATTTCATTACCAGTTTGAAAGGCGATACAAAAGTGTATTACATATTAGAGATACAGTAGATATGATAGGCACTATACAATAGATAGAGATATAAAATGCAACACAAAATAAACATATGAAAGGCACTATATAATAAATAAAGCATTAAATAATAGACAGACACACACAGATAGATAAGGCACCATATAATAAACAGATTGATGTGAAAGGCACTATATGATAGATAGAAATGAAAGGCACTATATAATAAATAAAGCATTACATAATAAATAGACAGACAGACAGACACAGATACTGTAGATATATTAGACACCATATAATACATAGATACATGTGAAAGGCACTATATGATAGAGAGATATAAAATGCATCACAAAATAAACATACATATGAAAGGCACTATATAAGAGACAGATGATAGACATGAAAGGCACTATATAATAAAGCATTAAATAATAGACAGACACACACAGATAGATAAGGCACCATATAATAAACAGATTGATGTGAAAGGCACTATATGATAGACACAGAGATATAAAATGCATCACAAACAGATACATATGAAAGGCACTATATTATAAATAATGCATTAAATAATAGACAGACAGAAACACACACACACACATAGATAAGGCACCATATGATTGATAGATAAATGTGGAAGGTACTATGTAATAGACAGACATGTAGATATAGATGTGAAAGGCACTATATAAGATAGACAGACAGATTGAAAGGCACTATATAATAGACAGACAGGAAATGCTGTGTAAGACTGGCAGATGGCTACACAAGCTGACTGGTGTTCTCTAAATGGCCGCATTGCTCCCAGTGTCGAGACTGGCGACTGCTGTATGCTGGTCAGATGTGCACGAGAACTTCACTCGACTCTCATGTCTGTCCAAAGTCACCCTCAACGCCTACCTGACACAATTAGGATCAGCATTATGGGCTGTGGTGGTTCACTTTGAGGCTGACCACCTCTGTCCCTGCTGTCCCCCGGTTTGTGACTCAAGGGCTGCTCTATTCAGCCATCTAAGGTCACACTAATCACCTCGAGTGACTGCAGATGATGATGATGACGATGGCTGCTCGTCACTGTGTAATTATTGCTATTTGCAGCATCCCCATTGCCGTCACCACCGGTGCCAAAAGGTAAACAATGCAATGAAAGAAAAGACAAAAGTGGATGTTGAGACGGCCAAAAGCACAGCCCCGCTAAACATGGCCGACTCGATGTCACCTGCTGCACTGTCAATATGGCCGCCCAGTTGTCGGTTTTTACTCTGCAGACATTTCAGAGCTGCAACATAGAAAACGTGTTCTGAAATCTTTGCAGGTGACTCGGTCAGGACGAGAACTGAACTGACATCACGATGGCGTCCGGTCCGGCACTCCCTCCACTACGCCACACCGGCTGCCTTGTCTTAGGATGTTATGCTGTAGTCGTAGGTTTCAGAATTCACTTGAAAAGACTTGAATGCTGAGCATAAATCAGTCGACCCGTTTTTATCACTTCATCCATCCATTTAACTATCCAGCCACCCATCTGTGCTGCCGCCCCCCCACCTCCTTATCTGCCCGATCCGCGGGTTGTCGCCTATACAGCCTCTTACACCCCACAGAGAGCTCTTTGTATGAACAGTACGATCCGCTCATCCCTCGGCAGATGCGCACTTCCCACCGTAAACCGGGGGTCTTCCTGGTGCGACTCCCGAGCCAACCTGTGCTCTGGCCGATTACGTCAGGCTAGTGACCTGGCACAGAAGAAGCCGGTAAAGCTGTGCCTCCCCGGGGGGCAACTTTCAGCGTGCGCGAGGCGCCGAGACGGACTTGGCGGGCGTCCAGCGCTGCCTTTTTATGCCTGTCTTGTTGAGAGCTTTCTAAAATGATTAAGTAGGCTGCAATTGGAGCAATAAGACCAGCACTAAATGTGCCCTGAACTGATGAGATTTACGGTGAGGGCTACTGGGCCGGGCACGTCTTACCTGAGGTGGTGGTGGGTATGGAGGCGGGGGGCTGTGTTTGGGGGTGCCAGGCGTTAATTGATTACTGGCTGGAGGAGCTCCAAGCCGTTTACTTGCCTCAACTTGGCAGCAATTTAGCAGGCCTGGGCTCTCGACTCGCTGAAATTCATGATGTGCCGCCAGGGCTGTGCGCATTTTATAACCTCCATTACTCAAGGGCCCCTGAGGATGACGAGAGTCCTTTTTGAATTTTCACCTGAATACGAGCCGACACGAGGAAGAAGCTCCATTAACATCAAGCCTCAAGAGAGAATTCTGGAAGTGAAAGCAGGAGGTGGCCCGGCGGATGCCTGGTCACCGTCGGCTTGGGTTTTGTTTGTTTTCCCTGAGCCCGCATGGGGTCTCATCCTGAGAAACGGAGAGTTTAGGGTAAGTGGAGACTCTGAATCGGACCGGTCACGTACCCGATTGATGTCACGTGTATTTTCTGTTTGGAATTATTTACTATTCCTCAAGTCTTCATAATGTGTGTGGTGTGATGGTAGTCCGCTGTCTCTTTAAATGTTGATACAAGAACATAAGAAATGTGACACACGAGAGGAGACCTTCAAACCACCAAGCTCGATGGTCGATCCAATAGCTCAGCTGTCCCAACATCTCATCCTGATCCTTCTTAAAGGTTGTGATGGTTTCTGCTTCAACTCCCCACTTCCAGATTTCCACCTCCCTTTGCGTTAAGAACTTCCTGCCTTCAGCCTTAATTGTCCTTCTCACTGATGTCCTCCACTACGTGATTCACCCTCAAGCCCAAAGACCTCGGCTTGACTGACTTGATCAACGCCTTTGAGGATTCGGAGGACTGGATGAGGCCCCCACGTGCTCTGAACTTGTCACAGCAGGACATGTCCTCAAGTCCCGAGATGCTCCTGGCTCGCAGCTTCAAGTGCCGAGTGGTGACCAGAAGTGCACACAGGACTCCAGATGTGGACTCACCAGAGCATGAATAGACCAAGCAGAACATCCATCGACTTACAGTTTTTATGAGGTAACCTAACATTTTATTTGCCTTTCACTTGCTGCTACACAATCCTTAGATGATGACAACGTTGTGTCACCATAAATCCTTTCCAGAGGTCCCTTCCCCATCTTGTGTTTATACTTGACGTTCGTTTTGTCGACTCAGAGCACGCTGCACTTTTCTACATTAAATGTAAATGAATGTTTTCTATGTTCTTTCACCCTGAGGTCACCACTTCGGAGTCCTTCCTCGGTGTCCTCGCCTTCAAATTCATGTTTTATGTCTCGTTTGTTCATTTTTAATTCTAGTGATCACATGCATCATTCTTTATTTTTGGTTTTCTCATGAATATTCATGTTTTGTGGGTGGTCCTCAAAGAGGCGGGGCCACCTGCCAATCACTGCTGTCATGGACTACGTCAAGTCCCAAACAGAACTTCCAATGATGCCCACTGGAGGGGTAACACTGTCAAAACCTGGCTTGGGGCAAATAAAGGATCAAGATTTACTCTTCACCCAAACAGCAGTGAAGCTCCATGGGGCACAAAGACAAAGCGGAACTGACGTGAGATGCAAAGCAATCCAAAGCAAACAAGTCCCAATACAACAAATGGTAAATGGCCTGTATTTGATATAGCGCCTAACTAGAGTTCAAGAACCCCCCTAAGCGCTTTACAACACAACAGTCATTCACCCATTCACACACACATTCATACGCTGGTGATGATAAGCTACTATGTAGCCACAGCTGCCCTGGGGCACACTGACAGAAGTGAGGCTGCCGAACACTGGCGCCACCAATCCTTCCGACCACCACCAGCAGGCAAGGTAGGTTAAGTGTCTTGCCCAAGGACACAACAGCTGCATTCTCATGCCGGGAGCGAACCTGCGACCCTCCGATTGCTGGACCACCCGCTCTACCGACTGAGCTACTGCTGCAAACTGTCAAAAACCACAAAACTGGGCAAAAACACAGAAACTCCCCTAAATACTCCGTAGCACATTAAACATGAACCACCAAGAACTGTGGGGGTCTGCTTTGAGAATTCACTGGAAAAGACTTGAATGTCCAGCATAAATCAGTCGACCCGCTTTTATCACTTCATCCATCCATCCATTATCTAACCTGCTATATCCTAACTACAGGGTCACAGGGGTCTGCTGGAGCCAACACAGGGCACAAGGCAGGAAACAAACCCCGGGCAGGGCGCCAGCCCACCGCAGTTTATCACTTCATCCATCCATTAATATATACAATACAATTTATTTTTGTGTAGCCCAAAATCACACAAGGAGGGCTGCAATGGGCTTTAACAGGCCCTGCCTGAAGACAGACCCCCAGCCTTCACTTCACTCTCTAAGAAGAGAAGGAAAAACTGCCAAAAAAACAATAGCAGGGAAAAAATGGAAGAAACCTCAGGAAAGGAAGTTCAGAGAGAGACTCCTTTAAAAGGCAGGTTGGGCGTGCAGTGGGTGTCAAAGAGAAGTGGGTCAATACAATACAATACAAAGAACAAAACACAAGTAATCCTCAATACAGTATAAAAATAAAAATATTACAAGTAGGGAGCAGAAGTCAACAGTAGACAATATCACGTAATAGGATTTGGATTGGCGTCGAGTCCTGGAGACCTCGGCCATCAAGCTGCCTCCCTTATTGCTGCTGCTGCAAGAATTATTACAAGAATAAGAAGATACAAACACAACTCCAGTTCTTAAATCTTTACACTGACTCCCAGTTAAGTTTAGGGCAGATTTCAAAATCCTCCTTTTAACATATAGAGCCTTAAATGGCTGAGGTCCGGCTTACTTGTCATGACTTAAAAACCTGAGAGCACATTAAGATCTCAAGATGCCGGTCTGCTTACGATTCCAAGGATTAATAAAATAACAGTGGGAGGTCGAGCTTTAAGTTACAGGACCCCTAAACTGTGGAGTGGTCTGCCTACTACTATAAGAGACGCCCCTTCAGTCTCAGCTTTTAAATCCCGGCTGAAGACTCACGACTTCAGTTTAGCTCACCCTGACTAGAGCTGCTGATTTACTGCACAGACTGCACCTCTGTTGTTAGTCTAAACAGTGCTAGCACTAAAACAGAAGTAACATGACAGTTATAATTTGTTACTTTGTTTGTTTCACTTCTCGACACTCTAATGTGGCACCTTGTGCCCACTGCCCACCTGCTAAGTTGTTTTGCCTGCCTAAGGTAAAGTCATCTCTGATGGAGGATCACAGGAATTGTGGGGTCGAGGGGTCCTTTCATCAGATTGGCTGGTCCAGTGCTGTCTCAGCTGTGGAATGGCCAATAGGGGTGGCAGCTAGATGGCTGAGGTCTCCAGAACTCTAAACAAATCCAAATCATATTATGGTATACCATCTACTGTTGAATTCTGTTCTGTACTTGTTATATTTTTTATTTTACTGTTATACTGTATTGAGGATTTGTTCTGTTCCGTGTATTGTATTGACCCCCTTTTTCTTTTTGACACCCACTGCACGCCCAACCTACCTGGAAAGGGGTCTCTCTTTGAACTGCCTTTCCCGAGGTTTCTACTATTTTTCCCCTTCAAGGGTTTTTTTGTGACTTTCTTCTTGTCTTCTTAGAGAGTCAAGGCTGGGGGGCTGTCGAGAGGCAGGGCCTGTTAAAGCCCATTGCGGCACTTCTTGTGCGATTTTGGGCTACACAAAAATAAATTGTATTGTATTGTATTGGCCATTCCATAGCTGAGGCAGTGCTGAGTCAGCCAATCCAATGAAAGGACCCCTATACGCGATGATTCCTGTGATCCTTCATCAGAGATGACTTTACCTTAGGCAGATGGGCAGTGGCACCAAGTGGCACATTTGAGTGTCAAGAAGAGAAACAGAATAGGTGAGGTTTAGTAACAAATTCTAACTGTTATGTTACTTCTGTTTTAGTGCTAATGACCAACAACAGAGATGCAGTCTGTACAGTTAATCAGCAGCTCTAGTCAGGGTGTGCTAAACTTCTTTGCCTGATCCGCGAGGTGGTCGGCTATATATCCTCTTACACCCCACAGACAGCACTTTACATGAACAGTACAAGCCGCTCATTCCGCAGTAGATCTATAGGGTGGAGGGCAGTGCCTGGTGGTGATCGGTGGGTGGCACCACCTCTTGGGGGGATCACCCACAAAACACACAGGACATAACAGAGGCACAGATACATCGACAAATTGAGAAAAAAAATACAAATAATAAACACAAGCAATACAAGTGCCTTGAGCATAGGAAAGGCTAAATATAAATAAAATGTATTATCAATGAAAACAGAAGAATCAAAAATGAACTGAAAGGGCATAAAACAAAAATCAGAACCCCAGCCAGAGGAGGAGCCCTGGCTGAAACATGACAACTACCAGGAAATGCCCACCATTCTGTAAGTCCGGAGGGTCTCCCACCGTTCCTGACGGCTCATCGTGAATGGCGAGTTTTGTGCGTTTGGTGTATTTGTGTGATGTTTGACCATCATGCTCTGTGTTTAACCCGCTGAATCCGAACACAGGGGTCTGCTGGAGCCAATCCCAGCCAACACAGGGCACGAACCAATCCTGGGCAGGGTGCCAACCCACCGCAGGACACACACAAACACACCCACACACCAAGCACACACACGGGCCAATTTAGAATCGCCAATCCACCTAACCTGCATGTCTTTGGATTGTGGGAGGAAACCGGAGCGCCGGAGGAAACCCACACAGACACGGTGGCGCAGTGGTAGTGCTGCTGCCTCGCAGTTAGGAAACCCGGGTTCGCTTCCCGGGTCCTCCCTGCGTGGAGTTTGCATGTTCTCCCCGTGTCTGCGTGGGTTTCCTCCCACAATCCAAAGACATGCAGGTTAGGTGGATTGGCGATTCTAAATTGGCCCGTGTGTGTGCTTGGTGTGTGGGTGTGTTTGTGTGTGTCCTGCGGTGGGTTGGCACCCTGCCCAGGATTGGTTCGTGCCCTGTGTTGGCTGGGATTGGCTCCAGCAGACCCCCATGACCCTGTATTCGGATTCAGCAGGTTAGAAAATGGATGGATGGATGGCTCTGTGTTTAGGCTGATTCTGGATTACTGATTTGGGATGTCGTTTGCCTGCGGTGGGCTGGCGCTGTGCCCAGGGTTTGTTTCCTGCCTTGCACCCTGTGTTGACTGGGATTGGCTTCCAGATCCCCATGACCCTGTAGTTAGGATTTAGCAGGTTGGATAATGGATGGATTTTGTTTGCATTGGGTTGCCTTCATGTTTTTGGGAAATTCCTTTGCTTCTTGTTGTTCCAGGGAGCTTCATTGTTATTGAACAGCATTTTGTGAGAACAGACCTTTTATTTTATAAAAAGTTGGTGCTTGACCTTATTACTAGCCTGGGTTTGACAGAGACATCCCCCTCTAGTGGGCATCCTGTTTCACAACACTCAGATTATTTAATCTGCTGAGAAGGCTCAGGGTTGGGAATCATTTGTTTAAGGAGTCTTCTGTGACAGCTGCTGGCCTTTTGTTGCTGCATTTTCTGTCATTTTTTGCTGTGCATTAAGGATGCTGATTACTGGGTTGCTGTGTTTTGGACTTTTGTGTTGTACTTTATTTTCTAGTTTTCTTGTTAATACAGGGTGGCCCACGAAAAAGTAGCCCGCCTTCCTGCCAGAGTGGCGCGCCGATTGACTACCCTCATCACGAAAGCTGTGTAGACGTAGTGCAAACGCGTGAGTACGAGCTGAGCGACGTGTATTCCATTCCACAAAGAATCATTTTCAGCACTTTCTGTAAAGATTTTTGCATTTCAAGTTCTTTCTTTCTTTATAAAAGGGCACCTTTTTTCGCCAGGGAGGCGGGCTACTTTTTCGTGGGCCACCCTGTATTACAAACAATTTTTATTGTGGCATTTGTGCACAAGCCGGGAGTTTACGGTTATCCTCACCGTGTGATGTCTTTAGTGATTCTTTGAGCCGCGTCAGTTGGTTGTGGTTTTTGTGTTTCTGACCTTCTTGTTTTTGGACGCAGTTAACGACTTTGCCCTCTTTGGATTTGGCCTGTGTAACAAATTGCTTTTCTTTTTCAATGGCCTCCTGCCTGCCTTGTGGATTTGCCCATCAGATTACAGACCTGTTTAAATAAATCATTTTTTACTTACAGTAACACGTAGACTTTATTGTTGGCACACCCTGATCTGCTGTAGTCTCATCGTGTGTGTGGTCAGCTGCATCTTACAGATAAATGCGTCTCACGGCTTTGCAAGTGGGGGGAGCTTCCACTTTTAGGGGGTCTCCTGCCATGGGGGGTGTGGAGAGCTGGTGCACCCCGATAATTTCGGCTAACAAGTCTGATCTCAGACCCAGTCTGTCAACACACTATGGAGCTCTGAACCTTAGCCCACGCAAACCCCAGCTCCTGTCTGGAAAGTCCCGCTTAAACATTTGTAAGTAAAATAAAAAAAAAAAAGAAGACAAGTAGATTTGAAAACTGAAATGGATGGACAGATGAACAATTCAAACATACTGAAATAAGTTTTACTGTTGGGTGTTTGTGTCGTATTTTGGGGACACACAGTGGCACAGCAGTTAGTGCTGCTGACTCGCACCACAGGCCTGCGTTCAAATTGTACTTCAGTCACACTCAGTGCGGGGTCTGAAAGCAGATACCCCATCTTCCCATAAGACCCACTGCGTCGAATCCTCCAAGATGAAGCCTAAACAACAATAAGGAATGACTGGGGTACATTTATGGTAGGTAGGAGGCGCAGTGAGGGCTCAGTGGTCATTTGGTCCTGAGCCCCTGCAGATTTTTCTTTCCTCCCACCGGCCATCTCAACATAGAATCGATCTCATCTATCGAGAATTAAACAGCAATTTGTTAAATAAGGACTCTGCTTTTCTATTAATTATATATCTACGTGTGCACCGACTTATTTTTTGTATTTATTTATCCACCTTAATAAAAGGACAAGTGTCTGTGTGTCCGTCATGGGGTCAGTTTGCTATGTCTCTGCTATCCAACAGATGGTGCACTGCAAACATTAGCACCACCTTTACGAATTCTGTTATCAAAAGGGGACGTAGCAACTGGACGGGCACACTGAACTGCAAACGTGAATGCTGAGGTCTTTGTCGATTACTCAGGTTTAGACGACTTAGACGAGTACATCTACATTTCTTCTTCTTTCAGCTGCTCCTGTTAGTGGTCGCCATCTTCCTCCATATCTTTCTGCCCTCGTCATCTTGTTTTGTCATCCCCGTCACCTGCAGGTCCTCTCTCACCACATCCACAAATCTCTTTGGACTTCCTCTTCTCCTCTTCCCTGGCAGCTCTATCCTTAGCACCCTTCTCCCGGTATACCCCTCATCTCTCCTCTGCACATGTCCAGACCAACACAATCTCTCCTCTCTGACTTTGTCTCCCAACCATCCAACACTTGAGTTGACCCTCTAATGTCCTCATTCCTAATCCTGTTCATCCTCGTCACACCCAGTGCCAATCTTAGCATCTTTAACTCTGCCACCTCCAGCTCTGTCTCCTGTGCCACCGTCTCCTGCCCATATAACATAGCTGGTCTCAATACCGTCCTGTAGACCTTCCCTTTCACTCTTGCTAATACCCGTCTGTCACCAATCACTCCTGACACTCTCCTCCACCCTGCCTGCACTCTCTTCTTCACTCCCCATTCCTCTGTACTGTTGATCCAAGTATTTAAACTCATCCTTCTTCACCAGCTCTACTCCCCTCATCCTCACCATTCCTCTAACCTCCATCTCATTCACACACATGCATTCTGTCTTGGTGGTCCTACTGACCTTCATTCCTCTTCTCTCTAGAGCAGATCTCCACCTCTCCAGGGTCTCCTTGACCTGCAGATCACAACATCATCAGCAAACATCACAGTCCACGGGGACTCCTGTCTAATCTTGTCTGTCAGCCTGTCCATCACCATTGCAAATAAGAAAGGACTCCGAGCCGATCCCTGATGTAATCCCACCTCCACATTGAATGCACCTGTAGAGGAGTACGTAATAAAAATAAAAAATAAGCAATGCCATCATCATAAAGACAAACATACAGACTCCGCCCTGTTGTGTATTGAGGTCATAGACATGGCACCAAAGGCATCAGGCCTACTAAAAGTCCCAACATGCTGCTCAGATAAAACTGAAGAAATAAACGTCACACCTCTGACCTGGGATTAGAATAAGGTCACCGTCCCTCCTGTTTGTCAGAAAAGGCGACTAAAGGAGGACTAGGCCATGAGGTGCACTTGCTCCAATACCTCCAACATACTCCAGTTTTTGGAGGGTTGTCACCAAATTTGGGTGGACCCAGTAAATGGGCATTAAACCAGCAGAAAGAAAGAGACCACTGCATCGTCATCAACCACCTACTGTACACTATATGGCCAAAGGTTTGTGGACGCCTGCCCATCACACCCCATCCCATTCAAAAACCATGGGCATTAATATGGAGCTGACCCCTGTATTACCGCCTCCACTCTTCTTTCCATGAGATTTTGGAGTAGGATTGTGGGAATTTGTGCCAATTCAGCCAAAAGAGCATTTGTGAGGTCAGGCACTGACGTTGGATGAGAAGACCTGGCCCACACTTCAGTATTTCAATTCATCTCAAAGGTGTTCAATAGGGTGGAGGCAGGCCACCCGAGTCCCTCCATGACTTTATGGACCTGGCTTTGTTCACAGTCATGCTGGAGCACAAAGGGGTCTTCCCGAAGATGTTGTCATGAAGTTGGAGGCCCACAACTATCAAAAATGTCTGTCAGCTGTAGCATTAACAACATCCTTCACTGGAACCCAAGGAGTTAACCTAAATCTGCCCGTTATCCATCCTCCACCAAACCTTACCGAAGGCACTATACAGGGCTCTCGCTTTCCTGGCCGCCAGATTGACCTGCAGACTGACAGGTAAAGAAGTGGGGCTCATCACCCCAGAGCGCTCGTCTCCACTGATCCAGAATCCAATAGCGGTGTGCTTTATACCACTGCAGCAGATGTCTGGAGTCGTGTAAAGTGATGTTAGACTCGGCCATGGAATCCCACCCATGTCATGAAGCTCCTGGTGCACAGTTCTCACTCTGATGTTACAGTCCACAACTGTGTTGTGAGAGATGGCACGGAGGTTAGGAGATTTCTATGAAGCTCTGCACTCAGCTGCCCCACTCTGTGAGTCTGTGCGGCCCACCACTTTGTGGCCAAGCTGTTGTTGCACCTCGTCTCTACCACTTCACAATGAAGGCACTTCCAGTTGTCCGGGCAGACTTAACAGAGCAGACGTTTCACATACTGACTTGTGGCAAAGCTGGCACTTTAAGTCACTGAGCTCTTCAGTGCGACCCAATGGATTGTCAATGGAGAATGCATGTCTGTGTGCCGATTTGATGGCCCTGAACTCCGTCATCTTCCATACGCATTTGGCCTTTTAGTGTATCGTATGTCTCTCTTGCCCATTTTGAGGAGCCATGTTGAAGATTTTATGAGATCACACCTTTCACAAAGCATCGAGAGCCTAGCAGAGGTCCCTGACATGCTCATTTCTAGTCTACGACCATCAAGACCCCATTATGTCCTTTCTAGGTGTGCATTTGACTCACGGCTTCCACTTCACTGACATAACTCAACGGATCATCACAGACTTGACTTTCAATCACACCTGAAACACACAATCGGGCTCCCTAATCCAGAAGATGGTGAGAGGAGGTGCAAACCCGCTCAAAGTTCTGTACCCAGCTGTGCCGTACGCTCGTTTTATTTAACGCTTGTCTTCTCCATTTGCAGTTCCTCTCTCTAGTACAACATATCAATTAAGCTAATCTTATAACATCTTCCTTCAGGCCTTGCCAGGCCTTGTTAAAGATTTTGCGTTTCAATCAGTCGGCGGAAAGAAGGCACCCCTTGGCGTCCTCCTGAAAGCACAGCGAAAATTCAGTCACAGAGAAAACACAGGTGATGTTCCTCGCACTCTCAGTCCGCTAGGGATCTCATTATTGGCCAGGTGCGCCATGCGGCCTCGGCGGCACTCGAGTCATGTTTAATACATTAATCATGGGCATCGCAGGGAGCCAGCCATGTCGCCCAGGTGTAGAGGTGTCACGGTGGCTGGCGAGACCCAATCTCCTCCTAATAATTAAGAGCTGATTGAGGCTGGCCAGGCAGGGTGCTGGGAAAAGTCAAACTCGGCTTTCTGTCTCTTTTACTGAGGGAATGGCAGCAGAAGAAGCCAAGTCAGCTTCCCTGTTTGCGAGCGGGCCATCTCGTATTTTTTTTCTGTGGCAAAGACAGCAGTAATTTGTCCAGATTTTAATTACACACACTGGAAAGAAAGGAGTCATACTCAAGGCAGAACATATTACAGGGAAATCTTATTATCCTCTGGGTCTTTAAAATTCACCCATCACTTATAAGCACATTAATATCCTCAAACCTGCTTCGTCCAGTTCAGGGCTGTGGGGAAACGTAGACTATCTTGGCAGCAGTGGATGGGATGCCAGTACATTGCAAGAACTGCTCACACACTTTCATGCTCATCTTTGAGAAAAAAAAAATGAACAATAATTTAAAAATAACAAAAATGACAATAAAATTGAATAAATAAATGTAACACCTCTGACCTGGGGGTGGAATAAGGTCACTGCCCCTCGTTTGTCATAAAAGGCAACTAAAGGAGGACTGGCCATGAAGTGCATCTGCGCCAATACCTCCAACATACTCCAGTTTTTGCTCATTTATAGGCCAAGTTGAAACTGCCATTTTACCAGCATGTTTTGGGATGGGAGATGGAAACTGAAAAACCTGCTGGAAAATCTCCACTCCCCGCTTTTATGGGATACTAATATTACTGACCAGCAGTGGCGTTTTGGGATGAAAATCTTAAGAGGCGCCATGCAAACTGGAGAGGGGGAGGACACTGTCAGAAGGGGTGGAGCCTGGGAGGGAGAGAGAGACAGAGAGAGAGAGAGACAGAGACCCTATCAGAAGGGGTGGAGATTTGAATGGGGGGAGAGAATCAGTACGGGAACAGCCTGGGGGGTAGAGACATAGGGACACTGTCAGAATGGGTGGAGCCTGGGGAGAGAAAGACAGAGATATTGTGAGATGGGGTAGAGCCTAAGAGACAGAAAAATAGAGATAATGTCAGAAGAGGTGGAGCCTGGGACAGAGAGAGAAAGAGAGAGAGAGACTGACTATCAGAAGGGGTGGAGCCTGGGAGACAGAGAGAGACACTGTCAGAATGGGTGGAGCTTGGTAAGAGAAAAACAGATACTGTGAGATGGGGTGGAGCCTAGAAAAAAGAAAAATAGAGATGTCAGAAGAGGTGGAGCCTGGGATAGTGAGAGAGAGAGAATCAATATGGGTACAGCCTGGGAGGGGGGAAAGAGAGAAACAGACAGAGGGACATTGTCAGAATGGGTAGAGAAAGACAGAGATATTGTAAGTTGGGGTGGAGCCTAAAAGAGAGAAGAATAAAGAATGTCAGAAGAGATTGAGCCTGGGATATATACTGTGTATGTGTGTATATATATATATATATATATATATATATATATATATATATATATAGAGAGAGAGAGAGAGAGAGAGAGAGAGAGAGAGAGAGAGAGAGAGAGAGAGAGAGAGAGAGAGAGTGTGTGTTGAAACTCTGACAAAATAAATAAAAGCATTTCCAAACACAAATAATTGAATTGTACATAATAAAAATAAAAATAAGCAATGCCATTATCACAAACATAAAACACATAGACTGACCCTGTTGTGTATTGCGGACGCAGACATAGAAACATTAGGCCTACTATAGTCCCAAAATGTTGCCCAGATATGGCCTTATAACAAATAGCCACTCCTTCACTACTACCAGCAGGCTTTGGCCTGCACAGGCCCAAATCGTGGAACTGGCTTTAAAAGTTCAAAAAAACACTAATATTCCAGAAATATACAAATATACCCTAAAAAGGAGAGGGTGACAGTAAACCCCTAGCTTTGTGACACACTCCGAAACACAGTATCATTACTAATTGAAAATGAATTGAAAAAGAGCAAAAATAGAAAAAAATGGCAAAAAATAAATTGCCTAAAAAAGACAAGCTGTACTCACAATAACCTCCTACAATTCCCCAACAAAAGCCTGAGAGATGCCATCTCATTCACCAGAATATAAAGGTGGTGGGCGGTGCCTTGGGGATGATGTCATGGTAGCCCCACCCCTTGCAGGGTTTCACCCACAGAACACAAGGACTTAAAGACAAAGTACAAAGCACATACCTAACAGCGAAGCATAGATAACAAGAAAACAGCAATTCAAAATGAATAAAAATAACAATAAAATTAGAGACTTAAGCTATACCATACCATCCTGAAGCAGAGAGTATTAACCAAATAATTTTAATTTTCTTTGACCAATGAGAGGCAGCCATTCCGTCCAAATGTTCTATTGGTCAAGAGCTAAGTTGTCGCAATATCTCGCGTGGTTCTGTTTCAAAAGGTCTGACTGTTTCCTCTTTAGTTTAATGCAACATTCATCGTGACCTGCAACTCTACATGCTTAAAATGATCAAACATGGTTTGAAAAAACTAAAAATGGAATTTGACAAACCAGAAGAGACCCTTCACTCCATCAATGTATGCCTGAATTCAGTGAAAGCGGCAGAAGCAGGCAGATCAGTGGTGTCAAAAGACCAATTAGCAGGTCAGTATTGATCTTCCTTTTGAGTGAGGGTCACGCCAGACACTCTCCACTGTAATGCACTTTACTGGAGCCATCATACCCATCATGCACTCTTTTTTTATTGTAAATCTCCCCTGCTACCTTTCATTAGCACTACAACTATCAATAAGGAAGATAAAACAAAAAGTTTGTGTTAATAGTATGAGAAGGGTTAGTTCTGTAGAGGAATGAGATCTCTAAGGGTCTGTCGGCCGATGCAGGCGCTTCAGGAAACTTCCAGCAGACTCCTGGATGCCAAGACACTTGACAACATGTGAAATGGAGTGAGAGACTCATTAGCAGGCCTCTCGTCCCCTCATCTCGCTCAGTTTCAATCCCCTAGGATGAGGCGAAGGCGGCGGCAGGCAGTCTGTTGCCGGAGTGGCAGTATCTTCCTGCATTTTGTTGCCTTGCAGTTTGTTAATCTCCTTCCTAAAATGATGATAAATTGATTATTATCGGCTTATAATTGTGTGAGCAGCTCAGCTCAGTGGATTGAAACATTTAATTGCGGCGGGATGGAAATCCCATCTGGAAAACATTATAACTCATCAAATTTATAGGCAAAGACTCGAAAAACCTGTCGTCTAAATCTTTTGCCGTACGCCCATTTTGACAGGGGTATCATTTATTTTTCATTTGCCTGTTGTATCGTCACGGTTTACAACATAAAGTGACTACTCGCAGGGTCCCGTATGCACTGAACCACCAAACCGTGTGAAAAACCTGAACGTGGAACATCTGTCTGAACAACGTCCACTTTGTTAACGGGTGGTGTACAATTTCTGAATGCATCGTGTCACGACACCTCAGGGTTTTTCCTTAGAGCTCTGATGGATCACAATTTATTATCTAAGCTGACTGGAAGAGAGTTACGGGTTGTCCAGAAAAGAGGTATGGCTCACCTCTCAAGGTCAAAACACAAATCAGACAAAAGATCGATGGCTGAGTTAAAAGATCTGAGCTAAATTCAAAGTCAAAAACACGGTTAGACATTTCCGACCAAGATGAACGTTCAAAAACAGACATTTCCTAACAGAGTCTGTTCTTTGGCCATCTACATAACATGGCCAACTTGATGTCGAGGGTCACAATTGCCCAATCACTTGCCCAAATGTACCCCAGCTGTCATTTTATTACGTTGCCACCTGCTATGCCCCTACTGGAAAAGGCGGCTTATTTCGTGAAAGAGAAGATGAAGTGTAACTGCTCATTCAAAGCTGTCCCTCTCCAAAATCCTCAACCTCAAAAATCGTTGTCGAGAAGCAAAACCAAAGGTTCTTCACGCCAGAAATCTAAATGAAGCAAATATAAAACAAACACGTTCACGATCTAATCACAGACAACCCAGAAACAACAGGAACTGACCGCTATTCTGTCACGTCACTGACGCTGCATGTCGTGCTTGTCATGGAGACCTGTTCACAGGATGAAAATAAAACAGAATTGGGAACAAACATTAAAAAAATACTAACGTCTTAAAAACTATTCTGATGAGCAAGAATTAATCGTGCATCTTTCAATAATAGTGTTATGGAATTGCGTGTGCTTATGTATTTCATTGTCACCTTTATTGTTTTCGAGTGATTACGTGTCACATTTTTATACATATTTTATTCTACTTGTTATTATGTACCACCTCTTTAAATGGACTTATGTTTCATGATTCCTTGTGGGTGGTCACTCTGACATCACCACTCCTCACCCCTTACTCTGGCTATTTAAGTCAGTTGAAAAGGCTCCGGAGCGGGGAATCATTCGTTCACTCAGGAATTTGTGATTACTGCTACTTGTTGCTGATGACTTTGTGATTATTCTCGCTCTGTCTTGTTTTACTGGACATTGTCCATCAGACGGCCAGATAGTGAATCATGGTTCACCGCTCACTCCAGACAGCACATTTCTACTAATCCAGAGTGCAATGGCGGCATGCTTTACTGCACTCCAACCAAGGCTTGGCGTTTCGCATTGTGATGTTAGGCTCGGCCATGGAAATCCACTTCAAGAAGCTCTCAGCGTTCAGTTCTTGTCATGATGTTACTTCCAGAAGCTGTTTAGAACTCTGTAGTGAGAGAAGTCATAGAGAAGAGGCCATTTTATACAGTTGAAGGCCCTGCTCTGGGAATTTAGATGATCTACCACTTCATGGTTGAGCTGTTATAGTTCCTCAGCACTTTCACTTCACAAATAACATGACTTCCAGCTGACCAGGACAGATCTACCAGAGCTGAACTTTCATGTACTGACTTGTGCCACATTTAAAGTCATCCAGCTCTTCAGTACAACTTGATGTTTGTCACTGGAGGTTGCAGGGTTATGTGCTGATTTGATGTCCTTGCTAGCAATGAAAACACCTGAACTCGGTCATTTGGAGGAGAGTCCACATACATTTGGCCATGAAGTGTAAGGAACATTATTTAATTTCTGTCTAAAAGGCCAGAGGTTTACAGTTCTCTTCTTCGTTTAAGGCCATTTCTTAGGTATTCTTTTTAAATTGCTGAATTATAAAAGCTGAGCCGCATATTGTGTCTTTACATAAACACAAAGATCTGACAAACGAGAGAAGACTATTCAGTCCATTTGCCACTCGCTTGTTTAGCCGATAGCTAAGATGTCCCAGTATCTCATCCCAATCCGTCTTACAGCTTGTCAAGGTTTCTGTATATATATAGTTATAGTTGTTATTGTTTTGCTATACCAACAACCCCCTCAAACACCATAAGCACTTGTGCCTTGACCAAAAATTCGCCAGATCTGCTCAGCTGTACTTCAAGTTCGCTTTCAAAGGCACGGACAATCAAGTCAAGCCGCTCCAGCAGGTTGTGTCCACAGATCCGATATGCTATCTGAAATTTGTTTGTTCCGATGTCCCCCTGTTTAAATCAACAGCATTCTAAGGTCAGAGTGACTCATTCATTGTAATATTAGTCGGGAGTGAATCGTTTCTCTGCCTGAATTAATAAACATTAGTCGGATGATGAAATGCATCTCCCTAGACAGTCAGGATTTCAATGACTGGATAAGAAACACATCTCTTAGGTAAATGTTAGTGGTAAATTCACGCAATTTTTTGCTTAGTTTGAATTTGAATATAATGTAGCTTTCACAAAGATAATGGATGACAGATAATTCTTTTATACCCAATAAGCTAATAAGTTAATGTAAACGAGTCTCACCAACTGGTGGAATGCTTTTCTAGTTGTAATTTGAACTATTTTGGACAACTTCGACAATCGCAGCTGCAGACTGGATAACACAGTTCAGTTTTTCCCCGTTGCTCACTCATTTCCAGTTCCCCTCCTGACTTTTCCACTCTATTCAATCATTTCAGGTGAAAACCGCCCAGCATTAAAATATCATCTGAAATAAGACATTTAAATTGGTTCTCCACAATAAACAAAAGACTCAGCAGCTGAACTCGCCGTGACTCACCGTGACTTGTAAAAGTTCACCTGACTTTTTTGAAAGTGATCGAACAGTCCACATTTATGGAGACAGAACAGTTCTGAGTTCCTTAATAATTAGTACCTAATAATAAGTAAAGAACGAACGTGTGTTAAGAACGAGGGTATCTAACGCATCCTTTAATGAAAGTTCTGAGATTTTTCCATTAAGGAAGATGTAAGATTTGAGGTAAGGTACGGTAGATAAGCTTATTAATCATGTGACTTATTGCAAGAATTTCCCAATAATAAACCTATTGCTGTGGCTTAGCCAGGGTTGCAGCCCTAGTTCAGGATTACTCTGTTTGTTTAATCGTTTTGTTATTGCTTTTTAAACATTATTACGTTGTGATTTTGCCAAAGAGGGGACACCATGATATCACGGCTGAAGGGCCGCCCTCAGTCTCATATTTGTGCACGTCCCTCAGTCGCTCACCGATTCTCACCATTTGTGTTTTGGGTCTGTGAGTTTTGTTTTTTGGATTGTGGTCTCTGGTTGAATTAAGTCAGAGTAAGAAGTGGAAGGTTGACGCTTTGTTACGTGTTTCCATTCTTCCTTTTTCATATTGTGACTATACTGATATGACCTGTGGCAATAGGTGATGATTGGTGACAAACTTCATGTACTCAGTTATAATTAATAGTCCGTTAGCAGGTGCTTGTATGAGGAGAGCGAGTTAGTTAGCTAGCTAGCTAGTTAGTCAGTTTGGACCTCCAGCTCCATCCAGTGCACTGGGCAGTAAGTGTTATGGTTCAGCTGGGATTGCTGCCCTGGCTTAAGCTTATTGCTTGCGTATTTATTATTGGTGTTGTTTATTAAGTTTTCATCTTTTGTTATTTCTGTTTTTGGATCCCCGTTATGTAAGATCATGTTTTTCTTTGACTGTACTTCCTTTAATTATTTTATTTGTAACTTTTGTTCTCTTATGTATCTTTGTATTTTGGGGGGTGGGACCCAAAGAGGTGCGGCCCACCGTGAATCCTACCGACTACGCCAATTGTTTTATCATAGAAGGGAGGCTCTATTCTCACTTTCTGCCTCTTTCTATTATCATAAAACAACTGGCATAATTGGCAGGATTTTTGGGGTAACCAAGTTTTGCACCTTGTTTGCTAGCACTGTATTGTTTAGTGATTAAGTAATGATGTAGTCACAGCACAACTTGTGATGGCACAGTGGCACTTCCTTGCCCACAGAATAAACAAGGCATGTCCCAACAGAGAGGACATCACAATGGGAGTAGTAAAGAGTCTGGATGTGAGAACAGAGTCACCCCAGGACTCTGCCATGGTAAAACAGCGTGGACAATGTGAGCAGCAGTGTTAAGGAAGTCAGTTACAGGGTAAAGATGGCGACGACTGCCAGGTGTTGCATTCAATGCACACAATGGGACTCTGCTTTTGCACCACAGTTTTAACGGTTATCTTCCCCCCGTAAACATACATTGGCATTGTATTTCATTTCATTTGGCAAGTGTACCCCATGTGAGGCACACACCTTTGAACCGATGCCTGCATTGTCAGCTTGGCAAAAGTGGAGCCTCCTGGACGGCGCTCGGGTTCTGCGGTCCTCTATTTGTCTTCCTCGCCATCTTTTTTTTTTTTTTTTGCCTTTCACAGAATTCATTCTGACCAGGAAACACAAATCAATCCTAACAAAGCGACTATCCTTCTAAAGCGAGTCTGCTTGTTTTTCACCGTCGAGATAAGCCACGTTCGATGTATGCCTGGCTTTTATACCGCGCAGACAGGAAAGAGATTTAAATAGAGCTGTGACAGCTCCAGCCACCTGAGCGCACGGCCTGGCAGAGAAATCGGGTGCAGATTATTGTAATGAGATTAACCCGTGAGTCACCATGGCAGCCTGGTGCGCCCGAGTAGACTGATTGGCGCTGGAGTCACACGGCTATTATTGAGAGAAGATTAACCTGTAAAGCACTAGGAGAGTAAGATCCACCTGCAAAAAAAAAAAAAATGGCACACGGGAAGACATTATCTGCTGGAGACTGCATTAAGGTGCAACAACAAATGTAAGAAATGGATTTATTTAAACCAGTGCCAAGCAAAAGGTACATTTTATACACTCAGTGGCCACTTCATTAGGTCCACCTCTCTCATACAGGGTAGCGCCCCCTACTGTCTCCCCGAGAGTTTGAATTCTCCCTTAAAAGTTTCGACAGGGTGCTGAAGGATTTTGGTCCATGCAGACTCGCCAGCATCATGATGTTCTTATCCATTTTTAGCTGCAATCCTCCCATTCCTCCTCGTCGACTGATTGAGGTCCATGCCATCCGAGTAAAGAGACGCCACCATCAGATTCATGGCGTCAGACTGAGATGATGTGCGCGTTACGCACTTGAAAAATGGTAGACTGTGGTACAAATGGTCACGGTCAGCACCGATGTGTTGGCACTTTACAGCCGTGTGAAAAAGGACGTACACCCCATGAAATGTTTCTCCTTTTTGAACATTTGTGGAATTATTAAGATTTGGTCTTCATTTAAATTGTATCTTTGGATAAAAGTTGATGTCATTGGGGAATAAAAAATTGACTTTGCAATAATTCATGAACAGATGTGCCATTTCCATCTGTGAAGAAAGGCCACCCTTGGCTCTAATAGCTTGTGTTGCCCCCTCAAGTCGGCCTTTCCCAGCACACTCTCTGACTCTCTGAATTTATTTGCTCTTCTTCGTGCAGAACTCACTCAGCTGTGTGATGTTTGTGGGGTGTCCTGCATGAAAAGCCCCTTTAAAATTCCCACCACAGCATCTCGATGGGATTCAGATCAGAGCTTTGACTTGGCCATTCCATTAATTTCACTCATTCCTTGGTGGATTTACTGGTATGTTTAGGGGTCATTGTCACATTGCAAGGTCCACTTTTGGTTGAACATCAATCTTCTGACAGATGGTCTCACATTATCCTCAAGAACACCATGATGTTGAGCTGCCCAGGCCCTGATGCAGTAAACCAGAACACTCCACTACCTGGCTTTACAGGTGGTATCTGGCTCATCCGGTCAAATGTAGGCTTTGGTTTTCATCAAACGTGTCTTCTGGTATTGTGACCAAAGAACTCTGTTATTGGCTCGACTGTCCAAAGCATGTTGTTCTAGAAGTCCTGGCATTTTCTTAGGTGTGGCATGGGCAAACTTTAGTCCTGCGTGATGTTCTCTCTTTTTCCTCTTGGCACACCTCCCATGCTGTCCTCATGTGTGCAGCCTCTTTCTAATGGCAGGTATGACATCAACAGTGGCCAAGCAATACGTGGAGATTCCATGGTAAAATTCTGGGAGTCTCTGAAACTTCCTCCGGCATGCTGCAATCTGCTCTTGGGCTGAACTTGCTGGGGTGGCCTAATTTGGACAAGTTGCCAATCTTTTCCACTTATAGATGATCTTCAGGACAGTGGGATGACTGATTTCCAGTTGTTTGGAGATCTTTTTCAATACGTTCCCAGATTTAGAAGCATCTAGAAACTTCTTGCTGAGGACCTCGGATAACGCTTTTGATCTCAGCATGGTGACAACACACACTTCAACAACAAAGAGCAAACCAAACTGAAAGTCTGAGGTTTAGGTAACACAGCGTCAGATAAGTTCCCCTCTAAAGATGGTCTGATCTTCTGCACCTCGTTCTAATTTGAGGAATCTGACGGAATTGACTTACTTTTCCCCCACATGTGAAATCTGCATTTGTGTTTATTTAAATAGATTACAAAATGTAAATGTGGTATAAGGCATGTTATGTGATCTTTACGTATGGATACTGTTTACAGTAAATGAAGATAAAATCTTGATATCTCCCCATATGTTCAAATAAATGAAACTCTCCAAGGGCTGTACTTACATTACCACTTGACTCAAAGTCATTCCATTGACAGGATGCTCAACTAAGCCGTTTCACATTTTGGTTTCCTTTCTCCTGAGAGGCATTGTCGATGGGTAAACTCTCTTCCAGTTACCATAAGCAAATGCACAATCGCAAAAGATGAGCTTCGGTCATGTCCCCCTCTCTTCAGATTCTAAGCAAAACATCCTCGGATGAGTTTCAACAGCTTTCCCACTGATAAAAGAAAGTGAACAAAATGGATCCTGTTATGATTTATCTCACAAAGTTGTGCGAGTCATCCTCAGCCCCAATGTAGGCAACTCGGAGACTTCAGAACAGACAGCAGAATTAAGGTTTGTTGTCTGGCGCGCATACAGACTCACATACGAAGGAAAAATGAGCGTCCAGCAATAGGCACCTTTTTCTTTCATTCCAATTCTTATCATTTAAGCCATCATTCTTCCTCATCCAACTTCTAGCATTCCATTGTTCTAGTCCTGCCCCTAATTAATCTACCATTATCTCTCAACTAGGTGGGTGGGCGTCAAACTCTTTGCTGTCCATCGTATCTGTTTGACTACCCTAACCCTTACCTGCACCCCCTTCTTTCCCAGAGATCACCCATATTTGCCACCCAAGAGTTTATCTCTTCTCAACTCTCCTGCACATCCAGTCCTTTAACATGAGAGATAATGGTGGTCTGTGGCTTATACAGGGTAACACGATTACATAGGCCTGAAGTTTTAACTCCTAACTCTTACCTCTTAATACTTAATATAGTGTCTACTTTTCCTATGTGGTTATAAAACATTTCTAATACATTGAAATTACCAGTTATAATCTAATCATCTAATGTGGTCCACCTAATTCTCTGCATGAAATGTCCTGACACTGCACTCTATGTGGGAGAAACTGGACAAACACTCCGCCAAAAAATGAATTTACACAGGTGACACATTAAACATGGCAACACAGATGTTGCTGTAGCGGCCCACTTCGACAGTCATGGACACTGTGAGAGGGACTTTAAAGCCTTTGAAGAATGGGAAGTCAAACTCAGGCTAAAATTTTATACATTACAACATGGTGTAAATAGAGACATGGGTCTTATGGCCAGGTATGAGGATTGTTTGCATCACTGACTCAGACAACCTGTCTACAGACCCACATTGTATGGAAAACCTCATCAGAAACTTCAAAAGACTTTGTTAGACAGTTATCTTATCCAAAGATCTTGACCATATATTGTTCTTCTCTCTTGTTAAAGGAATCTTAGCCTGAAGAGGTCTATTAACGTTTGACATTTAAGATTTCTCACTTAAAGATTTACCAACGTTGTTTCTTGTCCTAGTGTTTATATAAACACAGGGAACTCCAGTTTCTGTGTTATGTTTTGCCTGAAGAAGGGGCCTGAGTTGCCTTGAAAGTTTGCATATTGTAATCCTTTTAGTTAGCCAATAAAAGGGGTCATTTTGCTTGACTTCTCACTCCAATTATATGAATATATATTTTCTATAGAAGCTTTCAAAACCAAGCCAGGGAAACAGGCCAGAATCCCACCAGATGTGCACAGAGGAGGTGCAGAAGGGGCAGCCTAGATTCAGCCAACAACAAAGGGAAAAATATATACTGTGAAATGTTCCAAAAAACACGCATAATGCCCCACAAGGAAGGGGATCACCATCAACTCCTGGCTTGTACAAAGTAAGGCAACAAAAATGAAGCAAAAGGGACAGACAACAGACAATCTAAAGCAAATGAGTCCCAATATGAAATCCACAAGCAAATCTTGGTAACTGTAGAGGGCCAGAGATCAGAATCACAGAAAATCCAATACCCACAAATCTCACCAAACTCCATTTGACAAAACCGCCCTGGACTTCAATTCCCAGCCTGCCTTTACAGGACAGGAGGCAGTCCCTTAACAGTGATGGACAGGTGGCCCAGCCTCTTGGGGAATCCACCCACAAAATACAAGAAACATAACAAAACCAGAAAACACATAAATACTACAAAATAACTAAATAGAATAACATTAACAAACAAAACATAACTAGATAAGTAATTAACGAACAGAATAATACTGTATTACAAAAAATAATGGAAAACAAAAGACAATAATGATAAGCAAACAAAGAAGACAAAAAAGCAGCATTTTAAACCTACGCCAGGGGAGAAATCCGTGCCTAACCATAACAGGATCCAAACAATGAAAAGACAAAGGACCGTCATGAGAGGAAAGAATCAAAGTCACGAGACCAAAACGAGCAAAAAAATATAATAAAGCCACACGTCAAGTTCTTAGAAGTCATCTGAACACTCCAGACGATTTGGAAATGTGCAATGTTGACCTTAATCCCGTTGTGATGATGATGTCACATGACGTACACCTCTGGTCATTAAGACTAACAACTGCATAACAAGACTTTGCAAGAGAAAAATTAGAAATAAATGAAACAATTGAATTTTTTGACCTCAGAACTCTCACCCCCACTCCGAAAAAAAAAAAAACCTGCTTAACTATTTTTTTCAGATCAAGAAATGACTACAAAAAAATTGTAAATGACACGGCCATCCTTGGACCTCCAGCATCTCCCACTCCCATAGTAAATTACCCAGAATCCTTTGTGATGTGCGATGCTTCTGTCATCAGAGCAGCGACGGTATGAAGGTTCACTCGGGTGTTTCTGGGTTGTCTAATTATGCAGATAAAGGCCCTAAACTCCTTCTTGACCTTCTAAAAGATCTTTTGCTGTTGACATCCTGGCTGATGAACATTTGCTCCCGTCCAGGATTTTTGATTTTAATTTGTGTTTCTGGAACTGATCAAATATCTGCTTGATTTTTTAAAATTTATTTCCTGGCAATCATCATCACTTTCATGGACTTATACTTAAATGTGCCTTAAATTAAACCCAGACCTGAGCCAAACATCTAAGAAATAACCTTGTGGTTGGAGTTTTCCTTTAAACATTCACAAAGGCACAGGCGGAACTCACATCCAAGCTTACCTGCGGCCCAGAGGATTAGGACGAGCCCACACACACACAGGAAGATTTTCAAGATGTTTAGACATCCAATCAGCTGGTAGGGCAGAACTTTCTCCACAGCACCTGACAGAAAAATAAAACAGAGAGAGAGAGAATCATTTTCTGGTTATTCCGAAATTTCACTGCTGATGGACACAGAAGGCGAGTTCCCCTTCGGAGATCCCCCAGAGATCTGTTAACAAAGAAGAAATGTTGCATGGAAGGCCCAGCTCTGACATTCGGTCGTGTGCACCGGCGTGAAGGATGGCAATGCGGCCTGTGGGAATTGGGCGCCCCAGTCGGCCTTCTTGTGGTCCATGGATAGGCTAACACACTCTTCATGGTGTTCGACTGCTCATTTTCCTGCATTTATTTGTTTGCTCCTCCGCCCTGAACTGCATTTTCTACTTCAGTTCACGTGGTGTCACCTTAAGGAGGACAGATGCAGATAGCGGAGCGGGGGGGTGTCACTCTCTCTCTGCAGTTCATTACTTGTCTTTGGGTAGAAGAGAATGACTTCAGCTGGATTAACAGACAGTCCATAAATACGCGCCGTCGGCATCTCCTGCTGTTTTGCTGCCTTTTCCATTCACACCACTTGCTACAAAGGAACACGGGAGCAAAAAAAGACAAAAAAACAACCAAATGTCAAAAACAAACTCATCTAAAAAGTCAAATCTCAGGAAAAGGCGTCTTCGGGGCTTCGTTAATTACATGTGGATAAAGAGAGAGAGAGATGGCCAAGAGGAGCGGACCCCCGGCCTTTAAATGCTCAAGCACTGCAGCCCTCGGTCTCCTCTGGACAGAATGCCGGCTTATTTATAGAATTCTCCTTTTTATTTCTATTTTGTTTTATGCTTAAAAGAATGAGTGTTAAACATTAAGGCGAATGAAAAGTCCCCAAAATCTTATCTGCTCAACTGTTGTGAGTTTACATACTTTAAACAAATTCATTAAGGATATTATTTATTGAATGAGTACCTCTTGGGTTGTGTTTGGGGTTTTAAATATTGTTTAATGTTTATTTCCTTTTTCCAGAATGAATGTTACATGATAAACTTCATTCGCTGTGGTTCTCAGTTTTAATAATCATTAGCCGCATTACCAGCTAAAGGCAGGAAATAAAATACACAGCTGACATAGCCTGCCCCGTGTGTGCCTTCGGCACCTTTCCTTGGTATCCAAACCTCTCGTGACCGGCACTTCTCTGTCGAGCGCTTTCCATAAACTCCTCTTCTCCGACTCCATTGTTACTGTTGAGGCGTCTTCGTCGTCTCCTGTCCGTTTTTATACTCCCTGTCTTTGAAGGCGACTCTCAGCGTGCCTCCTACAGCTCTACTCCTCCTCTTTTGCTCACATCACCAAACCAAACTGACCAACCAGATTGATCTTAGGGACAGGACACGCGCACACACATCATTGTACAGTAGATTTTTAGATCTGAAGCTGTCATCTAGCAGATTTAAAAGATTTGTGCTTTTCTTCAAAGCTATCTTGGTTTTTGGCAGGGGTTGTCTTCTTGTGGTGCAATTGCTCTGTAAGGCTTTGAAATTACAGCTAAATTCAAAAGTTTCCATCCAGTTGGGCTAAAGACCTTCAACCTCCATGTTTCACAATTCTACACATGTTGTGATGTACCGTAGGTTAATCTGCTTAGATAAAAGGATAAGTGTCTGTGTGTCTCGGTCCAACTGCTCCATCCATGGCGCATCATAAACATTAGCACTGCTTTTACGAATCCCATACCAAATGGCACATTGACTCTTCAATTCCATCCGGGGGAGTAAATGCTAACATTAATTTTATTTTAATTTTTTTCATTTTTATTACTATTTAATTTAATATTGTTTCTTTGTATCAGTATACTGCTGCTGGATTATGTGAATTTCCCCTTGGGATTAATAAAGTATGTATCTATCTATCTACAGTATATAACAAACATATTCAGCACATTTTTCTTTCCAACGGATGGTGCATCGCAAACATTTGTAGTAATGCATTTTAGTTTTACAAATAAAAAACACATAATAAACAACATATAGCAGAAACAATAAATTGCTTTTGTCTCTCCAACAGATGGTGCATCACAAACACTTAGAAGTTAAAAAAATGCATTGCATTTGTCATACCAACAGATGGCACAACACAAACATTTGTAGTAATGCATTTAGTTCTACAAATAAAAATCCCATAATAAACAGCATATAGGAAAACCATATAATTTAATAATTTTTAATAATAATTTTTGCATTTATATAGCGCTCAGTAATTGCAGGTTAAAGGCCTTACTCAAGGGCCCAACAGAGCAGAGTTCCTTTTGGCATTTACGGGATTCGAACCGACAACCTTCCGATTGCCAGTGCAGATCCCTAGCCTCAGAGCCAACATTCCACCTATACATTGCTTTTGTCTCTCCAACAGATGGTGCATCACAAATATCTGAAATTAAAAAATGCATTGCATTTGTCACGCCAACAGACAGTGCATCACAAACATTGGTAGTAATGCATTTTAGTTCTACAAATCCCATAATAAACAGTATATGGGAGAGACATATAAATTGCATTTGTCATTTCAACAGATGGCGCATCATAAAGATTTGTGGTAATAAAGTGCATTGCAGTTGACTGCTACAATCCAGTGGTTGATAAACACTGCTACAAATCACTCCACTATGAGGAGGGCACTTGGCTCAGCTTGACCACCACAACAGTCACTTTGTCTCTTTTAAATGGCCGCAGATCACCCCGAGGTTTATCTTCTCCACTTGAGAGGAGTTTTATTCTTCTCTATCTTATTGTGAAATGGTCAAATTTCTATGGATTTATTATTGTCATATTTGTTTATGTTAATCATTGAGATTACCGTGTGTTTAGCATAATGTGTGTGCAAATGTTGTATAATTTAATCATTTGGGGCATCGCAGTAGTAAAATATGCTCAAGTGCCTTGAGGCCGTGCGCAGTGAAGAGCGCCATACACAAATACAGGAAACTGGCAGCAGTTCCCTGTGACTAACAATTTGAAGGACAAGTTAGAAAATGGACGGATCTAAAAGCAATCAACGCTCATTCTCCTCAGTAACTGCACTGTGATCCAGTCCGTCATCATTTTCAGCTTCACTGCCTGGTTTGGTGGTCTGCCGAATGAAAACTTTAAAAAAGCTCCAGCAGCTTACTGAACTTGCAGTCCACATTAGGGAGCCGACGTGGATGGTTTGGTATCGGAGGGCCACGTTGAAGGATCTGCAAGACAGTCGGCCATTACAGGTGGCGCTCACCTTCAGTATATCTGGTGGGACCCCCACAAAGCAGTCCGGATGTTCTTTTATAATCAGTGCCTTACAACTTTCAATAAGAAATATTGATGGAATAAATAATTAAGGCTTTAAGAGTTTTTCATATTTATTGTGTAAGGGCCTAATAAAAACCTACCATCAAAGCAAGCATTAATATTAAATATTTGAACCCGATGTCTCCACATCAGACCCCTTTAGATCATTGATGTATAGTGGGGGCTGAGTGGTCTCGTGGCCTCAGGACCCCTGCAGATTTTTTTTTTTTTTGCTTTTTCCAGCCCTCTGGAGTTTAATTTTTTGTTTTTTTCTGTCCTCCAGGCCATTGAACTGTACTTTATTCTTTGTTCTTTACTATTGCCTAATCTTATTTTTAGATTTTTAACTTTTCTTTCTTCATCTTGTAAAGCACTTTAAGCTCCGTCATTTGTATGAAAATGTGCTGCATAAATAAATAAATAAATGCGGTCATTGTTGTTTATGTTCTGCATGCTTTATTGTGTCGTAGATTTCATTTTAAATGGATGAATGTGTTGTTTTTGTCCATTTACCTACACTCAGTAACCCACAATGACAAAATGAACACACGTGACCAGAAAGGTTTGCAAATGTATTAAAAATCAAAAACTGAAATCTCTCCTTCCTAGAAGTATTCAGACCCTTTGCTGTGGTGCTGCACGCTGTGCTCAGGTGATCCACCCCGTTTGCTTTAATGCTCCTTGAGATGTGCCAAGAACTTGACAGAAGGTCCCACGATTCACACTGCATGTCAAGACAAAAACCAAACCATGAAGTCCAAGGAACGCATTGTGGACCTCCAAGATGAAGTTGTGGTAAGGCAAGGAACAGGGCAAGGAGATCAAACCAATTCTACAGCAATGAGTGCTCCCTGAAGCACAGTGACCTCAACAATTATGAAATGGAACCACCATACTGAGTAACTGGGCAAGAGGGGTCTTGACCAGGGAGGCGATCAAAAACCCCAATGGCCACTCTAACACAGTTTCAGACGTCCTCTGCTGAGATGGGAGAATCTGCCAGAAGGACAGCCATCTCATGATCACTCCATCAATCCGGCATTTATGGTGGAGGGAGCAGACGGAAGCCACTCTTGAGTGAAGGCCATATGACAGCATTTAAAAGACTCTGAGAGCCTGAGGACAAAGACCGACTCTTCATTTCCATTCCACCAGGGTCCTGAGGCATGTGATGCCCCCTTTGATGAAACCAGGGGTGTCAGCGAGCCCCACACCCCAAACAAGAACACACACAGAGTCCCAGGTTCAAATAGTGGAAGGTTTATTTATCACACTTTAAAAAGTAACACACAAACAATACCTCTCTTCTGCTTCTCACCACTGCTCTGCCCTCCTCCAGTTGTGTGTCGCTCCATGTCCTGCTCCACATCCTCCCAGCTCCGACTCGTCTGGATAAGGGAGTGCAGTCCCTTTTATTAAGGACCTGGGAGTACTTGTGGCGCCAGGGCCACTGCCTGAAGAAGTACTTCTGGGTACATATGGAAGTCCCACTTATTAGGGAGCTCATCTCCCTGCAGTACCCTTGGTCCCCAGCAGGGCTGTGTTACCAAACTACATATCCCAGCATTCCCTGCTGGTTCCCAAATGGGCACCAATACGGATGGCTGCTGCCATCTAGCATTCTGGGGGAATAACACATCCCCTGCGGCATCTTTCATAATTGATGGGCTGTCCATCCATGCCTTCTAATTCTCTTTCTTGGGTCTGGCTCCTTCCTCACCCCTGGCCAGGATGCGTGTCCAACCCATGTGGCACGGGCACCCTCCAAGTTGAAAGAATTCTGCTGGATCTGCCTTATCAATGCCTTTGAGGATTTGGAAGACCTGGATGAGGTCCCCAAGCAGCCTACACAGATTTAATTCTCAGAGTCTGTCGCAGTACGACATGACCTTAATTCCCAGAATGCACCTGGTTGCTCTTCTCTGCACAGCTTCAAGTGCTGCTGTGTCTTTCTTGTAGCGTGGTGACCAGGGTTGCAAACAGTATTTCAGATGCAGTCTCACTAGTGCATTTTATAGTTTCAGCAGTTTTTACAATATAACATTTCATTTGCCTTGTTAATCACATCTGCACTTTGCTCAGAGCAGGACAATGCTGCGTCAACAGGCTACTAAATCCTTTCAGAGGCTCCTTCTTCCTTTAGGACAGTGTCTTCTGTTCTTGGCTGCTCTCCTCTGCACAGCTTCATGTGCTGCTGTGTCTTTCTTGTAGTGTGGTGACCAGAGCTGCACACATTATATGACAGATGTGGACCCACTAGTTCACTACTGAGCATCACGTCCTGAATTTCTAGTCACCAGCTTATACGATTTGACCTGACACATCACTCGCCTGTTTAATTCACTTTGGCACGTTGCTTAGATGATGAAAATGTCACCTCCACATCAACATGTAGCTCAGCGTCTCCCATCTTGTGTCTATAATTGACGTCCCTTTTGCCCACACGTAAGACCTTTCTACATTAAACTCCATTCTCACAGTCCTGAAGGTTGTCCAGGATCTTCCTGAATTGTTTTTGCTGCCTCCTCAGTTTCTGTCATTTTTCCAGTTTTAGTGTCATCTTCAAATGTCACAAGTTTACAATCTAAACTGAAATCGACGGTCCCAGGACAGACCCCGGAAGGACTCCACTGATGCCCCCAGTCTCCTCTTATCTGTACTCTTTGTCTCTAACCGGGTGAGAGGGCCCAGGAGTTGGCGCTCACTCGTAAATTGAGGTTTCAGTGAATATTGTGTTTTCTGTGTTGGATTTTTTATTATGTCTTGCTTTGCTTTAAGGATTTTGATTTTGGGAGATTGTACTTGGATGTGATTTCTGTGGATTTCCTTTTAGGTGACTCTTTTGTACTCTTTTCATGAGCTTTTCCTTGTATTTTAGCTATTGCTGTTATTAGATCTTTCATTTGTAACGACTTCACTTGCCCTTTAACTACAAGCTGCGGGTTTACCGTCATCCCTCCTCTTGTGTTACATTTTGGTGCTATTTAACGTCATTTGCAAGCTCCTCACTTCTTGCGCTTGCTCTGGTCGAAGCCAGCAGGTACCTTTAGTGGCCTAACAGAGTTAAGGTGAGGCTCTGCTAAACAGACCACCAAAAACCCTGGCCTGTCCGAGTAGCAGCAGCAGCAGCTTTTGGAGGCCTTGCACCTTTTTGTCTTGGAGGAAACTCCATTTTGTAACAGTCAGAGACGTAGTGTATATGGTTTTTGTAGACGCACCATACAATACTCTGCACCTCCATAATTAAATGCACAGCTACGACTGTCTGAGCACACCAGCTGTTTGCACCACTTGTAATTACGACACTGTTAATATACAGACTAACAACTATAAATGTGTACGTTATAATGCTGTGTTTGGATAGCAAAGTGCTTAGCGCTTCAGCCTCGTAAGCTCAACACCACTGACTTCAAATCTGGTGCCCAGGTGTGAGACGTGTGTGTGCAGTTTGCTCATTCTCTTCATGTCTGTGTGCGGCTTTTCCAGTTTTCTTCACACATTTCAAATATGGGCGTGTTTGTAATAACTAAAAATTCGAAATTGGTCCTATGTCATTGTGTGTGTTGTCCTGCAATAGACTAGACAAAGGACGATCATAATCATAATTCTTTACATTTTGCTTGCTACTCAAAGCGTTTCAGTGAGTGGGGAGCCACTTCAACCACCACCAATGTGCAGCAGCAGCACCCACCTGCTTGATCTGGTGGCAGCCATTTTTGCACCAGTATGCTCACCACACATTGGCTATTAGGTGGTGAAGGGACAGACAGCCAATCAGATATAGGGGATGATTGGGGGTTAGACTGACTAGGCTATGATGGTCAAATTAGCCAGGACATTGGGATACACCCTAGAGTTTACAAAAGAGGCACAGAGATCTTTAATGAGCACAGAGAGTCAGGCCCTCGGTTTTACGTCTCACCTGAAGGACGGTGCCATTTTAACTGCACTGGGGCATTGCGATCCACATTCAGACTACAGGGCCTCACCAACACCTCTCCCAGCAGCAACCCAAGCTTTATCCTGGTTGGTCTCCCACTGAGGTACTGAGCCGTTCTGAAGTGCAGGTGGTATGGCTGCTGAAATGGATGAAGCAAGTTTCAGAATGATTCCTGTTCGATTTTCCGTTTATTCTGCTTTTCTTCCCTCTTCCAAAGGCACATCTTAGGTTAACTGAAGGCTCTAAACTGGGCGGTGTGAGTGTGGGGTGTGCTGCCAAAATGGGCTCTGAATTGCATACGTTTGCTAATGGATGGAGGAAAATTCTAGATTTACTGTCACTTTCCTTTGGCCTCCCGAGATAAACCACATAAAACTAGACATCCACACACTAAACTAAAGACAGGAACGAGGTTGAGAGAGTGGATTAAAAAAGAAAAAGATATCACCTCAATCAATGGACCAAAGATCAACAGACAGCTGATGATCTGACAAGCGCAGTTGACAATAAACCAGAAGCGCGCCAGGAGATGTGCCCGAGGCCTCGAAAACTACAAATTGATGCTGCCAAGACAGACTTCGGCTCTCAAAGACTCAGCAGCTTCAAAAAATGGATGGGGAAGGAGGTGGAGAAGAGCGTTTCAAAGGGACAGGAATACAGCAATAGCATGGGACAGGAAAACTTTAAAAATCGCCCATGGAGATTCTGTAAATTAGTAACTTGGGTGACAATGACAAAGAGATTTAGAGCAAATCAATTTATATTTCATTTGTATACACAATGCTTTTCAACATTCGCAACTCTTTTTAAAGTTTTTATGCCCCCATGTGAGCAACTGCCCCCCCCCAACCCCTTTGACTCAGTATCTAGTTATAAAATAAGCTTCCATGCTGTGACAAGAAAACGTGGAAAAATCTAACTTTCACATGAACTTTTCATTATAATCTACTACGTGCAGTAATAAAACTCTAAGGTTTGAGTGTGCTGTCCCTCAGAGAGATGTGATTGGTCAGTATGGCTGTGGTACGACTGCTCAGTTTAGCCGTGCTGTGGTTGGTCAGTTTGGCTTCGGTGACATGACAAAAGACGAAATGTGAGTAAGAGATGGATGAAGAGAAGTAAAGGTACTGTAGCCACACCGAGAGTCGCCTTCAAAGTTGGGAAGTATAAAAGCAGACAGGAGCCGAGAAAGGCACCTCAAAAAGAACGACAGAGTCTTAGAAGGAGGCTTTATGGGAATGCGCTCGGTCAAGTGAGGCTCAGTAGGTGCTGAAGGAACACGTAGGAGTAGGAAATATTTTGAATTATTCTATTACGTGTCTGCGACAGGTCACATTTTTAGATCGATAAAAATTTTAATTTGAAAACCTGCCTCTCCCCCTCATTCATTGGTCAAGAGTCCTGTCTTCAAGCACAACCCTGCAGGAAGGGGCTTTGTTTTTTGTGGACTATTTTCATTTTTCAGAGTTATTTATTTAACAATATTTTAGCAAAAAATGCATTTGTTTTGCATGTTGAAAGCACATGGCTAGATGACTTGACTTATGGATTATGCAACAACAGTAAGACTAACGTGAGATTTTTTTTTTATGGGTGTTTTGATATTGTTTGTTGCTGTCCAGTGTTGGTCACCACTGGCTCCCATTTTCTCAGAAACTTCACTACAGTAATCCCTCATTTATTGTCGGCCGCAATAACTGAATTTCTGGCGAAGTAGGGACACCATATTTATTTCATTATTTAACGTGTATTTGGACGTTTTTAAACCCTCCTTGTACTGTTTACAACCCACCCTTTATTCTATTAATAACAGGGACAACTGTTAAGCAATATGAAATGGGTAGATAAGTTTACAGTTACTGTATAGCGAAGTACACGTACCTATATATGAAGTGATGAATATGCTGTGCAGTAAAAATGATGACGATGAAGGTGATGATGACTTTTACTGCGCAGCCGATGACTGTATTTTACGACTCTTCAGATGGCGGTGCCATTTCCTGGGGCACCTCTTCCGAAGGCGTATCTGTAGTAGTAGTAGGAACTGGCTCTTTTTTGCGAGGCTGCAAAAACGTTTTGATCAGCATCTGGTGCCGCTGCTTCTTTTTCCGGTCGAAGAGCAGCTTGCAGGCGGTCATGACGTCGTTGACCTTGTTGCAAAATTGGACTAATCGAACCATATCGTCGTCCCATTCCAGTGACCGCTCTTGCAGACCCTTAGCCTGTCTGCAGCCACAGCCGCGAACGTTCTCCCTTCCTTCAACATATCCAGAAGTTTCACCTTCTCAGCGATCGTCATCATTCTTCGTTGGCGTTTAGGCTCAGCACCAGCCTTGGAAGAAGGAGCACGTTTGGGAGCCATTGCAGGGGGTGAAAATTGAAGGGAAGTTCAACACAAAGAAACCACAAAAAAAATCAAACACAGTACAGTGTAAAGTAAACCGCTCGGCGAGAAAGCTTGAAGCGAAATGGCCGCGACAGAGAGACAAGGGGAGGTGCTGTGGGATCTGGGCATCAGTCAAAGCACCAATCACGGGCCCGATCAGAAAGCAGGAAGCTGTGATTTGTCGTCTCCCTCCCATGTACCAATCACAGCCCATGTTACAACGCACTTAGTCACCAAACTTGTCTTGTTGTTCTTAGACTAGGAAATACTACTACTATATTTAAAAACCCGCAAAGTCGTGAATCTGCGAAAAGTGAACCGCGAAGTAGCGAGGGATTACTGTATTTCTATTCTGTTCAAAATGTCTCCTTGTCATCACTACACCCTTAGATGGGGTAAAGTAACATAAAACTGTCATTTTTGGGTGGAGTATTCCTTTAAACTGGACATGACATGACAAATGACAACATCATGTTGGTTGCATCAGCTTAAACTGTTACAATGTACATCATGTTAAAATTTGATTTTTTCTTTAAATACATTTTTTCCCATAATTACCTTTATATTTCAACTTTATAGACTGCAAGCAATGATTATGGATTGATATTTCTGTCATTATTCAACTCTGGAGATATGTATACATTATTTTGTGTTGTTGCTATGATGCAATGTCTGGTTGTTAAGGGGCGTGGCATCGGGGGTCACATGTTGTGACATCATTAGCACATCACTTCATATACTTGTGTTGCAGCTTCTGTAGCAGACATGATTGTGGATACAAGCAAATCAAGTATCAGGTGCGATTTAGATGTTTGTTTTGGTTTGGAACTCTTGCTGTTCTCAATTAAAATTACGAGTTTGGGTTAGCATCTTGGTTATCAATCTCCCATTTTTGACTTTTGCTTCATTTAAAAACTTAAGCTCGTCTCCTAAACTGTTCCTTAATTTGGACCGCTCAGACAGTTGGTGCTGGCAGGACATAAGCAACCATAAACAATAAAAATGTTCTGGACTGGGAGTGGCAAAAAATTCCACAAGCACTTCTAATATTGTCCACTAGAGGGGGATATCACCGTCAAACCCTGGTAGTAATAAGGTCAAGAGCCATATTTTTATAATATTAAAATATTTATTTCACCAAAAAGCTCTGTAAACTCAAAAAGCTCCATAGAACACACATGGCAAAAAGGAGTTGGCAGAAAGAGCAATCCAAGGCCAACAAGTCCCAATACGAAATACCAAGAATAGTCGAAATACAGAGAAATAGGTCAAGAAATCTGGTGAATCTGTACGCATTTGAAATTCACAAAAAAACAAAAACACAACAACTCATCTCTCCAGAGCGCATCCACAATGAACCGCCAGGAACTGTGGGAGACCCTCTAGATTTACAGGGGCAGATCCTGACATTGGACTCGCTTCTTGGGGAACCACCCACAAAACACATGGAACATAAAACAGGCAGCTTACACTAATAAACGGAATCAGAAATGAAGAATAATACACACAAAGAACTAGAATCAAAAATGAACAAAAGTGGCAAAAAAAAAACTTCTAAACCCTGGACAAGAGTGGAACCCTGGCTGAGACATGACAAAAAATAAAGAATATGTAAAATGGTGGCATCCATAAAATATTAACAGCAAAGATGATACAGATTCATAAGTTCAAAACAGAAAGAAAATCGTAAGTAAGTAAAGTTTATTGATGTGATGTTGCCAGAGTAGACTGTGACTCACTGCAGCATTGAACCTGTTAAGGTGGGCACAGAGAATGAATGGATGGCTGTGGCCTTGGCACCGTACTACCACTTAAAGGACAAATAAAAAAAGATTACTTGGTAGTGAAACGAAAAAACATTCTTGAGTTAATAAAAAGCCCAAAGAGAGTCAGGAGGAGTGACACGTCTACAGGATTTGCAATATGAATTCAGAAGAGGCCTAGCCTGGGAGATGACTGACCAATTAATTCAAAAGAAATCCAGGAGTTTTAGAATGTAATTATAAAGTTTGAGAATTCTAACTTCAAAACTCCTGACAGAGTAATAAAGGGGATAGAAGGATGGAGTCAAAGCACAGAAATTAGAGAAGACTTGTGTGAATGGACCCTAAAAAAAGAAGCTTGACATTTCTAAGATAAAAGAGTGTGAGTGCAATTTCTGGGCTTGGATTTCTGGTAATTTAGTCTGGAGAAGTGCAGAATCACATACACCAATGTACCCTGTCTGGAAAAATATGTCCATTGTGGCCAGTAGGCCTGTATGGGGTGTAGCAGAGCCACAAACCCCAGACATAACATTTACCCACACAAGCCCCAGGTTCAAATAAGAATTTTTCTTTCACAGAAATACCTTAAAGAGGCTTCTTCTTTTTCTTCTACAATACAATATACATGCTTTTGCTGTTCTTTCTTTCCTTCAAACCTCCTCAGGCGAGTGTCGCCCAATCCACCCTCAGCTCTGACTCACCTGGGAAATGCGAAGCAGCAGTGCAACAACAATGCCACCAACATCCACAGGACAGGGGAGAATCCTGATGGCAGCGCTCCCTGGCACCACCCAAGTACAATCCAAGTACCTGCACGCCTCCTCGGGCAGATGACAATCATACAATACCATAATAAATTAAAAAACATACATGGTATAAACGAAGTGGACACTTAATCATCACAGTCTAACACCAAGCTAGTTAAGCTTCAGGGATTTCAAGCTGTCCAGTCATGGAGCACAAGCGATTGTGAATCAACGTCACCTGCTTTGGCACAAGAGAAAGTGCAGATGCACTGGTGAGGCAAAAGGACAGCAACCCTCAAAAAGAGAACGGCTTTGCAGGGGGCAGCCACAATTTAAACTGTTACAGAGATTACAAGGTTAAATAAAATTAAAGGTGTGACAGGAGAGAAGATGGTGCCCCCTAGTAATAAACAATATGACAGTGAAAATGTCCAAAATAAATGACTGTATTATATTGAATAGTGTAATGTATTGAAGAAACTGATGTAAATAATAGGTGCCTTCAGTCAAGAAAACTCAGAACAAATGCCATGATGGGAAAAACAGACCTTAGAAAAGACACAAAATATACTAAAATGATTGAAATTCCTAATAGCATCTGTCCTCTGCCCATCCTGCATCTCAAAGCCAGGGGCAGCAGTGTGGTGGAGCTCGAACAAGATGGGGAGACACGCGTCCTGTGCACTCCCAGTCCGTCTGCTGCTCACCACTGTAGTATGGTGTGTTACTCTAATCAAATGTGCTGTCATGTGCCCTCACTACAGTGAAATTCTTACTTGCATGTCTCCTCAGGCAGTTGACAATAAAACAATACAAAAAAACAAAAAGCATACATATCAGGCATCACACAATATATATATATATATATATATATATATATATATATATATACTAGAGAATACCAAGGCCAGCGGAGAAGTAGTGTGTTAAAGAAGTTATGGAAAAGAAAAGGAAAAATTTTAAAAATAACGTAACATGATTGTCAATGTAATTGTTTTGTCATTGATATGAGTGTTGTTGTCATATATATATATATATATATATATATATACACACATCTATATCTATAGGTATATACTGTATATATATATATATATATATATATATATATATATATATATATAAATATCCGCTTCCGCAGCGGAGAAGTAAAAAGAAAAGGAAACATTTTAAAAATAACGTAACATGATTGACAATGTAATTGTTTTGTCATTGTCATGAGTGTTGCTGGCATATATATATATACACACACACATAAACTATGGGGTGTCAAACAGGCAAATACATTGATTTTGTGAATATATAAAGTCAAAACTAGAATATATAAAGTCAGCGTCGGAATTTATAAAGTCATTCCTGATTATATAAAGTGAAAGTCAAAATGTATTGATTGAAACGACTCTGAACTGAACTAAGTTAACAAAAACGTATTCAGAAAAATAAATTAAAAAAACACTGTTCGGTTAATGTTTTGAAAATGATGCATGTGCCCTGCCCAGGATTGGTTCCTGCCTTGCGGCCAGTGTTGGCTGGGATTGGCTCCAGCAGACCCCTGTGACCCTGTGGTTGGATTCAACGGGTTGGGAAATGGATGGATATTCAGACGCTGACTTTATATATTGAAGTTTTGACTTTATATATTCCAGCGCTTACTTTATATATTATGAAATATTCCAACACCGTCCTTAGATACTCAGGTTTTGACTTTATATATTTGGGAATGACTTTATATATTCAAGTTTTGACTTTATACAGTTAAATTTAGTCATCATTGCATAACTTTTTCTTTCCATAGAAATTTAAAGACTAAATTCAACTTCCATTCCTAACAAAGATATTTCTGGTGACTAAATAGAACCCACTTATATCCAAATTCGAGCTATTGTGCTGTCGCCTGCCTGCCTGAATAAGTCACCCTCAGTTCGCTCTTACTTTTTTACCGTTCATTTAATCATGGCTAGTGGCGGAAAAATTACAAAATGGAAGGAGGATTACACTGAGTATGGCTTTACCAAAACAATTATTGATGGCGAATCGATTATTCATAAAGCTTCAATTGGTGATCTCTTTTTCTGTGTTATCTTCATATTTTTTCATACTTCTTCTCAAACCAAGGGGGTGCGAGGCTAAAATGAATCGGGAAGCGCTGATCAATGTAATCGGTGTACCATGAAATCATGCATTGACAAAAGCTCCCCTTTGCTTGTAATGCAAAGTGTGATTAAATGCGTGATTTTTTAACGCGTTATGGAGCACATGCATCGAAGCTTCTCAGCTGTGCTTGTGCTAAGAAAAGTAAAGATTTTAAAAATAACGTAACACGATTGTCAATGTGACCTTTTGTAAGTAGTGCCTGGAGGATTCAGTGTGGAGAAACTCTAGAGACAGCGTGTGTATTCACTTGTGGATTTTTCTGTGAGTATTTGGTGGCAGTGTGATGAAGTTGCTTCGGAAGACGGCGTTAGCCGCGGAGCTCAGCTCAGAGCGAAATGAGGTAAATGGGAGGGTGATGATGACGTGACTCCCCACCCGCCTTAACTGTCAATCCCCACAAACACAGTCTCGAATTTGCATAAGCACACCCTTCACCTACAATTTTAACTTAGTTACAAAGTGATCAAAACTCTCGTTTATATCCTGCGTCCTCTCATTAAACTTGTATCCCACATTATCCGTGGGTATGAGAAACACCAGCGGTGGCCTGTCTGTGAACTTAATTTAAAGTTTAGGTTTACATCGTGCTTTGTTTCCGAAGTAGCAGCACTCATGAATATGGTTGTATATGTCACTCGCTCGCTTCTTATTGTTTCGCTGCCTTCTCAATTGTATAATGCATGTTTTCTTCAGCGCTTTTTGGAGCTCTTCCTGGTTTTCTACGTACTGCGTTGACAGTCAGTTCACGTGATTACGTGGGAGGCGTGATGATGTCACACGAAACTCTGCCCCCCACGGCTTTCCAGCTCAACTCCATTACAGTATATGGAGAAAAATAGCTTCCAGTTATGACCATTAGGCGTAGAATTTCGAAATGAAACCTGTCCAACTTTTGTAAGGAATGATCCTGCCAAATTTCAGCCTTCTACCTACACGGGAACTTGGAGAATTGGTGATGAGTCAGTCAGTCAGTGAGGGGTTTGCCTTTTATTAGTATATACTGTATAAATATATATATATATATATATATATATATATAGGGTGAGTCAATATTATGTTAACACTAATGGTACTGCTATGTACGATATATACTTATATACAATTTTTATGGACAATTTATGGGCCACATATGGTACATATATTGAACATGATGGCGAACAAGATGAGACATTCCTGTAAATTATCTTGCACATATGAAATATGCTTTGTAAATAAATTGTTTCTGCAATTCAAAAGTTAACATAATTAAGGGACAACTTTGGGGATCTGCCATGGGGAGCAATACCACTTTGTGAAAAGAGGGGGCGCTATCGCTAACTACCTCTTCTTTGTTCCAACAGGAAGCCGGCACAGACGATGTCTAACACGACATCCTCCCCACTCTGATAGCCCAAACCCCTTCCAGGTGAGCACCCATAGGTGTGTGCCTTTCTCACTTAAGCCATTGTCATTGACCAGATGAGACAGAGCTCATTGCATTTAGCTGTTTATGTTTTGTCCTGTTACTTTAAGTTTTAACATAAAGTACACAACCCAGTCCTTGAACCTGTGCTCGTATTCTTTTTCCACAATATATGCATACTAAAGCACAATAGGTTTTCGTAACTGTTATATATAGTGCACAGCTTACACAGTTATGTTACAAACTTTGTTCCTATGATTGACGGTGCAGCAGCCTAACAACTTGTGGGTAGAAACTGTCCCTGATGCGAGTGCTAATGGCCCTGAATGGAGGAGTGAGGGAAGTCGCTCCTCAGAATGGCTAAGCTCTTGAATTGTCTGGCAGACCTGCTCCTTGTGGGATGTTGGTTTTTAAGTTTTTTTTTTGGTAATGGTGCCATTCTCTGTAAAGGCTGAGGACTGTACTGCATGACAACAACAGGAGGGTAAATGGTACCAACAATCATACTGCCGTTCAAGTGGCTTATAACAGTGCTTCTCAAACTGTCTTTTTCCAAGACCCCCTAAGCCAAAACAAAGATCCTCACAGCCCTAATACATTAAAAAGAAAAAAAAATATATAATTAAAATAGTTTAGCAGTGTCAGTTAGTCTTGGGTACCTCATAGTGCAAGACTAATACTGTCTGAATAGGTCTGAAGACTTTAATTGATTTTTGTACTGAGACCAAGCTCTGAAAATACCTAAATGTCACAAAACAGTGACGAAAACACAGAGGACAAAAGAGGGGACACTACTAGGAAATGAGATAAACGTGTTGCTTGTTCTAGCCTTCTCAAAACTCAAGAACCCTCATATCCCTCAAGACTATCACTTTCAGTTCCATGAATGTTCAAATCAAAAAACACACTCTTCAGCTCACCTAGTGGGGTCTTGTGAGGGCAATGAGCCCACAGTTTGAGAAGCACTGGCTCCGAGTTTGCACCTTGGCCTTGTCAATGTTACATCAAACAACTGCTAAAACTCTCGACTTTGTCTACATGCAATACAAGCTGAGTTGCAGCCATATGATTGGCTGTTTCTCTTAACGAGGAGGTGGGCCTAATAGAGACAACACCCAAGTAGTTATTTCGTTATTTGAATTCTGTGCTGCCGCAGCCCTGAAACAAATGAGACAGGTTTGAAGATAGACAGATGGATGGATGGATGGACGGGTAGAGACACAGACAGATAGGATGGGTAAATGGATGTGATGAAAAGTGAGTCATCCATGAGTTGAAATTCATGTTAGCTCACTTTCGTTCATTTTTTTCCCACCTTAATGTAACACAGTGTTAAAGGGATTTTAATTAATTATTAAAATAACAAACACTCACCCCAGCACAAGGACGCTTTAAGAGGCTCAGCCAAAGAGACATGCCGGACCTCACAGGTGTAAACTGCTCCGGTGATGTCACGTGGGGACACTGAGAGGTGACTGGTCACCTGCTGCTCACTCGCTGCCACGTTGAGCAGTTGCTGCTGGTTGACAGGCGCCATTGGCTTAGGCAGGTATGGATCTCGAGTCCAGATCAGGCTGATGTTGCCTGGGTGAAAGCCTCTGGTCTTGCAAATCAGAGCCAAGCTGGTTACTCCTGGATCAGTGGACACTTGAAGGAGAACTTGGGGTGCAGTGGGAGCAGCTGTGAATTAAAATAGCAAATAAATGAGATGGAAGTAGCATAAGAAGCAGGTGTAAGTTCATGTCTTGGGGTAGCAAAGTAGAACACGTGAAATGGCCAGTCTTCAGCTCTGTGAATCATATTACAATGGTCAAAAATGGGAAATGTGTCCATTTAAAATGAAATTTACAACCCAATGAGTTGTGCAGGGGTCTCAATATCTTCTGAATCCAGAACATTTCTGATCTCTAAGGGTCACCGTAACCCCCTAAGCAATACTTCTTTATGCTTTGCTAATGGCCCTCTCAGGCGACCCTCACTAATCAGTCGACTCACCATACACCTGTAGACGGGTTCCATTTCCCTGGCCTGTGCCTTTCTGCCAGATGGTGACACTGCAGTAGTAAACCCCAGTATCCTCCAAGGTGAGGTTCCTAATGACCAGGGAAGCATTCTGTACCCTCAGCGATGGTTCTGGATGAGCAAGAGACAGACGTGGGGTCCTCAGGGTCAAAGTGCAGTTTCTGGATGGCTCCTGGCCTTCTTTCATCTTGTACCATTGGACCGCACATTTTGCTGTAGGATGCTCTCTGGTGTCCAGGACTGAGAAGGTGCACGGCAGGTACACTGTGGCACCGCGCAAGGCTACAAGCACAGCAGGGGTCTGAGTCACTGACACCTCACTTTGACTTACTGTATTGGGATTGGCTGGAAATAAAACATGAAAAGTGTTAAAAGAGGGACTGATCAGAGAGCCGAGGCGCTACACGGTCAGCTGCAAGGTTGTGAAAAGGAAGCCCAGCGTTGGATCACTGCATACATTTAGTGAGCCCAAGCAAAAGGCCTCATTTCTGTTCTGAACCTGATTAGAGCAATTCAGGAATTGCGAGGGGTTGGACATTAGTACAAGGCAGGAACCAACCCAACTGGATGCCAGGGCTCATCCGGCCTAACATGCAGTCCCTTTGGTGTTATTGAAAGAATCTTCAGTTACTCCATAACAGCCTGAGGTGGCAGTGAATGTCCTCATTCAATACAGAACTCCATTGAGGATATCAGAAAAAAGACCAACACAAAGTGCATACTCACCTCAGTGACCATCTCTCCCAGTTATTTCCATCAAGACCACCCTACTGGGCACTGAAAGGTAAAGAACTACCGAACATCAAGAGCTTCTTCCTACTGCAGACACTCTGGTTAATCGCAGCCTCTGCCGTTCTCTGATCTCCAATCTCCTCTATCCAACTTAAATTATGTCCACCTTATGAAGGCTCATGTGATATACTGGACTGCTGAGCGTGAGTGCACTTCTGCTTTGTCAATCTTTTTTATATATTTGTGTTTTGTGCAACATATTATGAGTCACTCCCACTGTGTAGGGTATTGTGCTGGTGTCCTGTATTGTATTTTGTCCATTGTATTTACTTTCTTATGTGTATGGATGGAATCCCAAGAGAAATTCATTTATCATAAATTTAAAAACCTGTCTGGTCATATGTGCTCGGTTTGTCATTATGGGTCACTGAGTGTAGATTGATGGGCCAAAATGGCAAAAGTAGTCATTTAAATGGAAATCTACAATAAAGTGTGCAGAAAGTGAAGAGGTCTGCATAAGGGTCTATTTCATTTGACCCAATGTAATATTAATAATAATAATGAAAAATAAATAATAATAATACATTATTTATATAGCACCTTTCCCATGCGCAAGTGTTTGAATTTCAAATTAAATATTATTAAAGTTGCTCACTGCATTCAACGTCCTGTTCATTTTATTCTATGTTTATTTGTGTACCTAATAAACATTTCGCAAGTTAATGTATATTATTGCACACTGCACTCCATTGTATTGTCAAGTCTTCCGCTGGATTTCAGGCTGCATCATTAAAATGTGATTCCACACTGATTTGTTTTTTTTTTTTTTTATTATTATCAATTTTTTTTTTCAAAAATTTTAGTGTGAAATGTTTTTGCCTTGACTTTCACCAAAAACCTTTAAAAAGACAACTCTAGAATTTTTTGTGTATCCTCAAACCTTTATCAATAGCGCCTGATGACCTCGACTCTCTTGATTCACTGACTTCCAATGTCCAATTGTGTTTCTGAATGGATGAGTAGTAATTTTCTCAAACTAAAATTAGATTTAAACGTCAAGACAGAGGTAAAGAATTAAGGGGTAACTATTGACTCTGACCTGAATTTTAAATCGCACATTAATCAGATTACTAGGAGAGCATTTTATCACTTAAGAAATATATCAAAATTAGACCTCTTATAGCACTGCAAGATGCTGAGAAATTAGTTCACGCTTTTGTGTTTAGTCGTCTAGATTACTGTAACAAACTCCTCTCAGGACCACCAAAAAAAGACATCAATCAGTTACTACGAGTATAGAATGGAGCTGACAGAATCTTAACTTGGAAAAGAAAATCCCATCACATCACGCCAGTCTTAGCGTCATTATACTGGTTACCAGTGCCATTTAGAATTAACTTTAAAATCCTGCTGATGGATTACAAAGCCTTCAATAATCTGCTCCATCCTCTATCTCGGAATGTCTTTCACTTTACACTCCAATTCCTAACCTTAGATCTTCAAATGAGGGTCTGCTTACAATTCCAATAGCTAAATTTAAAAAAAGTGGTGAGGCGGGCGGCCTTCTGCTGTTATGCACCTCAAATATGGAATACAAGTTTACTGATAGAAATTCACCAGGCTAACACGGTGGAGCACTTCAGAAAACTGCTAACACCACATTACTTTAACTTGGCTTTCTCATAGCTTCATTTTAGTTTAATCCTGATATTCTGTATATGCATTGAATTATCATAATTATTCATGGTGGCTCCGAAATTTGTACTAAGCCCTACTTTCTCTGCTGTTCTTTTTCCGGTTTTCTGTGGTGTCAATCTGCGCCACCACCACCCAACCAAAGCACAATGATGTCCCTCTATTGATGGATTAAAGGCAAGAGGTTCACATGACCGTCATCATCAAGTTCTTCCATGTGAACCCTGGATACAATGAGGACCGATTGCGGTCATTTATGTCAGGCAGAATGCCTAGAAGGGGCCGGCCAGGTGGTCTTGTGGCATCAGAACCCCTGCAGATTTTATTTTTTTCTCCAGCTGTCTGGAGCTTTTTTCTGTCCTCCCTGGCCATCAGACCTTACTTTTATTCTGTGTTAATTAGTGTTCTCTGATTTTATTTTGTATATTTTATCTTTTTTTCTTCACCTTGTAAAGTTCCTTGAGCTCCATCATTTGTATGAAAATAGGCTACAGAAATAAATGTTGTTGTTTCCAACAGCTGCATTTTGGAAGCCTCGACAAATGCGGCTACAAACATTTCCGCTCAGAAATGTAAAGTTTTTTTTTTTAGCAAAGTGACCTAAATTTATAAAAAGCAAAATATTTTCCAAATGCCATATTTGTGTACAGCTACCATATCCTTTGTGGTTAGTTTTGGCCCACTACTGACTTTTCTGCTACATTTAAGGTTCTTCGTTTGTGCACAACCCATAAAATTCTTCTAAAACTTAAAAGAGTCATCAGTCCTACAGGTTAGGACAGGTAAACAAATGGGCCTGATGGACTGAATGAGTCAGAATCACAATATCTTTATTGTCATTGTAACAAATGCAACGAAATTAAGTGCAGTCCCCCCTGCGGTGTCAAAATATAAATAGTTATAATTACAAAAGGATAAGAAGAAATACGGTAGAACAGAAACATTGAACATAAGACCTAAATTGCACATGAAACACAATTGCACAAGATGTCATCTATCGCACTGCTGTATTGGAGGTGATGAGTTGGCATTCAGTGCCCTAATAGCAACAGGGTAGAAACTGCTATTCAGTCTATTAGTCTTTGTTTTGACGCTCCTCTATCTTTTGCCTGATGGCATGCGAGACCCCGTGTAGTGGGAATTGGGATCACCAGCCTACACTCTAGGTGTCCAGTATGTGGGACCGAGCGTGACCAGGAGGATGGTGTGACACAGGGAGACACAGACACAAGAAGGGTTGGGTTTTTTGAAAAATAAAGTGAGATTTTATTTACAGGTGCACTTAAAGAAAAACAAAAATAATGTCCTGCACAATTTATATATACAGTAATCCCTCCTCGATCGCGGGGGTTGCGTTCCAGAACCCCCCCGCAACAGGTGAAAATCCGCGAAGTAGAAACCATATGTTTGTATGGTTATTTTTATATATTTTAAGCCCTTAGAAACTCTCCCACACTGTTTATAAATATTCTCCGCACAGTTATACAGTAAACCCTCGTTTATCGCGGTTAATCCGATCCAGATAGATAAATGAATTTCCACGAAGTAGGATTCTTTATTTATAAATCTAACATTTTCGCAGTTAGAGTATTGAAAACCTGTTTACGACCTTCTAAATATGTTTTTTTAACATTATTAGAGCCCACAAGACATGAAATAACACCCTTTAGTCAAAAGTTTAAACTGTGCTCCATGACAAGACAGAGATGACAGTTCTTTCTCACAACTAAAAGGATGCAAACATATCTTCTCTTCAAAGGAGCGCCGTCAAGAGCAGAGAATGTCAGAGAGAGAGAAAAGCAAACAATCAAAAACCAATAGGGCTGTTGGGCTTTTAAGTAAACGAAGCACCGCAATGAAGGGATCAATGTGAAGGTAGTCTTTCAGCATTTTTACAGATGTGTCCGTATCTTCTAAGCAAACAGCCCCTCTGCTCACACCACCTCCGTCAGGAGCAAAGAATGTCAGAGAGAGTGAGGGAGACAGAGAAAAGTAAACAATCAAAAATCAATACGTGCTGTTAGAGCTTTGAAGTGTGCGAAGTACCGCACGGGAGGCATATCTTATATCATTGAGGAGTTTTATTTAATACGTAACACGCGCTCTGATTGGGTAGCTTCTCAGCCATCTGTCAATCCGCAGAAATCCGCGAACCAGCAAAAAATCCGTGATATATATTTAGATGTGCTTACATTTAAAATCCGCGATGGAGCGAAGCCGCGAAAGTCGAAGTGCGATATAGCGAGGGATCACTGTAATACACAGTCCAATACCGCAAAGGACAAACAAAAATACTAATTAAACGTAGCCCAAAAATAGTGACTATATACAGTATTTATACTGCTGATTGAAATGAAAAAGAATAATGCACACAAACTAGTGAAACCCATATATACACAAACCAATATGAAGCTGTCTTCCTCCACAGTCACCAAAAAAAACAAAATTCAAAATACAGAAAAAGTGTATATACAAAAATAAACAGTGCACCAATAACCACAACCCAAAAAATACCTCCACCAAAGTTAATCCAGAGATATTTATCGAAATATATATACAAGAAAAAAATATTTACAATAATCAAGGCACAAGCCGTAGTGCTTGGTAAAGTCAAAGCGGAGTTCTACCAAGTACCTTTCTGTTAGCAAGATCTAGCCAGAAGACCCCCTCTAGAGCCCGCAATTCCCTTTTGTAGTCGGTAAACTGCTGTATGTCATCCCTCCGCGGGCACGCGATGACATGAACACGTCTGCGAAAGTTGGCGTCTCCTGTCCCACACAATTACTATAAAAGTTCGAGCAGCTAGGGCACGTGTAGCTGGGCGGGCCTTTCAAACGCAGACTGCCCTTCTGCCTTAAGTGAAAGTAAGCACTTTGAATTTTTTTCCTCCTTCCCTGAGCTACTGCCCAGACAACTGCAAGCACGGGATTCTTCTTCTAAACTGTGTCAAACTAATATTAAGGCGCTTTGCACTTTCTTTTGCTCGTATAGAGTTATGAGGTTGCGGGAGGCACGCGCAGGAGTGGAAGACTGACACCGGCCGGTCAATGGCAGGGCCTACACGAGACCCGCTGTGACAACGACAACATTTATTAATCCATCCATCCATCCATTTTCTAACCCGCTGAATCCGAATACAGGGTCACGGGGGTCTGCCGGAGCCAATCCCAGCCAACACAGGGCACAAGGCAGGAACCAATCCTGGGCAGGGTGCCAACCCACCGCAGGTCACACACAAACACACCCACACACCAAGCACACACACGGGCCAATTTAGAATCGCCAATCCACCTAACCTGCATGTCTTTGGATTGTGGGAGGAAACCCACGCAGACACGGGGAGAACATGCAACTCCACGCAGGGAGGACCCGGGAAGCGAACCCGGGTCTACTAACTGCGAGGCAGCAGCGCTACCACTGCGCCACCGTGCCGCCCACATTTATTAATATAGCACATTTTCATATAAATAATGTAGCTCAAAGCGACGCACCCAAAAAGGCGGTCATATCGTCAGCGAAGATGTCTCTCTGCACTAAAGAAAAAGGTAAGTTTCCTTTCTTTATACTTTTTTGTCCCTTTTTTTCCCTCAAACAAATGCCTCTTTCTTAACACACTAATTTTATTTAATTGCTGGTACTGCCAGTAAGGCACATTACCACATGGCAACAGTTGGAACATGTCATGATTGGTGTGTGAGGAGTCTTTTAAGATATTTTCTGCTTTCCTGAGGCAGCGAGATCTGTGCAGCTCATCCAGAGAGGGTAAAGAGCAGCTGATGATCTGCTGGGCCGTCTTTACGATCCGCTGAGGTGTCGTCCTCTGGTAAACCACACACAGAGGCAGTAGCACAGGACACTCTTCACAGAGCAGTGATAGAAGGACACCAGCAGTTTTTAGGGGATGTTACTCTTCCATGAGGACTCTCGGCTGAACCTTCTTCTCCAGCTCAGCTGGTCTCCTCTTGTTTGCCAAATCTCGTATGTTCTTACATTCTAGAGGACCAATCAACATAAAAGAGGTCTGCTGACAAGGGAAACTAAAAGGGGTGTCCGAATCGGGTCCAAAGGAAATCCCTGAAGGCAGAGCATTGAGTCAGCACTTGGAAGACATTGTGAGGGTTAAGAAAGTGGCTGGAAACAAAACCTGCAGCTGCCGTAACACTCCAGGATCGGAGTTTGAAAAAAAACCCGCTCAGATCCAAGAACAACCTGCAAACTCCACACACAGGTAACACATACAGTAGGCACCAAATATGAACGGCGGATCTGTGAAGCAGCAGCAGCAGCCCTAACCACTGCACCACCTCGGAATTTAAACTGGTAAAAACGCCAATGTATTTGTTAAACATAATAAATATAAGTGTGCAATTTTAATAAGAAGACTTGAAACTCTGCTTAGCACTGCGGCTTCACAACTCCAGAAAGGCGGCTCTGACTCCATGACTGGCCATCTTCAACCTGTGTTCTGGTGCACTGATCTCATCTCATATTTCAGATACAAGCAGGTGACGGTGCAGTTGTGATCTTTGAAATGGCCTGGCGCCATATGAGGGTCCAGTGCAGAGACAGACAGCTGAATTGTACCAGCCAAGTGGCAGAATAGGATCTTATAAAGATAATATTAAGTGGGCAGAACTTTAACAACATAATCACTCAGCATTCTCAAACCTCAGGGTCAAAGGGCAACTGAACATTAATAAATTCTACAATTTATCATTACAGTGTGTCACAGTAGAAAAAATTCTAAAGAAAACTAGCGCCATGTCTAGAGTTGGTCTTCAACTCTACGTGACCCTGAACTGAATAAGCCAAAGACTTTACATTGATAAAAATTCCCATTTTCTGTCCGTTGAGAGTTTCCTCACCTCCATGCATCTGTAGCAGCAGCAGCAGCAGCTCAAGTCCGGCCATCACAAAGTTGATCCAAGTCATCTCCGAGAACGAAAAAGAAAAAAAAGAGACAAGCACACAAAGTTTGAGCTCCGCACACATGAAGAGACGTTTCCTCTTTGTGACACCTGGCTACCTAATGTGACGATGTCAGTGGGCTCCTTCTCGCCTCATCAGCACATTTGAAAGTTGCCGGTGCAGCGTCAGGCTTGACCCAGAAAGAGAGAGAAAAAAAGAACAAACATCTGAATTAGCGTCAGTTTCGTCAAGGAGTTCTCAGAAAGCTGTTTTCTTGTAGGTCAGTCTGCAGAAGGACAAACGGGGCAGTCAATGTCGAGGTGAGATGGACGCACTGCTGCTGATGGTTAGCAGACTCAAAGGAGGACACCGCGAGATCATCGCTTCAGCTGCTGGCCGCTTGAGGGCTGCCGATATTCCACATCCATTGAGCCCCCCCCACCCCCCTTCACATATACAGTATGTCACTTACAAGGCGGAGGTCACAAATCGCAACTGAGCTTTTAAGGGTCTCAAACATCAAGTCACCCCATTCCCCCCCTCACCCCCCTTACAAATTCCGCTAAACTGAGCTGCTGTTCTTACTTCAAGAGGTTGCAGGACACCTCCACCCAAAAATGACATTTTGAATGTTGCTTACCCCATGTAGTGAGGGCTCGGGAAAACGTTCAATCTCAAATTTTGTATGCAGAACAGAGATGACAAAGTTTCTGACAGAATAGGCGACCATGGAGACCAACAGTGGACAACAGCAAATACGATAGGACATCTTCTCATGTGGATTATGCATCACAAGTAACGTGAGGTTTTATCATAGACGTTTTTGAAATTGTTTGCTGTTGGTCTCCATAGACGTCTATTCTCCCAAAAATTGTGTTATTCCCCTCTTTTGGAGAAACATATTTTGTGTCGATGCAGACCGCAAAGCCTGCTGGGCCAGCCCATTTCATTGCAATATAAGAGCATGCATTGAGCGTCAAGGAATTAAAAGGATGCACATGGGTGCCAAAATATAACGTATCACCCATCACGTTTAAGACAGAGACCAGGGGCCTCATGTATAAACGGTGCGTACGCACAGAAATGTTGCGTAAGAACTTTTCCACGTTCAAATCGCGATGTATAAAACCTACACTTGGCGTAAAGCCGCGCACTTTTCCACGGTACCTCATATCTTGTTGTACGCAAGTTCTCAGCTCGGTTTTGCAAACTGGCGGCACCCAGCGTCAAAGCAATGCTACTGTTCCTGTGTGGTTACTCATTATTTTCATGACGCGGCTTTATAAATACACAGAAACTAACCGCATATTGTTTATTAGTGTAATGCATCTGATTGTAATTAACTCGTAACAATATAATGGTCCAGGGAACAGCCATAGTATTCCAAATACCATAACTGCTTTAGCGTTGTTACTCTCACTTCTTCTTCTTCTTCTTCTTTCAGCTCCTCCCGTTAGGAGTTGCCACAGCGGATCATCTTTTTCCATATTGCTCTCACTGCACGACTCGGAGTATTGATATCACTGTATCTGAGTGTGAATCACAGCAGCAGCTGATCGGAAAGAGAATTATCGGTATACAGCTTTAAGGACACGCTGTCTCAGCCACTGCAAAATGTTTTAAAGCCTTTCCTGTACGGACCTCGCGGTTCAGAAACAGTTTAATCCCAAGAACTTTAAATGCACTCAATCAATTGCTCCTTGTAGAACTGTTTGTACTTATAAGTACAATCACCCCACTGTAAACTTGCACTACAGTTATAATATCTCACAACCTGGGCCACTTTATAAAGCGCGTATTTACATATGATGACGATATCATTTTTAAGGTGAAATGCAGTAAAATATGTTTGTTAAATTATACACATAAAACTTTAACTTCATTTAAATAATCTATATTCTTCACTGGGAGTGTCGTGAAGGATAGAATAATTAAACATGTACTACTAAGATATTTCAATGTTCTTTAAACGTTTTGAAGAATCGGCGCTAAGCTTACAGATGGCTTAACTTCTATTACAGAGCTGATTGTGTGGCGATCGGTTACTTGGGGAAAGAAAAGCAAGGACTCTTGGGCGCACGCCAATATATATTGAATATAAAACAGAAAGAGAAAATAACAACACAGCTAAAAACGCAGCGACAAATTTCGACAAAAGATAAATGCTTGTCATGAGCACGAGGCTCATGAAACACATGTTTAATAATGTGCTTTAGCTCCTATCATCATGAAAATGACATCACGTATACATCTCAGTATTTTAGTTATTCAGAGAGCTGTAATATCACAAATGTAATGGACTCTGTGTCCAGTTGGAGGAAGAGAGCCAGTTTAAGAAGCAAGTAGTGATTCACACACATAGATCACATACGAGTAGAAGATCAAATACAAAACAAAGCATTTAACGTGCTACTTTAATTACGATGTAATTTTGAGAAACTGGTTAATTAAACGATTTTAAGATGAAGTTTATAATGTTCTACTAAATGACAAAATAAACTACGTGATTAAAGTGGAAATGTCTAGATTAAAGTTGACATTTCGTGCTTTTTCCCCACTGTGTGCCTTTTTTTCTCTGTACCCTAATAAGCTTTCATATGACACTCAGACAGTGGGCTTACAACTCAGCTTTCCATGTCGACTTTGATATGTGACTTCTTTTTTATTTCCGGCACTGTGCGATTTTGTGAATGTGAGCTTTCAAGTTTTTCCAACACGCTATGTCACTCGATCAACTTCCTTTTGTTGATTACACCACGGTTTATTTGAACAAATAGTATGTTTCTCCTTTGCCTCCACTTGGTATTCGCTGAAATTCTTATATTTTCCCCGTGCTTTTCCCATTGTCTTTTCACAGAAGGCTGCGCTTAAGGGCGATTTATATTGATTTGCATATTCAAATAGGCGTCATTCTGGGAGGATTTGGGGCGTTACAAAATGCGCTGCACGGCGTTAGTTTTCACGCTGATCGGGACTTATGTAGCGGAAGAACGTGGAAGTTGGAGTACGCACAGATTCCTGCATCTGGATTTTTCTGTGCGTAAGCACATTTCGGCTTTTGTGCTTACGCCATGTTATAGTGCGAGTTCTACGCACGGCATTATACATGAGGCCCCTGACCTGGAGCTTCATCCTGGTGAAAGTTCAGGTCACAAGTGAGACACCTCCTTCTGGAGACAGACTATTTTATATGTGCTGCTTCTGAAGGGGTGGGACTTATGCAGATAATAGGGCGTGGCCAGTCAGCCCATGGGGTGTCTCCTCTGAAGTGCAGAGGAAAGAGAGAAGACAGCAACATAACTGAACAGAGCCGGCAGGCCAGGTGGGCCTCAGACGCTTGTGTGACATCAATTAATGCAGAAAACCAGGTCTTTCCAAATAGTTTGCAAACATTATCTTGCCACCATTGATACCTATATTTAAAAAAAAAAACAAACATTGTTTAAAAAAAAAAAACAAACATTGTATTATAGGGGTTCTGTTTAACTTTTAAAATGGTAGAGGCTTCTCTGTGGATTATCTCTTTTTTCTGCATTTTTCATAAAAATCTTCCACTGCGCTACTCCCGTATAGTTTAAAATCTTTACTTAAAAATCACGTTCTGTGTACGGTACATGTCATCCTGAGCTAATCCTTCAGAATGTCACCCGGTAGGTGAGGTGCGGTACACGACCACAGAGGCGACTTTTCTCTTTTGCATTAACCTCTGGTGAATGATGCCCAGTCAATTAGATCCACATCCCAAATCCTTGGAGTGACCCATTACTATAACTACATGCTGCTCTTTCAACAGGCAGGCTGCTCAGGGAACCCAGGAGATTCGATCCACGGAAATATGACAATGGCTAATTTGCATATAAAATGAACAGGAGTAACGGATTAGTGGCACCATTTCTTAAGAGATAATTGCCGTAATTTCCTCAATTATGTGTGGGCAAGTAATAAAATGTGTTAGCGGAGTCTCGGGTCACTCATTCAGGGTCATTAAGTATAAATCAGAAGGGATAACACATAAGATCCTAATGCACTTGAGTGGTGACATTCAGAGCGGGGTGTCCATCAAAAGTCGGAAGGCCTTGGGGAGGTGGAAAAGATGAAATGGACCAAACTCAAAAATCAGGAGGTTAACAACTCTTTAAAATGCTGTTAAGCAAGGTATGGGTGCAGCTTTAATGACCTGGGTATAACTTCCACCCTGCTGACTGTGGGGACAAAATAAAGATGTAGGAGGCTTCAGAGTGGCTATGATCAGGAAGCTTTGTAAGGTAATGCGAAGCACAGAAATACAAGTAAAGCGCCAAGTCCATGACAGAAAGGGCAGCTAAGATCATGTCGAACATCACACAATTCTGCAAGACATCCATCCTCAGGGCCACAAGCTTTGTTTTAATGTCTCCAACAGCCTCTGCTATCAGGTCAGAAATAGCCTTCTGGGCATCTGCCAGTTTCTTTTGTTCTGTATCCAGGCACAAAGCTCCATAAATACAAAAAGCAACAGCAATGAAAACATTTATTGTCAGGGTAATACGATGAGAGGGTGACAAGTATTATGCACGACAGGTAATGGAGACACAGAAAGAGGGGGAGCTTTGCAAAATGTTCTACAAAGCAAGCCAGTACCCTCAACAGCCTATCCAGGTAGGGCCTCATCCCAGACAGCCAGCCCCCAACCACCACAGGGCAGGCTTTGGCCCACATAAGCATAAAAAAGGACTGAAAAGGCTGAAATGCTCAAAAATAGACATTTAAATGTTAACAAAATATACCAAGATGCCTCTCTAGGTAGAGGAACCGTATAATCTCTGGCTAGATGAGACAAGTCCAAGCAATAAAAATGCAGGTTTATTTTGTATTCAACTAAAGCTCACTTTCTTAAACTATGGGTCTTGCATGTTCTCGACTTATTGTTGTATTATGTAGTAAAGAGTCACGTACGGTTTGTGAAGTGTCCAGCAATGGGTCACCCTGAGCAATCAACATTCTCCAAGGGGGTGCCTGCTATGACCGTTGGTAGTGATTTTCATCATGTAATGATGGCCATCATGGGCTGGGTCTCGAAGACACTAAAAAAAAAAAGGGCAAGACTGGGTAGCTAAAAAAAAAAAGAAACACTGAAATAAATGAACAAAAAAAATATATATGATACAACAGCAAAGAACAGAAGTAAAAAAAAAAGTTTCAAGAGTTCTAACAAAATCTTCAACAAACTCAATGACCCACTGCTGGGCCCTACTCTCTAACCTCACTGAAAAGGCAGAGGGAGGTCTCAGCAGCTGTGATGTCAGAGTGGCCCCGCCTCCACCCACAAAATACAAGGAATGGCAGAACCATTAAGGATACATTACGTGAATAACAATGACCTACACCAAAATTCGAAAAAAAAAAAAAATCAGTGCACTGCATATATTCTGGTGTCCTAAATCCATTTCTGAAAATAGAATTTCTCTACCACAAACTGTTCCCGAGAGATATCAGATTTATTGAAAAATGTCATTTTGAAATGAATAATTTAAAGAAAGAAATCAAAACAGTTATGTTTCATTTCTGGCATAATTATGCTCAGTATATTATATGAAGTATATTTTGAGCTAAAAAATAGCAGTCTTCCTTGTTCTTAGCATTAGTTTGAAGAAGTTGCAGGGACACCAAGACTCTCAACATCGAGTTATTTAGTTTATTGTGGGGATCCCAAGAACACACCTAGCCTTGATCCGGCATGTACACACTCACACACAGAGACAATGATAAGCAGCACCATAAACTGACAAGTATCAATGAATATAAATAATGATAAAAGAACACAGAATATCACAAAATGAAGGCATACTCAAAGGCCCTCCCCAAATCCCTGACGGCAGTAATTACCTAAATACGCTACACTTAAACGACAATTAATACACTAACACTAACCACAAAGTCCAACACAGTCCAGTCCAGTATAGCAGGAGCAGGTGACGACAGATGTGTGAAATCAAATCCCTCTCAAAGAAATGTAGAGTTTTCTCCTACCAGGTCCCCGTTGTAGTACGAGGACTGGAGATGATTGGAAAGCCCTCCTGAGTCGAAGACGAAGCCAACCAAGACAACAGGACAGCACATACAGTAAATCCAGATGAAACTGTGATCCATTAGAAGGTGTGAAGAGCAGAAACAAAACTGATGGATGATCGCAATCCTCAGTCTTCTCCTGTGCCGTCTGAACCTGCCAAGTAGCGATATACTGCCAGGGCTGCTGGGAGACGTAGTCTATCTCGAGTAGCGCTGCTACAAGTTGAGGTGGAAAAGAATCTAAAATGAAGCATTTGCTTCATATTTGTTGCTCTCAATCAGTAATATCGTTTTCCCTCTTCTTATTACTTTAAAATACCCAGGAATTTATATTTAGCAGGTTAGAAAGATGTCTTTTTATTGAACGGAAGTGACAAAGTTGTTTAAATGTTTTTGATGGAATATGCAAGGTTGGGTGATCCACCCTACCTTTATTATAAATAAATAAATAAACTTTAAAAAAGCCTGTGCTACAGTTCTTTGGGGAATACAAAGAAGGAAAACTACGAGGAAGAAGTTAAAGAGCTTCTCTCTTCCTAGGCAGCACTGGGGCGCAACATGTCTTTAAACAGAGAGTCGAGGTTGGGGGGCTGTCAAGAGGCTGGGCCTGTTAACTCTTTGAGGGCTGAATATTCTTTCCAAAAAACTCAGTTTTCTGAAAAGCACACAAAAGCAATGGTTTCACACATAAATCAACATAAAACGTCCGTTGCTACGTGCTGTGGCTGCTGTTGGCGCATGTTTGGCAGTTTTGGTGGCAGTGGCTGGCGGTCTTTGCACAGCAGGTGGGTGGCAGTCACAGTGTGACACAATATGGTTTGTACCTCTTGTTATCCTAAGTGGTGGTCCTCCCAGCCGAACGCTGCTACACAAACGTGTTCAACACCGCAATCAACCGGGGACTGATTAGCTGATGCTGGTACCTCACTTTCATTTTCGATGATCTCCTGATCACTTACATCAAACTCCAAGTCCGACTCCAGTTCAGCGATAATGTGTAAAATGTCCATTGAGTATTTAGTCTCTCGCCAGATGTTGATGCCATTGTAGAGGTTGTTTGCTCTTCACTACTTAACTTTCCTCCCAGCAAAGAGAGAGCAACTTAAACGTAAGGGCGAGTTTTGTCGCAGTTTACAGCTGATTACCGTCCTCAACCCCTGAATTTCGAAAAAAGTCAACATCACCCCTGAAAGAGTTAAAGCCCATTGTGGTGGTACTTGTGTGATTTTGGGCTATACAAAAATAAATTGTATTGTATTGTGTTGTAAATCCCCATTTCCTACAATCTCATTTGGATTTTTCCCCCCCAAGTTCGCTCTGATGAACATGAGGAGAGGATCCACCAGTAGGAAGTGGAGTGAGGTCCATGTTAGCAGACATCTGTTGGTCATTCCACCCAGACACACCTTCAGGGGATTAGAAGAGGAAAAACAATCTACCAGGTGACTGTGTTTTGTAAGTATTAATATTTACAACAACTACATGTGTAATTTACCATTTTTTCCCACCACTATAAATAATTAACACACAAATACTTTTTGAAACTAAAATTGTGGTTTTTTTTTTCCATCTCTAAAAAACTGCATCTGATGGAGCAATTCTATTGCTAGATTTGGACTCGGCACCCTCAAATCTATAAAGAACACATCTCGTTTTGCAGGCCAGTGTTATGGGAGTGAGATTATTATTATTATTATTTATTTAGCAGACGTCTTTATCGAAAGCGACTTACAAAGCAAGTCATCATACACGCCAGAATGAAGGTGCAAACGTCAAAGCAACAAAGAAAACGATAAGAAAAGCAAGCTGAAGGGAGCAGGACTACAACATAATGGTACGTACAAGTAGACACATGTCAGCGTCCTAAACTCTTTGTCAGTACAACCTCAGCCATCCTGTAGGAGAGGAGACAAGCAGATCTGAAATATTCAACAAAGTGCTGCGCCTTCTAATCTCAAGTAAATTGGGAGCTGTTCAAATAGATAAATGGAGATTCGTTTGCCGCTTCGGTGCAAGAACAGCCCAGTCTTGGCACGTCTACGATAAGGAGGATGTTCAGGAGGCTGGTAAAGGCAGAATGGAGACTTCTTGATGGGATGTATGGAGAGACCAAGGATTGAGGAGGACATACGCACGCTTGTTAGGGCTGGTTACAGTACGTCCCCATGTCCAGAATCCTATGTGGAATACTGCGGAGACACTGGCACATGGACCCACCCGAGACTCTGGTGTTAATCTTCAAGTAGAAGAACCTGAAGTTCACGATATTTCAGAAACCTTAATAATGAATTCTTGGCTTAAACCCCAAACCAGAGTTTTTACGGTTCTTCTCCTTGAGAGACATACTTTAAAGTTCTGTTATTCCTTTTTTGAATTTAACAGTCTGCCCTCCATGTTGAGACCTAAAGCCTCTCATTTTCCTCGAGCCATGCTTGCCTTGGGGTGATACCTTATTTGGTTGGTTACTTTTTAAAGGCCTCACTTGCTTTTTATTATTTTCTGGTGCCGGGATCACGCCACCATTCTAGGCCGAAGCCAGCAGGTTGTAGTTGTGAGGCTAGCTGGACTGGGGTGAGCCTCTCCTCGGCTGGCTTTTGTGGCACATTTTGGAGGTCGTACAGCCCATTTTTTGTTTGAGACCCCATTACACGACAATTACTAGTAGTTAATAAAATTGTAGTTACGGTGAGAAATTGCAAGTACAAGACAATAAATTGCGGGAGTGAGACCATTTGTGACTACTTCTTCTTGTTCTCCCACTTCAATCAATCTTCAAAATACAGCTCAGCCCAGCACCTCCTCCCCAGTCAGACCCTCTTCTGTCAAATCTTCTTTTACTTTATCTACGGACCCCTGCTTTGGCCTCCCACTGAGCGCGAGATAAGCGGCGACCACAAGAGAGTTAACGGACAGCACTTTAAGCCATTTGATCTGACACAAATTATAAGGCCGTGGGACTTGAGAGATCCTTAAATGCAAGACCCCCCTACAGGGCTGAGAGAAGGTTTAAAGTACACGATAGTAAATTATGGGACAGGATGAACCAATGACTTGAGATTCTGCAGCAATACGGCCGGCCTGAGTGTAAGACAGTAAGCGATGGAAATGAGACACGCTGTAATGCCAAGAAACTAAGAGGTGGAAAGAAATGTGTTGTGCCCTTGAGGTGGTGAGTTGTGGGAGTGAGATTAGTCATGGTCACAAGTTATTATCTTTCAAGAGAAGGTGATTCCTAGATATGAGGCAGTAAGTCATGTATCCTGGGTAATTAAGTGTCTCTTCCTGGGCTACAGCACATCATTATCTCTTAATTGTCTCGCTCCATCTAACTTCTCCTCACTTTGACTTTATCCTGCCTCACCTTCCTCCTCTCTTTGACTTTAGTGTTCTCACCTATCCACACTTGGCAGCGGGTCTTGCTGTATTCCTTTGGCGATGCACTATTGACATTTGTGTATTGATAAAATAATATCAAATAGGAACTTACTTACCTCATTACTCAATCCAGAGCAGCACGGTGGCACAGCGATCGTCACTGGTGCCTCACAGACCAAGTGCCCCTGGGGTTGGATCCCATGGCCAGTTTTTTTTGTGTTTGATGTCTGGTGAGTTTGGAGGGTCGTCTGATAGGTTGAACCTGCTTAAGGCGACAGCCACAAGGTAAGATGGAGGCAAGAAGACAACACAATTTAGGGAAGACTGGCATCTTTGTGTTTAACAATCCAATAATTTAACCACCGGGGACACAACTAGAAAAGCATACGCAGTTTCCTGGGCTGTGGCCTTACTGCTTATATACGGGGGGCAATGGCAGACCACCTTATACCTATGTAACATACTGCGTGCGGCTCTTGACTTCTTGAAGTTCTAACACTGACCCTACAGAACACTTTGCATGAGATGATACACATTAAGAATCGGGTATTTACACCAGTGCAGACTTAAATCTGCTTAACCCAACTCCTATTGAGCAACAATAAAAACCCTGGGCATGGCGCCAGTCATCAGGGGTAAGTACACTTTTCTACTTCCAAAACAGGCTACTCCAGGTTGCCAACCAGATTAAAAATGCGACGTGGAATTTTACACCATGGCAAAAATGGGAATAATGATAAGACACAAGGTGCACATCTGTCGTCATCATCAAGGTGTGTCCAGATGAGCTGCCCAAGCTCTTCAGCAGAAGCCCAAACAAACGGGCAAAGCAGAGGGCCGGAAATGCAGTGGTCTGCCATGGAAACAGAGTGGAGCAAATGAGAAAATTCAGCAGAGTACACCAGAAGATGTCAGGCACAATCCTGGCAGAAAGCAGCAGGACTCTGGTACACCCCGAAATGTCTTACCAGTTTTTGTGAAAGAGTGGCAACCAAAAAGCAATTCCTCCCAGGTGGTAATAAAGCCAAAGGACTCCAGGGTGCAGAAAAACTGGACTGATGAGTCCAAACTGAACACACACGGCTCTGACACCAAGCTGCTTCTCTGCCAAAGGGCTGGAGAACGGCACATGGAAAAAGTGAAGGGCGTCGGGGGGTTCCTGGCAGGTTTGGGGGGTTCGTCACCATAAACAGAGTTAGTGATTTGCTTAAACCCTTCTCTGCCAAGAAGTACAGTCGTATTGTTACTCATCATGCGTTACCAGGAGGGAGGCATCTGATCAGTCCCAGCTTCATGACCCCTGAAAAACAGAAAAATCGAAAGAGGAACAGAGACTCCTGCAGTACTTGGTACGCCAGCCACTGGACCTTGACTGCCACATCATTGAGCCGGTCTGGGGTTACAAGTCAGACAGCTGGGGCAAAAAAGGCACGACGGGGGGCCGATCGGTAAAGGGGGCTCCCACTCCATTGATGTTCGCAGCACTTTCTGGGATGGTTCTTGATTGACAAAACTGCTGATGGTGTTAATTCCAAAAGCACTTTTTCACTTCTGCACAGGCCTGTACCTGTCATAGACACCGTGCTTGTGAAAAGTCTTCACCTTCTTGGACGTTTTCACATTTTATTTTAACAGAGCGTTGAAGCCCAGTAAAGTTCATTTGGCTTTTTTGACACTAAGCAACAGGAAACGATTCCAAAACTCACCGACTCGTCAGGTCAGTATTCAGTAAGTGGCAGCCATGACAGTCGTGACAGCTGTGAGTCTGAGTGCTCAGGTCTCTTTCTGTCAGATCTGCCATTGCCCCCCACAGGTGTCATGGTGATCGTTAACTGAACTACCTTTGTCAAGTCACACCACAAATTCTCCATCGGACTGAGATTTGGACTCTCACCTGACCACACCGGGACATTCACATTCCTATGGAGCTTCGGCTTTACGTTTGGGGCTTGTTGTCTTTCTCACCAGGTTCAGACTTCAGCTTTTCCGCCAAGAGTTCTCCATATTTCACTGCATTCCCTTCACCCTGCAGAGAAGTATCAGTAGAGCCTAATGCTACAACCGCCATCCTTCATGACGATAGGGATGCTGAGCTTTTGATAATGTGCAGTGCAAATTGGGGTTTAGTCTAACGGCCACAAAAAGCACTATTTTGGTCTCATCAGACCAGTGGACCTTCTTCCAGCTGACTTCAGAGTCTCCCATGCGTCTTCTTTCATGATGTCCTGTGCGTTTCTTTCTGTCTTTGGCACTCTCCATAAAGCTGTGACTGGTGAAGCACCCGGCTACAGTTGTTATCTGCACACTCTCCAATGTGTGTCACTGTAGCTTGTGACTCCCTCAGAGTTCTCCAGGTGGCCTCCTTCACTCATCTTCTTCCCATTTTGTGGATGGCCACTTTGCCGTACTCCATTTCTTCACGATTTAGTTAAATGGATATTCCGTGACTTGGACATTTTCTTGTCTCCAGTCCCTGACTTGTGCTTTTCACTGAGTTACTTGTTGTGTTCTTCTTTCTTCACCGCGTAGGCCAGGCCACCATACTGGCTCAGTACTTGAGCTGGACCTTCAGTTACAATCAACAGAGACCTCAGACAGGTGACCTCCATTGGACTTACGATGGGACTTCAAAAACCAAAGGGCTGTGATGGGTTTCAAACTGGAGCCTCCTGCTCAAGGCTGACCATTTTTTTGGGATAATCATATGAAGCTGGCACTGTGGTTGGTACTGTGTCTGAGGTTTGGGGCTCTGTTGTGTCCCCTTGTGGTCACTATACATATATAGATTTATATTTATCAGGGTTCCTTAAGATTTTTTTTCCACAACCCAATCTTGCCCTCCTTAGCGTCTTTGAGATCCAGATTGGGGAGAACCAGGGCCGTCTTAATGCATGGGCACACTGGGCAGTTGCCCCCACGAACACAGGGGCCCCAAGCTAATCTATGGATGTTGGGACTTGCTGAGTGGTTGTGTAGGTTGGGGACCTGGGGCACTGCTTTGCCCGGGGGCCTATAATGCTGTTAAGATGGCTCTAGGTTGAACCACCACTGACAATCACAGCAGAAGAAACTAAGGTCTCAAAGAAGCTATGATATACAGGGCGAGTCAAAATTATGTTAACATTTGAATGGCGGAAACAATTTATCCACAAAACATACTTTATATGTGCAAGATGATTTACGGGAATACCTCAACCTGTTCGCCATATGTGGCCCATAAATTGTCCACAAAAATTGTATATCCATAGCAGTACCATTAGTATTAAAATTGGGACCACGTTGTATATACACACACACACACATTTATATATAAGACTAGCTGTGTAAGCCCGTGCTGTAAAAAGCCCGAAGTCCTAGAAACTATTGAAATCGTCAGGAAAAAAAATCCCTGAAATGTAGAGACGTCAGGTAATTGAAAGGAACTCCTCTGGGCGTCTCTCTCCTAGGAGGTTTCATTTTGCAGACGAGCTCACATCACTTGTGAATTAGCGGCAGGAGGAAAAGTAAAAGGGATACCGTTGTGCCGATGTTAGCAGCTAAGCGACTTTGTCTTTCTTCTGAGCTTTTGTTAAGCTGATCTGCTCGCCTCGCTTGTGTTATTAGCAGCTAAGCGAGTTTTCTATTTCCTTGGAGGTGGTGACCTTACCCCAACTCCATCTCTCATCTCCAGGCCAGACAGACACACACTTCCACGTGTAGACGTTAATATATAAGATAAAATGACCAATAGGAGGCGTTTCAGCACCCTAAACCTAAACCCCAGACACAAGCACCTGTATAAATAAAAGGTTTATTAACAAGAAAACAAAGGTAGTAAAAGTGACATAAACCAAATATAAATCTCTCTTTTTCCACTCTCCTTCCACTCCTCCATGTGAGCTTTGTCCTTCTTCCACCCAACTCCAGCTCTCCGGGATAAGGTCAAGTGGTACTTCCGGTGCCAGGACAAAACATGACTGACGTAATTCTGGGTCATTTGAAAGTCCTAAATCAGCTGTGAATCCCATCAGCTCCCCCTGGCTGACCTTATGGAACCCAACCAGGCTGCCCCATTGGATTACAGGTCCCAGCATGCCCTGCGGGTGTCCGTGTGGGAATCCTAACCCAGGGAGGCTGCCACCTAACGTTTTGGGGAAGAAAATATTTATCAGTGTTTGTCTCCATTGTACTGGTAGGGACCGTGTTGAATCCTGGCTGGGATGCCAGTTCCTGTATGCTGTCCATTACAATATATATATATATACATACACTCACCTAAAGGATTATTAGGAACACCTGTTCAATTTCTCATGAATGCAATTATCTAATCAACCAATCACATGGCAGTTGCTTCAATGCATTTAGGGGTGTGGTCCTGGTCAAGACAATCTCCTGAACTCCAAACTGAATGTCAGAATGGCAAAGAAAGGTGATTTAAGCACTTTGGAGCGTGGCATGGTTGTTGGTGCCAGACGGGCCGCTCTGAGTATTTCACAATCTGCTCAATTACTGGGATTTTCACGCACAATCATTTCTAGGGTTTACAAAGAATGGTGTGAAAAGGGAAAAACATCCAGTATGCGGCAGTCCTGTGGGCGACAATGCCTTGTTGATGCTAGAGCTCAGAGGAGAATGAATGGGCCGACTGATTCAAGCTGATAGAAGAGCAACTTTGACTGAAATAACCACTCGTTACAACCGAGGTATGCAGCAAAGCATTTGTGAAGCCACAACACGCACAACCTTTGAGGCGGATGGGCTACAACAGCAGAAGACCCCACCGGGTACCACTCATCTCCACTACAAATAGGAAAAAGAGGCTACAATTTGCACGAGCTCACCAAAATTGGACAGTTGAAGACTGGAAAAATGTTGCCTGGTCTGATGAGTCTCGATTTCTGTTGAGACATTCAAATGGTAGAGTCGGAAAAAAAGGAACACTGGAAAAAAGAGAAAAGTAACATTGCAACAATTCACGCTACGAACTGAAAAATTAACTTTTGAAAAATCCGTAATACAAAAACCACCAAGAAAACTAACCTTGCATGAGTCGAGTTCTGGCATGAAGTGAGGAGGAACAGTCTGGCTCCACAATGGAGGGAAGGAATGAAGGAAACCTCAGGTGTTTCTCTCTTGTGATTTCTTGGGTTTCTGGTGTTTTTAGCTGTTTAGCTGGTGGGAGCGAAAGCCTCATGCAGCCATTCCAAAAACAAAGTCCTTGTGACCCAACCCTTCGTGTTTGCCCTCCACATTACTGGCAGTCTGGCTTTGTTTACATTGTGCTGCTTGAAAGCACGAGGGTTCTCAAATTGGAAAATGAGTAAACTGGTAAACAGTTTTTCCACCTCTTCCAGCACTTGAAGCCTCTGCCTGGTTAACGCTGTAACTCCTTTTACAATATCAGCTGCTTTAATAGATTCTTTCTGCTTTAGAATAGTCAAAATCGTAGATTTCGGCAAGATCAGTAACACGAACGCCATGCTCAAACTTTTCAATAATTTCTTTCTTTACTTCGATTTCAATTTTCTTCAAAACTTTCTTCTCACCACTCTTCACTTGCTTAGAAGCCATAGTTAACTGCAAAAGCACACAAAATACTGTAGAGCACAAAGAGATCACAGATAAAGCATGCACGTCTAACTGAGAACAATGAACAGGGAGCGGCTCTGCTTAAATGAACCAGCCAGGAAGGCAGGCACGCGGCTCGCTCTCTCGCTCAGCAGCAGGCAGGAACGTCTGACTGAGAACAATGCAACACGTGCGGAAATCATAGGCGCGCACAAACCGAAAGGGAAACTGGCTTTGTTCGTATACCGAGTGTGTGGTCGTGAACTGAGGCAAACGTTTGGTGAACTTTTTGGTCGTCAACCGAGTTGTACGTGAACCGAGGTTCCACTGTGTGTGTATATATATACTGTATATATATATATATATATATTATATTTATGTACAGTACAGGCCAAAAGTTTGGACCCACCTCCTCATTCAATGTGTTTTCTTTATTTTCATGACCATTTACATTGGTAGATTTTCACTGAAGGCATCAAAACTCTGAATGAACACATGTGGAGTTATGTACTTAACAAAAAAAAGGTGAAATAACTAAAAACATGTTTTCTATTCTAGTTTCTTCACAATAGCCACCCTTTGCTCTGATTACTGCTTTGCACACTCTTGCCATTCTCTCGATGAGCTTCAACAGGTAGTCACCTGAAATGGTTTTCACTTCACAGGTGTGCCTTATCAGGGTTATTTAATGGAATTTCTTGCTTTATCAATGGGGTTGGGACCAGCAGTTGTGTTGTGCAGAAGTCAGGTTAGTTGGACGATCATTTATTTTTCAACAGGACACCTCCAGGCTGTCTGTGTAAGGGCTATTTGACCAAGAAGGAGAGTGATGGAGTGCTGGAAATGGTCATGAAAATAAAGAAAACACTTTGAATGAGGAGGTGTGGCCAAACTTTTGGCCTGTATTGTATATATATATACACACACACACACTAGCAACTGGGAGCCGATCGAATCGGGCTACAAATTCTACGTTTGTGAAATCTATACGCTGTGAGACGTGAACTCAGCATTTCGGTGCAACTCATTAGATTTTTTCAGGAAAACAAATTTTCAAAACAAACCGTATTTTACGACTCTAATCAGAGTCAAAGTAATAATTATGTTGGCCTGGTCATTTTAGATCTCAGATCGGCTAAAATGTAAACAATGACCGTTGTTAATACCCAGCCGTCATTGCTCAGTTTGCCAATAGGTGTCAGAAGGACGGATGCCAAAACCGAACTGCCCAAAGATAGATTTCGACATAACAAGCAAATGGCGATACGTTCTAAATTACTTACGGTTCCGGAGCTGTCGAAGGGTTTAAGTCAGTCGACGATGTTAGTCCTGGAAACCAACTTTCCAAAAACCAATCGAACTTACTGTTATCTGCTCGAACCAACACGACTTACTATACTTGGCCATCCAGCGGTGTCACTGACGCATTCGAACATTCTTAGCCAATCATTGCCACATTATGTTCAAACTACAGAGGCAGAGTCCCATTGCATGCTTCTAACTTGTATTGAGTTGAGGTATTGACGCGAACAACATACATACAGATAGTATCAAATTATATATATATATATATATATATACATATATATATATATATATACATATACATATATATATATATATTTATATATATTGTCACACACGTGCGAGTAGGAGGCCGCTAAAGGACTTAAGTAATGGTAATACCACATCTGACCAGGTGGTGGCAGAATGCACTGACTGTCTTTCTCAGTTCCCTGCAGACCTTTTTCGAGAAATCCTGACAGGTTCTGGCACCACTGAAGACCTCACTTCTGGTTCTGGCCACTTCAATGACATCACGTCCAGTCCAGAAGTCGTCACTTCTGGTTTCCTGGGTGCTTTCGATGACATCACGTGCGGTCCAGAAGACATTACTTGCGGTTCCGGGCCCTCCGATGACATCACTTCCCATATGGGCCTTTAAAGCTGCCATCTTACCACCAATGAATCAGTTCTGTTTTGGACTCCGTCTTGTGAACAACTCTGTTCTTTACAAAAAGCGTTTTGCAGCCAGGGATATTATACGGGTGGGTGGCTGCCCCAAACCTTTCCACAATGTCTGGTCTGTGTTTCTATCACGATATACATACACACATATACATATACATACAAATATATATATATATATATATATATATATATATATATATATATATATATATATATATATATGTTTATACAATATATGTGTATCTATCTATAAATAAAATATAAAGTAGTAGATAAAAAGAATACTGCATTAACATTTGAGTCAAGCTGCAAACCTTGTTCCACTGGGACCAGCTAGGTTTTGTTTTCTTTAGCAGGTTTCCTCTCGAGAAAGGCCCATTGATCACAGTGACACATCAAACATGTCAATTTTCGAGAGGAGGTGTACGTACGATTGACTAGGCAAAAGCAGAAAAAGAAAGAAAGAAAGAAAGAAAGAAACTTCTAAAAATACGGCAGCTCAATATCTCGCTGGTCCCTGGCATCGGTTATTCATTTCTCATGCACCGCAGCTTCCTTTTCAAATTATCTCCGCTGGATCTTCTCTTGCGTGAAACGCCTGTGGTTTTGTGTTTGTGTTTTAAATTACAGCGAGCTTGTCACAAAGTATGCTGCGCCTTTATTTGTAAGAAATAGGCTTCCCACATGTTATGCAAGAGAAAGCCTCTGAAATGACCCAGAAAATGTTGGTGTCACGTACACACGCCTGTCAGCCTGACAGCAGGAGCAAGTGGGCTGTGTGCAAAACCTCTCGAGAAAGAAAATGTGGGATCGGCTGTACTCTGTGACCTCGGCAAATAATATTAAGGAGGGGGGCACCGGTGTCCGTGTCGCCACTTCACTCTTCAGGTCAGGCGCTCGTCTCTGCACTTTAATGCTTAGTGGACACATTTTATAATGGAGCGCCTCCTGCTGGACGGCCTAAACACTGAGCGCTTACGTGAAGCGTGTGTCTAAATCAGGAGGGCTGTCTCTGAATGCTGCAGCAGATACATAAGGAGTGCAGCCAACCAAAGTTAACATCCCTGAAAATGTCCTGCTGCTTCTTCTTTGGGCCTCTCAGAATGCAGAAGCATAAATAACTTCATATTAGTGTGGAGTGAGCAGAGTAATATACGAGCTCAGCCATTTATGGAGGCGATTAGGCTGGAGAGGTCTGTTAATATCGGACACGAAAGATGAACAACCTGAAGAAGGGGCCTGAGTCGCCTCCAAGGTCTGCATTGTCAGCCAATAAACAGTCACTGTGCTTCACTTCTTATTATTAGTCTAGAAGCTGTGAATTCAGTTCTCATCATTCTCAAGTCATCACAAGCTTTAATATTTATTTTTTAATTGCTCAAGGAGGACCACATAACTAAGAATCATTACGTAAAAGACATGTTCTGAGATTTTTCAGATAAGTCAGAAGTTGTGAGGTGAGGATGTGGCAATAATCCATGTTATGAAAAGTGACTGTGTGTCTGTCTATCAGTCATTCCAACAGATGGCACAGCACAAAGACTGCTTTTATAAATCCCATACCAAATAGCATATAAAAGATATATATGCATTGCACTTGAAATTCCAACAGATGGCACAGCACAAACATTTACAGTAGAAAACAAAAAAAGCATCGCATTGGACATTCCAACAGACAGCGCATCACAAATACTAACACTGCTTTTACAAATCTCATACCAAATAGAATGTAACAGAGACATGTGCAATGCATTTGTCATTCCAACAGATGGCTCGATCATATGTAGTAATGCATTTAATCACTACAGATGATAGTGATGCGGCATCTGTTGGAATGACAAATGCAATGCACTTTATTACTACCTGCATTACAAAATATATTCCAGTAAATGGTGCAACGTGTGTACCTGTGCATATGTTTGTCTGTCTGGCTGCTGTGCTTCTGTCATTCCAACAGATGGCACATTACAGACATTTGCAGTAATACACTGTATAACATTTGACATTCCAACAGATGGTGCATCACACACACGGTAATACTGCTTTAATGAATCCCATGCCAAATGGCATTTAACACAGACAAACAGTATGCATTGCATTTGTCATTCCAACAGATGGCACAAACATTTGTAGTAATGTATTCTATCACTACAAAGATTTGTGATGCGCCATCTGCAAGTCATTTTATTACTACCTGCAATAGATGGTGCACCGAGGACGTCAGCTTCAGCCCGTCTTAGAGGAAGGGCACGCACGGCTAGTGACCCAATAAGCCAACAGAGCAATCAGAAAATCTGGACCCCTTCACTTTCTGCGCACTATACTGTGTTGTAGATTTCATTTTCGACTGATTTGCTGTTTTTGCTATTTTTTCATTCTACACTCAATAACTTGCAATGACAAAGTGAAAATATGTTTTCAGAAAGGTTTGTAAAAATGCTAAACATCAAAAGCTGAAATCTTTCATAGATTCAGTTAAAAACAAACTGTAAAAATAAAATGTCAGCTCTGGCAGGTGAAGTGTAAGTCAGTAGTGACGTTCGTTATTTGGCGTCTTTCTGCAGTGAATGCTCTTCCCAGGTACTTCACAGGTGTGAGGCTGAGTTGCTTTCTTTATATAAAAATGGCAGCACTCAGAGCCGAGCTCCTGTCTGTAGTGAACAGCATGCCAAGGTGCTCTGTCACTATAACTGCTTCTGTCATAATACAAAGTGACACAGCCATCGAGGCCGAGCCCTGCCTTTACAGGGATTTCGATTAACGGACATTTTCACCCAGTGTGACTTACAAACTGGCAGCACATGTGAGTCAGGCATTGACAATGATATAGTGCCTTTCTGCAGTGAGCACCATCATACAGCCAAATTGTTTCCATAATAAGAGACTGGGAGCCTCAGCAGGTGGGATGAGTCACCCAGTGAGTCGGTGGGCTTTGTCACTTTGTTCACTGCAGTGAAGCCCCCTTAAAGATTCTTATCATGCACGGCGAAGTTATTACAATCATACATTTCCCAGCATGCCCTGCTGACTTCCCATTGGACAATGATAACCAGAGCTGCTGCCCGTCCACCCTTTCTGGTCCTTCCTTCCGGGTCCACTTCCTCTACTGGCCGAGATGCCCATCCAGCTCATGTGGCATCTACAACGGGAACTCATATTCATCACTTTTTAGGCGTCATATGTTTGTCACGTCAACACACATTCTTGTAACGCCTCAGTGATATCAATTATTAGATGATGTGTCACTTGTCATTTAGCTGGTTTGGCTGCCTTTCCCATCTTGATCACGGCTGACCCCAAGATATCTCACCTCTATAAATAAAGGCCAAATGCCACTGCACCGTGAGGACTTGAAATTTGGAATGTAGGTTACCCTTGGCCCATAGGTGGTGGTAATAATTCATTCTCTGCATTTATTTAGCACTTTTCTCACTACTCAAAGCGCTCAGCTATTGCAGGTTAAGGGCCCTGCTCAAGGGCCCAACAGAGCGGAGTCCCTTTCAGTATTTACGGGATTCGAACCGGCAACTTCCGATTGCCAATGCAGATCCCTAGCCTCAGAGCCACCTCGCTAAGAAATGGTTTTAAAAATTTTGCGGTCCAAGTGCGACATTTCTTACAGTTTTTTAGACCCATTTGTACGTCTGTCCACTTCTCGCGAGAGAACTACTTGATTGATTTAGATCGGGTTGTTTTCTATAATTTTCTTGAACATTCCGTTCATTTTGCGACTTTCTCATCGCGCTAAGTGTCAGAGTTCACTTGCGGTGCCGATTTAATACAGCGAATCAGAGAGAGACTCATCAGGCTGCGGGGCCCTCCTCACTCACACGTCTGCCTCGGGGCGTAACCTTAACTCCGTTTAGCTAATGAACGGGAAAACTGCTTCACGAATTTAGATCGGGGTTGTTTTTTCTATAATTTGCTTGAACACTCTGGTTAATTTTGTGACTTCTCTCATCGTGCTAAGGATCATAGTTCATATACAGGGGAACCTGAGGTCACAAACGTCTCGGGCCACGTACAAATCGGGTTATGACCAAAAAGTTCAAACTTTTGCATCTGTTCACAAGCACACACACTCAGGTGACGGACAAGCCAGTTTCCCTTCCGGTTCGTACGCGCCGATGATTTCCGCAAGTGTTCAGTCTCTCCCTGTGCAGCGAGCGAGTGACAGAGAGAGAGCGAGTGAGAGAGAGCGCGAGAGAGAGAGAGAGCAGAGAGAGAGAGAGAGAGACAGAGAGAGAGAGCACAAAGAGAGAGAGAGAGAGAGAGAGAGAGAGAGAGAGAGAGAGAGCGCGAGTGAGAGAGAGAGAGATTGAGAGCAGTTAAAGGCGGCACCAGGGTTGTTTTTAAAGAGACTGCAGTGTTAATTTTCTCTGTTCAAAGTTTTCTCCGCGTTATTCAATGTTTTTACATTTAGTTTACTATTACACTGTGTATTCTATGGTATAATTGACTATTTTTGTGCTTAAAAATCGTAAAAAATATATATATATATTTACATACAGCTCGTACAGTCTGGAATGGATTAATTGTATTTACATACAATCCTATGGGGTAAATTACTTTGGGTCGGGTTACAACCAGTTTTGGAACGAATTGCGGTCGTGACCTGAGGTTCCACTGTATTGGCGCTAACTCCGAGACAGAGGCTGCGGGCAGAGAGGACATCAGGAGTGGGGAGCCGGGCAGGGACCTCCTTCACTGTCCTGTTTCACTAATACGCAGGCGAAGCCACGAGGGGATGGCTAGTTGTACATATACAAAAATTTCAAAATCTAAAATACTTCTGGCCCCAGGCATTTTGGATTTGGGATACTCGACCTACATTTCATTTATTTAATAAAGAAAGTGGTCGAGTTTGAAAAAGCGCGAGCCTACCTGCTCAATATATAAATTCCATTCGAGTCTTCCAAAGGGCGACTCTGGCGAGTATTTTATTCAACAGCCAGGACTGAACGTTCCCGACCTCCGCCGCCCACAGCAGCTCATGGCTCCGCGTCTCTTCACAGGGATGTTCTCCAGCTGACCTGCTGCAGGCCCGTCTGTTGTGCCAAAGCATCTGCGGCAAATGACAAGCAACAGAGAGCAGATCTGTCAAGGCAGGCCTCACTTGGACCCGCTCACAAGGACAGGCCAGCGTGGATCGATAGCCCTGACATATGACTGCCTTCACAGCCAAACAGGAGGAATGTTCTCTTTTTTCTTAAACACTTATGCTGCATTTTGCACACAATAATAAAGAATAACTGCATCAGGTAACAAGCAGTGACACAGCAGCCAGACCTGATGTCCATGTCTCACTGATCGCAGGGTTAGGGTTCCTTGGTGAAAACTGCCTTTGCATTTCTCTCGGTTCCCCCTCGGCTTTTTCTCCAGGTTCTTTATTTTGACTCCTGCACCCCTGAGACGGCCTCGTTAATTCAATTAATAAACTAGCTGGGCTACCCATCCAAGAGGGGGTGATATCTCTGTGATTCACGTTGTTGATACATGGGTTGTCCATTTGGTCAGCTATAATAATACGCACCTGATCCCTCGCCCTTGTGATGCCCATTTTCATCGCTTCGTCTCGGCTGTCACTTGTCAAACTGAGCAGTTGCTACAGTCAAAGCACTTTGCTGGGAAAATGTGGAGGTGGTCCTTCATACATTGGCCTGGATTAGCGTACCTGTGTATAGAAGGTCTTACAATTCACACTGCAAGTCAAGAGAAAAACCAAGCCATGAAGTGCAAGGAACTCTCTGTAGACCTCCACGATCAAACTGTGGTGAGACGGCGATCAGGGCAATGGGATCAAACCATTTCTAAAGCTTGGAGTGTTCCCAGCAGCCTCAAAAATCAAAAGTCCACCTATTAAGGAGGAGTTAGAAAGTTGCAGTGGACTCTACACGATCAACTGCCAGGCAGTGTTCAGAAGCCATTAGCAAGGTGTCACACACACGTCTTGCTCTATGGTTGCGAGACATGGACGCTTATCCAGTGACCTGAGACGAAGACTGGACTCCTTTGGTACTGTTTCTCTCTGCAAAATCCTTGGGTACCGTTGGTTTGACTTTGTGTTGCTCATGGAGTCCCGAATGAGGCACATGACCTGCATTGTGAGGGAGCGTCAGTTACGGCACTACGGCCATGTGGCGCGTTTCCCCCAAGGGTGATCCGTCTCGAAGATCCTCATTGTTGGGGACCCGAGTGGCTGGACCAGGCCAAGGGGTCGCCCGTAACACCTGGCTGCGACAGATAGAGGGTCATTTCGGAGGGTGGGACTGGTCCGCGTGTCTACCTGGGGGGTGGCCAATCAGGATCCCGAGTTGTTTCATCGTGTAGTGGGTGCGGCAACACGCTGTACCAGTGCATGCTCCCCGACTTGACTTGACTTGACACACATGCGTTTAGGAGGCAGCTAAAGGGCTTGAGTAACTGTAATACCACCACCGACCAGGGGAGGCGGAGTGCGGACTGTCTTTCTCAATTACTTGCAGAACTTCACCGGAAATCCCGCCAGGTTCCGCACGCCGATGACGTCACTTCGGTCCCGGCCCCAGGGATGACGTCACTTACTGAACTTACTTTAGAGCCGCCATCTTTCTTGTCTATGATCAGTTCTATTTTGGACTCAGTCTTGTGAACATCTCTGTTCAATCATTTAAAAACGTTTGCAGCCAGCATCCATTATACGGCTGGCGTCCCTAAACCTTTATCGTATCTTTTTATCATCTTTATCACAAAGGCTAACGGAATGTCAGGTTATATAGCGCCTTGATGTGTGGAGTACAAGTCACAGGAGGGTCTGCTCAACCTTTATAACACAGACTGGTGAGGCCTCATCTGGAGTCCTGGGAGCAGTTTGGATCTCCATAAAGACACAGCAGCACAAGAGAAGGTCCAGAGAAGAGCGACTGGGCTGATTCAGGATTACAGGGGATGAGTTATGAGAGAAATAATAAAAGAGCTGAACCTTTACAGGAGACGAAGAGGAGAGACGAGTGAAGTGTTTGAAATGATGAAGGGAATTAGGCCAGTGGATCAAGATGGTGACCTCAAAATGACTTCATCAAGAACACGGCGACACACTTGCAAACTTGAGAAGGGGAAATTCCACACTAGCATTAAAAAAGTGATTTTTCACACAGAACAGATACTTGGAATAAGTGACCAAGCAATGTGGGGTCAGTAGGACTTTAGGGACCTTCAAAGCTGGACATGGTGTTATTTTGGAAGAATTAAATGGACAGGACTGGTGAGCTTTATTAGGCTGAATGGCCTGCTCTCATCCAGATTGTTCAAATGTTTTAATTGTGAAACTGAAGAAGTCTGGAACCACCAGGACTCTTCCTAGGCTTGGCCTTCTGGCCACATTGAGTATAACAAGTCAAGAAAGGCCCTGGTCAGGGTGGTCACTCTATCAGAGCTTCAGAAGTACTTGGCTGTGATGGGTGAACCTGTCAGAAGGACAGCCATCTCAGCATCACTCCATTTAAGGTGGAGTGGCCTCCATTTCTTGGGCTCCACCACAATACCCCCAATTTCTTGAGGGCAGACATCCACAAGACATGTGTGTGAGTACGTCTGAGCACTTTAGAGCGATTTGCTGCTTTTCTAAGCTGCCTGCATACACTACATGTGGACCTTTGTGTGCTGTGTGTTCAGTTTGTAGGTATGAAAATAAATGAATCAGTTTAATTGCGTTATGCCAGTATATCTAATGTCTTCATAACGATACGATAAAGGGACATCTTTTGATCTGGAGTAGATGGACCTTCTAGTATTGTATGTGGAATGTTTCATTCTCTTCCGTTTGATTATTCTAACTTTTCACGTTAGACCTCCTGACACCTTAAGCTGTGTGCAGAGCTGTGCCCTTGAATGTGAATGAAGCCGGACGGCGCTATACAGAATAAAAGGTGACATATGATATAAAAAGGATTGGCACCTCCATATAAAGTTGTGGGATTGCAGTGCCTCAATGCACTGAATGAAATGTAACATGGAGGATTACTCGGAGGCGACACATGGAGCGGAGCAGACGACCCCCAGATGTGAGGAGACTCCAAAGAGGCCTCGAGCCACTCAAAGTCGCACTACTGGCATTCTAACTTTCATTTGGGCACTTAATGCATCTCGCCTGAAACTCGAGGAGGGGCCGAGAGAAACGGCTCTCATTATTAAAAGTAACAGCAACTGCTTTGATCTCAGAAATGTCAGGATACAAAAGCTGCTGTGGCAGATGAACTGAACTGCATTATGCAGACGGCAAATGATTTTACCAGCTCAGTGGCAGCTGCCACATGCACAGGAGCCTCCGTCCTCACCTGCCTGCTCACAAAGCTCAGAGTTCAAACAAACGCAAAAGCAAATCAGGGAGAAGTCAAACAAGAAAAGGGAGGAAAACCCATCCAGTTCAGACTTCAGAGAAAATGGAGTCGGGCTAGAAGCAGCCAAACACACACATCACAGCAGCCCACTGGAATTTTTATTACTGATGGATTTTTTTTTAATCTTTATATCCCATCTCTGTAGCCCGGAATCAGCCTGGTCGCTCTTCTCTGGACTTTCTCTAGTGCTGCTATGTCCTTTATGTAGCCTGGAGATCAAAACTGCACACAGGACTTCAGAAGAGGCCTCACCGGCGCGTTATAAAGCTTCGGCAAAACCCCTTTGGACTTGTACTGCACACATCAGGGCGCTATATAACCGGACATTCTAGACGGCTTCTGAACTCTGTCTGCCAGGTGATAGAGGCGAGTCCACTGCCACTCAAGTCCTTCTCATCAGGTGAACTTTTGATTCTCTGACCTCCCATTGTCTATTCAAACCTTACATTTTAACTTCCTGTATGTAATACTTTAGTTCTACCTATCAATATAACAACCACCTAGTACTATATTTAACATTCTGAAATTCATTATATACTATATATACACACACACACACTAGCTGTGTAAGCCTGTGCTGGGCTCCTACAAACCATGGATTCTGGCACGCCAATCAATCAATCGCATTAGTTGTGCATCAGCGGCTCCTCGTTGGTTTCGTTTTGCCAATGTGCTCACCTCCACTGTCTGTCAGCGACTAAGCGAGTTTCTCTCTCCTCAGAGGTTTTGTTTTGCTGATTTGCTCACCTCGCTTGTGTATTAGAGGTGACGATCTCACACTGGTGACAGTCGCTTTCTTTGAGCTCCATGCTGCAGCCTCGCTCTTCCAGGCTGAACACACAGACACACACACTTCCAAATGTAGACATTTTATATTTTTTATATATATATATATATATATATATATATATATATATATATACACACACACACACATATACATATCACACACACACACATATATATATATATATATATATATATATATATATATATATATATATTGTGAAGGATGGCCGGCCATTTATCCCGGCCAATACCCCCAAGCCGCCAGGTGGAGCCCTCCTTGCAGCGTGGAGGTCCCCAGAAGACCAGCAGGGCATCATGGACATTGGAGTTTTTATGCAAAGCCCTGCTGGATGCCGTGGGGCCACAGGAGGGAGCTGCAGGGAGGACCGAGGGCTTCTTCGTGCCCTGTGACCCGGAGGTTCGTCACAGGAAGAGCGACGGACTTCCGGGTTGAAGAAAAGGACTATTTACCCTGACCCGGAAAGAATAAGGACTTGTGGACTATTGTTGGCAGAAACACTTCCGGGTGAGGAGATATAAAGGACTGTGGAGCTCCCAGACGGCGAGCTGAGCTGGGTGGAAGGGTGGCAACGCGTCTGGGAGCTGGAGGATTGTATTATTGTGGTTTATTGTAATTATATGAGTATTGTGGTGGAGAGTGTGCTTTGTGCACTGTGGCGACAAAATAAAGTCAACTTGAGGACTTTTACCTGGTGTCTGGAGTCGTGGACAGGGGTTCAAGAGAGCGAGAGTGCCCCCTATCGTTCACAATATATATTTATATATATAGTGGAAGCTGGCACAGACACAGACAGGTGGACACCGATGGTTCATTTCATTTTTGGAGTTCTGTGTGACAAGATGTCAGATTTGGCTTTTTTTCTCTGTTTTTTGTGTTGCTCCAATGCACATAAAAAATAAACATGTATATTGGACCCCTTCACTTTCTGCGCACTATACTGTGTTGTAGATTTCATTTTCGACTGATTTGCTGTTTTTTCTATTTTTTCAGTCTACACTCAATAACTTGCAATGACAAAGTGAAAATATGTTTTCAGAAAGGTTTGTAAAAATGTTAAACATCAAAAGCTGAAATCTTTCATAGATTCAGTTAAAAACAAACTGTAAAAATAAAATGTCAGCTCTGGCAGGTGAAGTGTAAGTCAGTAGTGACGTTCGTTATTTGGCGTCTTTCTGCAGTGAATGCTCTTCCCAGGTACTTCACAGGTGTGAGGCTGAGCTGCCTTCTTTATATAAAAATGGCAGCACTCAGAGCCGAGCTCCTGTCTGTAGTGAACAGCATGCCAAGGTGCTCTGTCACTATAACTGCTTCTGTCATAATACAAAGTGACACAGCCATCGAGGCCGAGCCCTGCCTTTACAGGGATTTCGATTAACGGACATTTTCACCCAGTGTGACTTACAAACTGGCAGCACATGTGAGTCAGGCATCGACAATGATATAGCGCCTTTCTGCAGTGAGCACCATCATACAGCCAAATTGTTTCCATAATAAGAGACTGGGAGCCTCAGCAGGTGGGATGAGTCACCCAGTGAGTCGGTGGGCTTTGTCACTTTGTTCACTGCAGTGAAGCCCCCTTAAAGATTCTTATCATTCTCAGTTAGCTGACCGGGGCTGGAGGCTAGGAGTGGGAGCTGGCCGTCTGCCTGTGGTCTGGAGTGGTGGGTTGCTTTGCTCTACGTTGGATGGGGGTGCCTGCTCACTATTACCCCTGTGGAACGGGGCTAACTCTGACGTCCAGGAATGGCTGTACCTCAGATGCGGCAGCACGGGACCAGAGTTAGGTAGGGTGTGTGTGGGGAGTGTGAATGGGTGTCTGGCGTACATCCTTGTAAGTCTTGGGTTGTATGTGTATGTGAGAGCATGAGGGAGGGAGTGTATGACTGTGTTTGTGTGTGACTGTATATGTCAGGTGGGGTTTTGGACTCCTCCCCTCTCCTGGGACATCTGGCAATACTACAACATCTTTGCCTACCCTCCCCCTGCCTTAAGCATCTGTCTGGTCGCTCCCGGTGGCTGCCTGGTGGGGTCTGGTTCCCTGGGCTCTGTTGGATCCTCGGCGGGGTGGGTGCCCTTGGGTCCCGGGCTGCTGGGTTCGGGCCCGGCCGACTCGGGGAGAGCGGCTGCGGGCCTGAGGGCTTGCCGTTGATATCTCCGGGACTCTGCCGGCTGCTGGTTGTGACCCCGGGTGATCCTCTGCGCCTCGGGTGGGGGTTGGGGCTTCTCTGGTGGCGGCCTCCTGGGGTCTCCGCTCTGGGGTGACCTCTGGATCTCTGGGCTTGGAACTCCCTCCATCTTCCGCACGTTTTTGGGGGCAGGTCTGTGGCCCTTCACACTCACTATTGGATGCTCCTATAGAGAAACCTTACACATACAAGCGTGCGTACACACACAGGGGCTCACATGGTGATTTCATAAGTATGACTTGGACATCTTCAGCACATGATCTAAGGTTGTGGTGGCCTAAATGCCTCAGTAATAATTACTGTATGATTGTCAGCAAACATTTTTATATATCTTCATGTAGCTGATGCAGCAATGTTTTTGTCTTGTGGTTTGTTTGTTTCCCCCTCTTTCTGCAGGTCTAGAAGCGGATTCTGGTTCATTTATTGTTTATTCTATACGAAACCCCCCCTCCCCCTTTACCTCCATCTCTTCCTTCTCTCTCTTCTTTTCTTTCACTTTTGTCTCCGTGTCCGGTTCGAATCTTAAAAACATCTAAAATATTTTTAATAAAGTTTTGGTATCAGGCGTGACGTCAGCAGAAGCTGTAACGCTCCACCTGAGAGAAAAACTGTAAGGCTAGTCGCCAGCATTCAGACATCAATTCTGATTGCTTCACAGCCGAACAGGACACGTAAAAAAAGATTCTTATCATGCACCGCAAAGTTATTACAATCATACATTTCCCAGCATGCCCTGCTGACTTCCCATTGGACACTGATAACCAGAGCTGCTGCCCGTCCACCCTTTCTGGTCCTTCCTTCCGGGTCCGCTTCCTCTACTGGCCGAGATGCCCATCCAGCTCATGTGGCATCTACAACGGGAACTCATATTCGTCACTTTTTAGGCGTCATATGTTTGTCACGTCAACACACATTCTTGTAACGCCTCAGTGATATCAATTATTAGATGAGTTGTCACTTGTCATTTAGCTGGTTTGGCTGCCTTTCCCATCTTGATCACGGCTGACCCCAAGATATCTCACCTCTATAAATAAAGGCCAAATGCCACTGCACCGTGAGGACTTGAAATTTGGAATGTAGGTTACCCTTGGCCCATAGGTGGTAATAATAATTCATTCTTTGCATTTATTTAGCGCTTTTCTCACTACTCAAAGCGCTCAGCTATTGCAGGTTAAGGGCCCTGCTCAAGGGCCCAACAGAGCGGAGTCCCTTTCAGTATTTACGGGATTCGAACCGGCAACTTCCGATTGCCAATGCAGATCCCTAGCCTCAGAGCCACCTCGCTAAGAAACGGTTTTAAAATTTTATGCGGTCCAAGTGCTGACATTTCTTACAGTTTTTTAGACCCATTTGTACGTCTGTCCACTTCTCGCGAGAGAACTACTTCATTGATTTAGATCGGGTTGTTTTCTATAATTTTCTTGAACATTCCGTTCATTTTGCGACTTTCTCATCGCTAAGTGTCAGAGTTCACTTGGTGCCGATTTAATACAGCCAATCAGAGAGAGACTCATCAGGCTGCGGGGCCCTCCTCACTCACACGTCTGCCTCGGGGCGTAACCTTAACTCCGTTTAGCTAATGAACGGGAAAACTGCTTCACGAATTTAGATCGGGGTTGTTTTTTGTATAATTTGCTTGAACACTCTGGTTAATTTTGCGACTTCTCTCATCGTGCTAAGGATCATAGTTCATATACAGGGGAACCTGAGGTCACAAACGTCTCGGACCACGTACAAATCGGGTTATGACCAAAAAGTTCAAACTTTTGCATCTGTTCACAAGCACACACACTCAGGTGACGGACAAGCCAGTTTCCCTTCCGGTTTGTACGCGCCGATGATTTACGCACGTGTTCAGTCTCTCCCTGTGCGAGCGAGTGACAGAGAGAGAGCGAGTGAGAGAGAGCGAGAGAGAGAGAGAGAGAGCAAGAGAGAGAGAGAGAGAGACAGAGAGAGAGAGAGAGAGAGCAAAAAGAGAGAGAGAGAGAGAGAGAGGAGAGAGAGAGAGACAGAGAGAGACAGAGAGAGACAGAGAGAGAGCGAGAGAGAGTGAGAAAGAGAGAGAGTGAGAGAGAGAGAAAGAGAGAGAGAGAGAGACAGAGAGAGAAAGAGCACAAAAGAGAGAGAGAGAGAGCGAGTGAGAGAGAGAGAGAGTGAGAGAAAGAGAGAGAGTGAGAGAGAGAGCAAGAGAGAGAGAGACTCAGAGAGAGTGAGAGAGAGACAGAGAGAGAGAGACAGAGAGAGAGAGAGAGCAAGAGAGAGAGAGAGAAAGAGCACAAAGAGAGAGAGAGAGCGCGAGTGAGAGCAAGAGAGAGAGACACAAAAGAGAGAGAGAGAGAGAGAGAGAGAGACAGAGAGAGAGAGCACAAGAGAGAGAGAGAGAGAGAGAGAGAGAAGAGAGAGAGGAGAGAGAGCACAAAAGAGAGAGAGAGAGAGAGCACAAAAGAGAGAGAGAGAGCAAGAGAGAGAGAGAGAGAGAGAGAGAGAGAGAGAGAGAGCAAGAGAGAGAGAGACTTAGAGAGAGTGAGAGAGAGACAGAGAGAGAAAGACCACAAGAGAGAGAGAGTGCACGAGAGAGCACAAAAGAGACAGAGAGAGAGAAAGAGAGAGAGAGAGAGAGAGAGAGAGAGCGAGAGAGAGTGAGAGAGAGAGAGAGAGAGAGAGAGAGAGAGAGAGAGACTCAGAGAGAGTGAGAGAGAGACAGAGAGAGAAAGAGCACAAAAGAGAGAGAGAGAGAGAGAGAGAGAGAGAGCACAAAAAGAGAGAGAGAGAGCGAGCACAAAAGAGAGAGAGAGAGAGAGAGAGAGAGAGAGAGACAGAGAGAGAGAGAGACAGAGAGAGAGAGAGCAAGAGAGAGAGAGACTTAGAGAGATTGAGAGAGAGACAGAGAGAGAAAGACCACAAAAGAGAGAGAGAGAGAGAGAGAGCAAGAGAGAGAGAGCACAAAAGAGAGAGACAGAGAGAGCAAGAGAGAGAGAGCACAAAAGAGAGAGACAGAGAGAGAGAGCGAGAGAGAGAGAGAGCAAGAGAGAGAGAAAGCACAAGAGAGAGAGAGAGCAAGAGAGAGAGAGAGAGAAGCAAGAGAGAGAGAGAGAGAGAGAGAGAGAGAGAGAGAGAGAGAGAGCAAGAGAGAGAGAGAGCAAGAGAGAGAGAGAGAGAGAGAGAGAGAGAGAGAGTGAGAGAGAGAGCAAGAGAGAGAGAGAGTGAGAGCAGTTAAAGGCGGCACCAGGGTTGTTTTTAAAGAGACTGCAGTGTTAGTTTTCTTTGTTCAAAGTTTTCTCCGTGTTATTCAATGTTTTTACATTTAGTTTACTATTACACTGTGTATTCTATGGTATAATTGACTATTTTTGTGCTTAAAAATCTTTAAAAATATATATTTACATACAGCTCGTACAGTCTGGAATGGATTAATTGTATTTACATACAATCCTATGGGGTAAATTACTTTGGGTCGGGTTACAACCAGTTTTGAAACGAATTGCGGTCGTGACCTGAGGTTCCACTGTATTGGCGCTAACTCCGAGACAGAGGCTGCGGGCAGAGAGGACATCAGGAGTGGGGAGCCGGGCAGGGACCTCCTTCACTGTCCTGTTTCACTAATACGCAGGCCAGGCCACGAGGGGATGGCTAGTTGTACATATACAAAAATTTCAAAATCTAAAATACTTCTGGCCCCAGGCATTTTGGATTTGGGATACTCAACCTACATTTCATTTATTTAATAAAGAAAGTGGTCAAGTTTGAAAAAGCGCGAGCCTACCTGCTCAATATATAAATTCCATTCGAGTCTTCCAAAGGGCGACTCTGGCGAGTATTTTATTCAACAGCCAGGACTGAACGTTCCCGACCTCCGCACCGCCCACAGCAGCTCATGGCGCTCGCGTCTCTTCACAGGGATGTTCTCCAGCTGACCTGCTGCAGGCCCGTCTGTTGTGCCAAAGCATCTGCGGCAAATGACAAGCAACAGAGAGCAGATCTGTCAAGGCAGGCCTCACTTGGACCCGCTCACAAGGACAGGCCAGCGTGGATCGATAGCCCTGACATATGACTGCCTTCACAGCCAAACAGGAGGAATGTTCTCTTTTTTCTTAAACACTTATGCTGCATTTTGCACACAATAATAAAGAATAACTGCATCAGGTAACAAGCAGTGACACAGCAGCCAGACCTGATGTCCATGTCTCACTGATCGCAGGGTTAGGGTTCCTTGGTGAAAACTGCCTTTGCATTTCTCTCGGTTCCCCCTCGGCTTTTTCTCCAGGTTCTTTATTTTGACTCCTGCACCCCTGAGACGGCCTCGTTAATTCAATTAATAAACTAGCTGGACTACCCATCCAAGAGGGGGTGATATCTCTGTGATTCACGTTGTTGATACATGGGTTGTCCATTTGGTCAGCTATAATAATACGCACCTGATCCCTCGCCCTTGTGATGCCCATTTTCATCGATTCGTCTCGGCTGTCACTTGTCAAACTGAGCAGTTGCTACAGTCAAAGCACTTTGCTGGGAAAATGTGGAGGTGGTCCTTCATACATTGGCCTGGATTAGCGTACCTGTGTATAGAAGGTCTTACAATTCACACTGCAAGTCAAGAGAAAAACCAAGCCATGAAGTGCAAGGAACTCTCTGTAGACCTCCACGATCAAACTGTGGTGAGACGGCGATCAGGGCAATGGGATCAAACCATTTCTAAAGCTTGGAGTGTTCCCAGCAGCCTCAAAAATCAAAAGTCCACCTATTAAGGAGGAGTTAGAAAGTTGCAGTGGACTCTACACGATCAACTGCCAGGCAGTGTTCAGAAGCCATTAGCAAGGTGTCACACACACGTCTTGCTCTATGGTTGCGAGACATGGACGCTTATCCAGTGACCTGAGACGAAGACTGGACTCCTTTGGTACTGTTTCTCTCTGCAAAATCCTTGGGTACCGTTGGTTTGACTTTGTGTTGCTCATGGAGTCCCGAATGAGGCACATGACCTGCATTGTGAGGGAGCGTCAGTTACGGCACTACGGCCATGTGGCGCGTTTCCCCCAAGGGTGATCCGTCTCGAAAGATCCTCATTGTTGGGGACCCGAGTGGCTGGACCAGGCCAAGGGGTCGCCCACGTAACACCTGGCTGCGACAGATAGAGGGTCATTTCGGAGGGTGGGACTGGTCCGCGTGTCTACCTGGGGGGTGGCCAATCAGGATCCCGAGTTGTTTCATCGTGTAGTGGGTGCGGCAACACGCTGTACCAGTGCATGCTCCCCGACTTGACTTGACTTGACACACATGCGTTTAGGAGGCAGCTAAAGGGCTTGAGTAACTGTAATACCACCACCGACCAGGGGGAGGCGGAGTGTGCGGACTGTCTTTCTCAATTACTTGCAGAACTTCACCGGGAAATCCCGCCAGGTTCCGGCACGCTCGATGACGTCACTTCCGGTCCCGGCCCCAGGGATGACGTCACTTACTGAACTTACTTTAGAGCCGCCATCTTTCTTGTCTATGATCAGTTCTATTTTGGACTCAGTCTTGTGAACATTTCTGTTCAATCATTTAAAAACGTTTGCAGCCAGCATCCATTATACGGCTGGCGTCCCTAAACCTTTATCGTATCTTTTTATCATCTTTATCACAAAGGCTAACGGAATGTCAGGTTATATAGCGCCTTGATGTGTGGAGTACAAGTCACAGGAGGGTCTGCTCAACCTTTATAACACAGCCTGGTGAGGCCTCATCTGGAGTCCTGGGTGCAGTTTGGATCTCCATAAAGACACAGCAGCACAAGAGAAGGTCCAGAGAAGAGCGACTGGGCTGATTCAGGATTACAGGGGATGAGTTATGAGAGAAATAATAAAAGAGCTGAACCTTTACAGGAGACGAAGAGGAGAGACGAGTGAAGTGTTTGAAATGATGAAGGGAATTAGGCCAGTGGATCAAGATGGTGACCTCAAAATGACTTCATCAAGAACACGGCGACACACTTGCAAACTTGAGAAGGGGAAATTCCACACTAGCATTAAAAAAGTGATTTTTCACACAGAACAGATACTTGGAATAAGTGACCAAGCAATGTGGGGTCAGTAGGACTTTAGGGACCTTCAAAGCTGGACATGGTGTTATTTTGGAAGAATTAAATGGACAGGACTGGTGAGCTTTATTAGGCTGAATGGCCTGCTCTCATCCAGATTGTTCAAATGTTTTAATTGTGAAACTGAAGAAGTCTGGAACCACCAGGACTCTTCCTAGGCTTGGCCTTCTGGCCACATTGAGTATAACAAGTCAAGAAAGGCCCTGGTCAGGGTGGTCACTCTATCAGAGCTTCAGAAGTACTTGGCTGTGATGGGTGAACCTGTCAGAAGGACAGCCATCTCAGCATCACTCCATTTAAGGTGGAGTGGCCTCCATTTCTTGGGCTCCACCACAATACCCCCAATTTCTTGAGGGCAGACATCCACAAGACATGTGTGTGAGTACGTCTGAGCACTTTAGAGCGATTTGCTGCTTTTCTAAGCTGCCTGCATACACTACATGTGGACCTTTGTGTGCTGTGTGTTCAGTTTGTAGGTATGAAAATAAATGAATCAGTTTAATTGCGTTATGCCAGTATATCTAATGTCTTCATAACGATACGATAAAGGGACATCTTTTGATCTGGAGTAGATGGACCTTCTAGTATTGTATGTGGAATGTTTCATTCTCTTCCATTTGATTATTCTAACTTTTCACGTTAGACCTCCTGACACCTTAAGCTGTGTGCAGAGCTGTGCCCTTGAATGTGAATGAAGCCGGACGGCGCTATACAGAATAAAAGGTGACATATGATATAAAAAGGATTGGCACCTCCATATAAAGTTGTGGGATTGCAGTGCCTCAATGCACTGAATGAAATGTAACATGGAGGATTACTCGGAGGCGACACATGGAGCGGAGCAGACGACCCCCAGATGTGAGGAGACTCCAAAGAGGCCTCGAGCCACTCAAAGTCGCACTACTGGCATTCTAACTTTCATTTGGGCACTTAATGCATCTCGCCTGAAACTCGAGGAGGGGCCGAGAGAAACGGCTCTCATTATTAAAAGTAACAGCAACTGCTTTGATCTCAGAAATGTCAGGATACAAAAGCTGCTGTGGCAGATGAACTGAACTGCATTATGCAGACGGCAAATGATTTTACCAGCTCAGTGGCAGCTGCCACAATGCACAGGAGCCTCCGTCCTCACCTGCCTGCTCACAAAGCTCCGAGTTCAAACAAACGCAAAAGCAAATCAGGGAGAAGTCAAACAAGAAAAAGGGAGGAAAACCCATCCAGTTCAGACTTCAGAGAAAATGGAGTCGGGCTAGAAGCAGCCAAACACACACATCACAGCAGCCCACTGGAATTTTTATTACTGATGGATTTTTTTTTAATCTTTATATCCCATCTCTGTAGCCCCGGAATCAGCCTGGTCGCTCTTCTCTGGACTTTCTCTAGTGCTGCTATGTCCTTTATGTAGCCTGGAGATCAAAACTGCACACAGGACTTCAGAAGAGGCCTCACCGGCGCGTTATAAAGCTTCGGCAAAACCCCTTTGGACTTGTACTGCACACATCAGGGCTATATAACCGGACATTCTAGACGGCTTCTGAACTCTGTCTGCCAGGTGATAGAGGCGAGTCCACTGCCACTCAAGTCCTTCTCATCAGGTGAACTTTTGATTCTCTGACCTCCCATTGTCTATTCAAACCTTACATTTTAACTTCCTGTATGTAATACTTTAGTTCTACCTATCAATATAACAACCACCTAGTACTATATTTAACATTCTGAAATTCATTATATACTATATATACACACACACACACTAGCTGTGTAAGCCTGTGCTGGGCTCCTACAAACCATGGATTCTGGCACGTCAATCAATCAATCGCATTAGTTGTGCATCAGCGGCTCCTCGTTGGTTTCGTTTTGCCAATGTGCTCACCTCCACTGTCTGTCAGCGACTAAGCGAGTTTCTCTCTCCTCAGAGGTTTTGTTTTGCTGATTTGCTCACCTCGCTTGTGTATTAGAGGTGACGATCTCACACTGGTGACAGTCGCTTTCTTTGAGCTCCATGCTGCAGCCTCGCTCTTCCAGGCTGAACACACAGACACACACACTTCCAAATGTAGACATTTTATATTTTTTTATATATATATATATATATATATATATATATATATATATATACACACACACACACATATACATATCACACACACACACATATATATATATATATATATATATATTGTGAAGGATGGCGCCATTTATCCCGCCAATACCTCCAAGCGCCAGGTGGAGCCCTCCTTGCAGCGTGGAGGTCCCCAGAAGACCAGCAGGGCATCATGGACATTGGAGTTTTTATGCAAAGCCCTGCTGGATGCCGTGGGGCCACAGGAGGGAGCTGCAGGGAGGACCGAGGGCTTCGTGCCCTGTGACCCGGAGGTTCGTCACAGGAAGAGCGACGGACTTCCGGGTTGAAGAAAAGGACTATTTACCCTGACCCGGAAAGAATAAGGACTTGTGGACTATTGGGCAGAAACACTTCCGGGTGAGGAGATATAAAAGGACTGTGGGAGCTCCCAGACGGCGAGCTGAGCTGGGTGGAAGGGTGGCAACGCGTCTGGGAGCTGGAGGATTGTATTATTGTGGTTTATTGTAATTATATGAGTATTGTGGTGGAGAGTGTGCTTTGTGCACTGTGGCGACAAAATAAAGTCAACTTGAGGACTTTTACCTGGTGTCTGGAGTCGTGGACAGGGGTTCAAGAGAGCGAGAGTGCCCCCTATCGTTCACAATATATATTTATATATATAGTGGAAGCTGGCACAGACACAGACAGGTGGACACCGATGGTTCATTTCATTTTTGGAGTTCTGTGTGACAAGATGTCAGATTTGGCTTTTTTTCTCTGTTTTTTGTGTTGCTCCAATGCACATAAAAAAATAAACATGTATATACCAAAACATTTGGAATAACAACAATTTACTGAGAGAAATGGTGCATTGTCTGGAAAAATTCCAGGGGTGCTGATAATTCCGGGCGTGACTATATATATATATAAATACACACATCTGTATGTCAGTTATTTTTCATGCTGATCAGTTCTGTTTTGAGGTCATGTCTGTAAAAGCCCATCTTTCAGTGGTTGTTTTCTTCAAGTACACAGGGTGGATCCCCAAACCTTTTTCTTTGTTTTAGTGTTTTTTATAATATATACACACATATATATATATATATATATATATATATATATATATATATATATATATATATATTTACTTACATCAGTGGCCCTTCCCCAAGACTGTGCTCCTGTTTGCCCACTAAAGTGCTCCGATTGTGGCCATCTTGTTGTGCCCATACTAACCTGCACTCTGTGGGTGACAGCAGGGCCTTCAGCTCTATATAGCGCCCAGACTTTGGAATGACCTCCCTAAATAAAGGAGATCAGCCGACTCCAGTCATTCTTTTAAAGCACAGCTTAAACCTCCTCTGTTGAGGAAGGCTGTGAACTAAACCCGACATCCTGCCTCCTCTTTCAGTCTTCATCTCTGTCCAGGTGCTCAGGAGAATGTGTGTGCTTGACAGAGGCGGCGCCAGTGAAGAGACATTCAGATACACAAACACACAGGAAAGGCGCTGCAGGCAGGTGCACATGGAGCAAGGCATAGCAGATATGTTAGAATGACTCTGTTACTTGTCTTCGACTGCGGCGAGTACGACATGTGTACATCATGTGATCGCGATGTCATCACGAAGAAGCCACGCGCTGTCAACAGAACTCAAAGTGTCCTTTTATATTGCTCTGCATTTCTGTATTGGGACCTCGCTGGCCTGGATTGCCTTTTGTTTTAGGCAACTCCATTTTACCTTTCGTGCTCTATGGAGAATGCGTTTAGTTTCGCAAACTTAAACCTTTTTACTTCATAAAGTTAAATCTTTGTTCTTGTTACCAGCTGGGTTTGCCCTCTAGTGAGCACTTTTGGAACTTCCTTTCTTAGGGATGCCCAAGACTCAACAGATTCAATGTTGTTTAACGATAAAACGGGAAAACATCCAAAGAGGTGAATAAAGGAAATGTAAAGCCTCTCGTAAGGATTTCTTTTTTTATAGCGCCTTTTCTCGATTTCCATCCATTTTCCCTACAGTGCCTTTTCCATCCGCCCCTCTCATTACACAGTTATCTCTAGTAGTGTTTCACCTGTTGTCCTTGTCTTCTTTCAAATTAAAATCATTTATTACGTGAACCAATGCCTTTGTCACTGTTCTCCCAGCAGTGTCGTTAAATCATTCAGTAAACCTGAATTATGGCCACTTTAAAATAATCTTTTTTTTCTTTTAAATTGATTCGATTCTGGCCAGTGCGGCCATACAGGTACAGTTCATATATTTTGGTAAAGATGCTTTGCTTCTGCCTCTTGAGGCTGATGGGTCCATTGATCACAGCAGCGCTGTTGCTGCCAGTATCCATCATCCAAATCACTGCTGGCATCGCCGTTGAAAAGACTAATCATGAAAGGAGACTCTGCACTCGGCGCACACAGGTGGGCGACTGACCTCAAAACATTCATCATGCTGACCCTCCTAATCACGTTTAACATTTAGTCCTTGAGCCGTGCCTCTCTCTCCTCCACATACTTTATTCAATAAAGGACTAATGTTTCCCCATCCCTTACACGTCACGTTTTGGGGCCTAGATGACGTGACAGTGGAGCAGCGCAGTTCAGTCAGCAACAGGAAGGGGACAATGAACACCGGACCAGAGAAACTGGGAGATCTCAGAAATGAATGAAAGTTTGGCTTTGACTCGTCGTTTCTGCTCACAGCTTGACACACGACGCCACGACTTCAAAAAAGATTATTCTTGCACATTATTTGTCTGCATTTCCATTTTATTTCCCCCAAGTTCAAGCCCACCCTGGAACCACACGTGTATGCAGTTTCTGAAGCCACACGCCAGTCTTAGGGGGCTTCCAGAGCAAATCACAGCAGCACTGAAGAAGAAACCAGTCTGGAGTGGAGGCCACACACCACAGGTCACAACTGGCCCATTACTGAATATTTCGTGTCAGGGAATGTAAAGAGTACAATTAGAAAGTGACAATGTCAGTTAGATCTGAAGGCACAATGGGGGTCTGAAAATCAAGGGCAGACCTGATGAGAAGGACTTAGGAGTCACAGTGGAGTCGACACCATCAACTGCCAGACGGTGTGCAGAAGCCATCAGGAGTGTCAGGTTATATAGCGCCTTGATGTGTGCAGTACAAGTCCCAGGAGCTTTAGGACACACTGGTGAGGCCTCAGCTGGAGTCCTGTGTGTGCAGTTTGGGTCGCCAGGCTACAAAAAGGACAAAGCAGCACTAGAAAAAGAGCACAGAAGAGCGACGATGAGGGGATGAGTGGTCAGGTCATGTCAGATCAGATTGGGGAGTATGCACCAGGACAGTGCTTTATTGCACCCACCACTCGACAAAGCAGGTCGGGATCCTGGTTAGCAACCCCCCAAGGCAGACACGTGGTCCAGTCCCACCCATCTATCTGCCTCGGGGGGTGTCCCCTTCACCTGGCCCAGCCGCTCAGGTCCTCAACAACGTGGATCCTGTGAGCCGGATCACACTCATGCCACGTGGCCGTAGTGCTGAAACTGACGCCTCTCACAATGCAGGTCATGTGCCTCATTTGGGACTCCGTCAGCAACACAAAGTCAAACCAGCGCGGACCCAAGGACCTTCTGAAGAGACACATATGAAGGAGTCCAGTCTTTATCTCAGGTCACTGGATGGCGTCCATATCTCACAAACAGGGAGCACCAGGACTCTAAAGACTGGGACCTTCGTCCTTTTACAGATATCAGGAGCGCCACACACCCCTTTAAAGTGACCTCATGACCCCCCATGCTCTCCCAATCTGTCTACTGACTTCATAAGAGTCGTCACCAGAGTTATGAACGTCACCGCTGAGGTCAGTAAACCTCTCAATGAGGTCGTCACTCTCTCCGCAGACAGACACACTGCTGATGGCCGAGCCCAAGAGGTCATTAAAGGCCTGATGTTGGTTTTTATCGGGACGCCTCGCAAGAACCAGACACTCAGACTCCTCGCTCAGTCTCTCGAGACCCCCCCGATCAGAGCCTCCATTGACTCCACCAAGATCACAGCCTCTTCAGCAAAGTCAAGATCAGTGAATCTCTCTTCATCAACAGATGCCCCACAGCCGCTGGACCCCAAGACACTGCCCATCACCCAGTCCATGAAAGCATTAAACAGTACAAGAGCAGAACAGACCCCTGACAGACCCCAGAATCACCTGGGAAAAGCACAGAGGGTCTGCCTCCACTCTGCACAGCACTCACAGTACCAGTGCACAGGCCAGCCATGATATCCAGCAACCTCGAGGGGATCCATAAGGTCTTAGGATGTCCGACAGGGCAACACAATCAACCGAGTCGAACGCTTTATGAAATTTGACAAAAGCTACAAAGAAACTGACGATATTCGCGTTTGCATTCCATGAGTGGAAGGATGCGGTCAATGGTGGACTTCTTGGGCGTAAAAACAGACTGCTTCGGTCACTGGTAGGTGAGCAAGTGATCACGGAGCCTATTGAAGATGACCCTAGTGAGGACCTCACCATCACCGAGATCAGTGTTATCCCCCTGTAGTTACTGCAATCCAGGTGATCCCCCTTCCCTTTCCAGATAGGGACAACGAATCCTGTTTTCCAGTCAGCTGGAATGACGCCCGTCAACCAGATGGAAAACAAAGATTGCTTGCAATACCAGGAGGACAGCCTGACCACCTGTCTGGAGAAGTTCACCCGGGATACCACAGACCCCTGCAGCCTTCCCTTCCCTCCCCTCCGCTGGTTCACTGCGGGTTGAAATCCCGCTACAGACACTCTGGTGGGTGTATCCAGCAGGGGGCGCCTGCTCCCTAGGAGGAGGTTGGTTAGAAATAAAAATTTACTATAGCAGTGATACACATTAAAATATATAAAACTAACTGTCCCCTGCGGCTCTGCCCACTGAGAAAGAAAAAACTTAAACCCTTAATTTGTATTCCTTTATGAAGAAGGGCTGACCTCTGCTACTATCAGAAGACCCCTGAAGAATGTAAGATCTTTATGGACTATAAGAATGTTTAAATTGATTCTAAGTGGGTACAAATACAGGGGTGTATTCCTTAGGAATGCAAATGGCTGTTTATTTCATGTTTTAGGACATTCCAGTATGACATAAATTAAGATTTATGTATAACCTCAGAATGAACTGCTAGGGTTTTTTCTTTTCTAGGATATAAAAGAGAGAACGTTTTACTTTAGGTATTCTGCTAAAACCCAAATCAGTCGACTGAGTTGGAAAGAGGCAGTCTCACATTCTCTCTACTCACCAAGAATTAAGAATAAAGAAATTATTTTTACTTTAATTGAGTTTAAGTTCTTCCGTTGTTTCCGACTTCAGCGCTCACAGTTTTGGCGCCCAACGTGGGGCAGAGACGGCCAAGTGACTCCTTGAGCAGGATCGTCCAGAGGACCGGTAAAAGGACCGACACCGGCCGGGTCGGGAGGACCAGATCCGAAAAGTTAGGACTGGCCTGCCTCGGCGACTCCTGCATGGGGAATCCTTGACCTCCTCTGATTCTTCCTGAAAGTCGAGTAAACTGGGAACTTCCAGGCGGGAGGAAAAAATTCTTGGTGAGTAGACCGAGGAGTCCGACCGGGAAAAGAAACCAGGCAGTGAGTGGACCGGAATGTATAGATAAGCTCTCGGAAATAAAACAGTGTAAAGATTATGAATGTTAAGGACATGAGTTAGTACACTCCCTAGGAAATGAAGAAGTCTCTTAGAGGCTTAAAAGTAAAATAAAGGAAGGGAGTGGGAAGAATAGATAAATAACTGAACATTTCATGATCGGGAAAAAGCACTGTTGCGGGAGGGCGGGACTCTTTGCTCTAACGGTCTGGTTATATTCTGAACTCAACGGGTCACTCAGGGAAATGATCACCTAAACAGCGGTAACCAGCGGCCTTCGGGAGAAACTGTCAGTCCGCTAATCAGGTTGATCGTCCCGTGGACCAGGGAACAGGAGGGACCGGGAGTGAAGTGACAATTGAGGCTGGTTTAGCAAAAAGAGTGCGGAAAACTCACTGACCATGGGGAAAACTAATAGCAAACCGGTTACAACTCCTTTGGGAAACAGAAAGCATGAATTCACGTACTCATCTGTGACTGAATAAAGACTAATTGATTGAACTATTCCTGTCTTCCTCGGGTGTTACTTCCACTGTTTATTTGGCACCTGAACAGTTTCCTTCGTGTTGGAGAACCCGAGTGAAGGTGCGAATTGCAGACAGGAATAAGATCGGTGACCGCTGAGTACAATTGCTTTACCGTCCGGGAGAGGTACTGGGACGTAATGATTAGAGCCTCTTGGAATGAGACGGAGTCTTAAGGAGACTTATAATTAGAAGGGAGGTGGAAATTTAATAAAAGGGAAAGTACCTCCGTCGGAATTCGCTAAAGAAAGATTGAAAAAACAGGGTGTGAATGAGGAGCCTCTGTTCGGATTATTGTTTTCGGAAAACATACCAAGGAAAAAAAAAAAGCGGCTCTCCAAGACACTACATAGAACAGAAAACAGTTGTTAGAACAGAGCAGGGGCAGATGGCCAGTAGAAGGCTCTGGTGATATGAGTGAACTACAGGAAGTTAGGTAGATTGTATATAGAAAAGCACGAGGGTGCTCTAGTCGAGAAAATGGAAATGTTTTAATAGATGGGAATTGATAATTAAAGATAGAGCCCTGAAAGCGATGCAGAAGTGCAATGAGGGACTGCAAAGCCAAATTAAACTTATTGTAGAAAGAGAAAAGTTGTCCTTGATAATGCAAGAACTGTCCCAAAAGTCCGGATGAAAGAAGGAAGAATAAGTAAATATAATATAAATAAAAAGAAGAAGAGATTATACCTTGATTTAGCATCAGCATGTGTGTCCACTCCCTTTGAGGACAATAGTCCATCACCACCCCTTGGGCAGCTGGAGGAATTAATGAGGGAGAGGAAGAAGATGGTCCCGATGATTTTTAAAAATGAACAGTTTCAGCCAGAGAGGGATGAAGAAGCGGGGAAAGGGATACCTAATAAGCCCCGATTCTGACCCCTCAGGGTCAAAAAACATGAATATGAAAGGATGGAATTTCAAGCACCATTAATACAAGTGCCCTTTCTGCAATATAATGTACAACAGCCTGACTCAGATTAAAACTGTCCCACCTTCATGGTGCAAAGAAACTGGGACCTGCAAGAATTAAAAGAGGTGGTGCAGGAATTGCTGAACCAGTTCATGACAATGAAGAAACAATTAGATGACATATATAAGCCAAATACTGCAGAATGGATTCAGGTCCTTAGAAGGAAAGCTCATTTCAGGCTGAAATGATGTGAGAGTGCAATGGACAGAGACTCTGGGACGACAGCGGGTTGATAGTGGCCAGTTCAGTGTTCAGTGGACAGTTACGAGCACAAATAAAAGCAAAAAATATATCAGCCCTAATGCCCAGTGAACTTTGACAAGACTTGATGGTCCGCCTGTGCCTTTGCATTTCAGTTACAAATAAGAGAGTGAAGGTTGCATCAGAACAGCACACTGCCCTTGCACTGACCACCACCATTACATGCTTGTATGCTGCCTTGATTGTTCATGTTTGACTCAAAAACAGCAAAAATCTCTGCTGTCCTGGGTTCCTCTTGGATTACAGTATTCAAAATCATTTTACTGTATTGCATGATTTTTGGACTGTATTATGATGAAGTTTGACTTGGACTTTTCAGCTGCTGTTTTCAGAAAAAAAAAGACTATTTGCCTAACGAACTGTTATATCTCAGCAAAACTGGCTGGAGCAGTATTTCTCTTTTTACAACAATTGCTTTTCTTCTGGAGTGGTTTTACCACATATCCTCATTGCTAAATCCTCTCGTTTTCAGTGGCATAATGTGAGACAATTGGTAATAGCATGTCCAGAAGGGGAGGATTGGGAGTATGTGGGACCTAACATTTAGTTCACCTAGATAGATCTGTTAAGAAAATAGCAGTAGAACTAGTTGTACCTGTAACCCGATCCGTTCTGTCATTTATCTTTCACTTCTCCACCTAAACCCATGCTGTTTACCCTTAAAATTTTTTAGTTAGATTTGCTCCACTCATCTCTCTGGGTACAAGGGAAATAATATTTTGTCTGAATAGTTCATGCTGAACCCTTGGTCATTTTCCCAAAGACATCCTTCCGTTTACATTGTGCACAATATCTTATTTCGTTTGAAGCTGGGACTGGTATTACAATTGTTTATGCTGATTTAGTTAAGCGGGGTGCTATTATTCTGATCCAATATTCTCCTATTCTTCCAGTTAGAAAGCATATGATTCATGACGATTCATTCAGGACCTCCCGAGTCAATGCTGCTATACACCCTAGGACTCCTATAGTCTCAAACCTTCCACTATTCTCTGTACTGTCCCGGCCACTGCTATGTGGTTTTCTGTTACTGATCTTGTGAATGCTTTCTTTTCAATTACTGTACACCCTGAGTCTCAGTTCTGGTTCGCATTCACTTTCAAAGGGAAGCATTGGACCTGAGCTGTGATGCGCAGGGATATACAGAGGCTCTGTGTGCGTGCTTGTGTGTGTGCGTGTGTTTGTGCGCGTGTTCGTGTGTGTATGGACAAGAACTAGAAAAGATAAAAAGTTGAAAGGTTATTGGCCAAAGGGGGGTGGTGTCTTGGTGTAATATGTAGATGAGTTGCTTTTATGTTCTGAGGCTCAGGAATAATGCGAAGAAGACACAAAGGCTTTGTTGGTCTTTCTAGCGGAAATCGGGCACAAAGTGTTCCGGAAAAAGTTGCAACGGGTTGAAAGAAAAATGAAATACCTGAGTCATGATTTGACTTCAGGGGAATGTGCACAGTTTGCAAGACGGCAAGTTCTGTCTGTTCTTGGAATGTTATGATATTGATATTGCCGGCAATGGGTTAAAAAAAGATTTTTTTTTGCTGAAAAGCACAGCCACTCCAAGAATTAGCGACCTTTTCTAATTTAGTTTTGACTGATAAAATTTCATGAATGGAGCAGGCTGAGAAGGCTTTAACTGATATAAACTAAATTTTGATGTCTGCGCCTGCGTTAAGAGTTCCGGACTACGGTAGTCTCGTCCTTTCACTCTGTTTGTGGACGAGAAAGGGGTGTATGACTGCAGTATTAACTCAACAACAAGGAAATAGACAATGACCGGTCACATACTATTCTAAAAAAAATAAAATAAATAATTAACAAATAAAACTGGATCCAGTGGCCGCTACAATCCCGGCCTGTTTAAAAGCAGCTGCTGCAATAACAGAGGCCATATTAGCATGCTCAGATGTTGTTCTCATGAGTTTATTAACTGTTAAGGTACCACATGCTGTACATTCCATCTTAGTACAGATAAAAACATCTCATTTGACAGGTGCGCTTGCGATAGTGAAGTGTGAAGCTCACAAGGGGAAAACGAATCCAGTGAGTAGGGAAAATGCGCAAGCAGACATGTGGGCTAAGAAAGCCACCCAGGATCCTACTTCACCACTAACTTCTTTATTTCTATTACAGAAGGAGGAACAAGAGTCACACAAGGATGCAGTATTATCTCTACAAACTGTAGCAACGGAAAAGGAGATAAAGACGTTGCAGAAAGAGGGATCAGATAAAGCTCTGAAAGGAATTTAGATCCATCCATTAACTAAACATCCTTTTTCCCAAAAGCTTTCTTTCTAGGAATTGCAAAGGCTGCGCATGGTTTGGCCCACCCTTCCAGAAGATGCAATGATGGCACAGGTGCAACAATACTGTCACGCCCGGGGTTTTTCTAACTTTGCTGATCAGTTCTGTAAGATGTCTACATTATGGCGAAGATTTAATGTAGGAAAAGGCTTGCAGGCTTGCGTAGTGTCTTACAGAGAGTGCATGAACAAGTGAGGGAAACATGGTGAACTACCTCACTACTGTAAGGGCAATACACTATTAAAATGTGCTCTGTACCCTGTCAAATGTCACTATTGCAAGATGCTCAACTCTAAATCCAGCTACCTTACTTCCCACTGAGGGAGAGGGGGAACCAAATAACTGCCAGGAAGAGATAACAAAGGTCCTAAGACCTAGTCCGGACCTCCAGGAAACTCTACTAGAAACAGGAGAAATTCTTTATGAGGATGGCTGTTCCTTGGGATTGGACGACAGAACACTCTCCACCAATTATGCAGTGGTCAAGGAAGACCACTTACTTGAAGCAAACTGAATTTCTTCTAGTTTAAGTGCACAAGCAGCTGAGCTAATAGCTCTCACTCGAGCTTGCCAGTTGTCTGAAAGAAAAGTCATAACCATTTACACAGATTCCAGATCTGCCTTTGGAGACTTCCATGATCATGGGGCATTATGGAAATTAAGGGATTCAAAACCAGTACTGGTAAGCCCATACAACACCAGAAATTAGTGGAATCCCTTCTTAAAGCTATAACAGAACCATCAAAACTGGGAATACTTAAATGGCAAGCCCATTACTGGGAAACAAAACCCAGTCAGCCAAGGAAATGAACTGGCTGACCATTTGCTAAACAGGCCGCCTGTAATAACACACCAGTCTTTATTCCAACAGAAAGATGACAAAGACTCTGATAATCAAATTATTTCTTTACAGAGCGCTACCACTGACAGAGAAAGGATAAAGTGGTCCCAAGAAGGATCCCTCTCTGCTGGGGTCTGGACCCATAAGCAAACTAATAAACCTTTCCTCCCAAAAGCTTCTTTTCCAGGAATGGCAAAATCGCACACGGCCTGGATCATGCAGGGAAAGACACTATGACTCAGGATGTCGAGCGGCATTGGGAAACCACAGGGTTTTCTACATATGCTGAACAATTCTGCCGACGATGTGCACTATGCCAAAGGTTTAATGTAGGTAAAGGTACTCAGGTAAGCCCCCGTCACTCTAACCCAATGGGTCCCTTTGAACACCTCCAAATGGATTTCATTGAGTTAACACCGTCTAAAGGCTACCGTTATTGCTTGGTAATTGTCGATGTGTTCTCCCGATGGGTGGAAGTTTTCTCTAAACATGCAGATGCAAAAACTGTGGCTAAAGCTTTAATAAAAGAAATCATTCCAAGATGGGGAATATCACAGAAACTGCATACCGATAACGGAACCCACTTTGTGAATTCTGTAATAAATGAGCTGACTACTTGGCTCTAGATAAATGTGCATCATTACTGCAAATACCATCCTCAAAATGGAGGTATTGTAGAAAGGTGCAATGGTACCCTAAAATCAAAATTGGAAAAATCTGTGAGCAGACAAACTTAACCTGGCCAGATGCTCTATCCCTGGCCTTGATGGGGTTGAGAGGAAGGACACATCGGCAGTTGGGACTGTCACCATTTAAAATTGTAACTGGATGCCCCATGCCTGTTGGCATGGTTATCGGAAATGTTACTCTGCATACTGTGGACAATGATCTTCTCTCTAGTCTTGCAGGTCTCCGAGCCTCCCTGAAGGAAGTCCACGAACAAGTTAACAAGGCTTGGCGGACCGGTCCCCCGCCAATGGAGTTCAAGATCCCCCTTGGAACCTGGATACTGGTCAGAGACACCCGAAGGAAACATTGGCATCAACCTCGCTGGAGGGGACCATTCCAGGTGCTATTATCTACACCTCACGCTGTTAAAGTCGAAGGACTTCCTGCCTGGATCCACATCTCACATTGCAAAGAATGGCATTCTTAGTTCTATTATTAATAACTTCTTTTGTCCCCTTGAACATGGGACAGCGAACTTATGGGGACCTTCCCACACTAACTTTCCAAGTAGGGAAGACTACCTCACTCCAGATTGACTTTTGTACTGTTGCTCCTTGTGGAACCGGCAGCCATGAACAATGGACTAAGGCTGAAAAATATGTGTGTGTGACTACTGACTCCACTCATTATGGTAGTAATTGTGAAAATGGCAGTGGGTATTTGCCAATACAGGTACCTATGACTGGGGTTATCAGCCCTGGAAGGCTCAGCAACATGATCTCAAGACAAAGTTCTCTATCATTAAGGGACATACTAGCAGAACATGTTTACATGATAATTGTAACCCATTAATTATCACTTTAAAGGATCCGTCACCTTATGATGGGGGTATTTACATATTAGGGGCAGATGTCTCTGGGAAAGATCCTCTTGGGAAATTCGTTATTCGAGTCACAGCACGAACACCCGATTCTGTCACCCCTACCTCTTTAACCTTCCCTACCACTGTCCTTCCTGATGGCTCAGTATCTCGTGCACTTGCTGGTCTTACTGCCCTTTCTGTAGAACTTGCAGAAAATTCTGGTATCTCCAATCCCCTTGATGAACTATTTGAACGGTGGTTCGAATTTGGGCGGATGGAGTAAAACTATTTTCACCACTGTCCTCATTTCCCTTGCAATCATGGTTATTTGTGGTTGCTGCCTCATCCCCTGTATTCGTGGCCTTCTTCAGAGGCTTATTGACACCTCTCTCACAAAAGCCTATTTTCTTTATGCTGACAGTTCCCAAAACCCTGATTACAACCCTTTGCTTTCGGAACTTTCTCCCTCTTCTGAATATGATGATATTATTCCCGATGATTGGGTCTGATCATTCACATGTGCACATATTTATGTGCAAAAGGGGGGAACTGAGAAAGAAAAAACTTAAACCCTTAATTTGTATTCCTTTATGAAGAAGGGCTGACCTCTGCTACTATCAGAAGACCCTGAAGAATGTAAGATCTTTATGGACTATAAGAATGTTTAAATTGATTCTAAGTGGGTACAAATACAGGGGTGTATTCCTTAGGAATGCAAATGGCTGTTTATTTCATGTTTTAGGACATTCCAGTATGACATAAATTAAGATTTATGTATAACCTCAGAATGAACTGCTAGGGTTTTTTTTTTCTTTTCTAGGATATAAAAGAGAGAACGTTTTTACTTTAGGTATTCTGCTAAAACCCAAATCAGTCGACTGAGTTGGAAAGAGGCAGTCTCACATTCTCTCTACTCACCAAGAATTAAGAATAAAGAAATTATTTTTACTTTAATTGAGTTTAAGTTCTTCCGTTGTTTCCGACTTCAGCGCTCACACCACATAGTAGTGACACAGTAAAGTAAAATGTATTTCTGGCCAAGCGGAAGGTAGGTACACTCCAATGTCAAACGTTGGCACTGTATCTGATCGTGTTCAGCTGTGACGAGTGAGCGTCCCCCGCGTGTTGAGAAAAGCACATGGGCGTGATGGCAGGTACCCTCTAAAACACACGCAGCTATGATCTCTCCTTCAAAAACGTCAAACGTTACTCCTTAACAATCTATACATGGTAAAGTCTGCTGAACAAACGGGTATCACAAGCCAAGAGCTGGACAGTTTGACATCCGTGGCAGAGCGACGGGCGCTGAGCAGACTCCTGTCAATCATGGAGAATCCACGGCATCCACTGAACAGGATCATCTCCAGACAGAGGAGCAGCTCCACTGACAGACTGAGGAGACCCCACACTATGTGACTCGGTGAAACGTTAACATTATACAAAGTTATTGTCTGTTATACCTGCATTGTTATCACTCTGATATTTAATATTGTTTGTATCAGTATGCTGCTGCTGGAGTATGGGAAATTTCCCCTTGGGATTAATTATCAATCTAAGAGGAAGTAAGGTGGCGAGAGGTAGAGCGACTCAAATGGAGGATGGCGCGTGAGTGAGGAGTTCTCTGCCCTCTCTCCTCTCGGCCCGCTGCATGTCTCTCGGATTTGCACAAATAAATTGGCACCACAATAGAACTCTTGATACTCAGAGCAAAGAGAGAAGTCGTAAAATCAACCGGAATGTTCAAGTGTGTGTTGGATTTTACACACACACACACACATATACATACATACACACATATATATATATATATATATAAATATACTAGGCTGACCCGCCTTTTAAGGCGACCAACTTTTAAGTTGACCACTTCTTAAGGCAATCCAATATGTTGATCAATTTGATATTTTATACAAACTCATTAATTTGGTTATATTGCATTTGAGCGGGATTACTTTAATACTTGTAGTTTCTGTTATTTTTGTGATGAAATTTAAAATTAATTTAAACCCTTTTGAACCCCCTGATATTTACTACGCGGTGAGGCATTTGTACTCCATCAACATTAATTATTTCCAGAGACATAATTTTGTCTATTTTTCCAGCGCATCGCGCACAAAAGCAAGGGAACGATGGGAGCACCAGAACTCTGCGCACGTCATGTCGCTTCGTACCGCAAGCTGCAAGTAGTAAGTCTGTGATAAGCGGAATACCGCTACGCTTTCCACTCACGGGACGGAAGGACAATCCCGACCGTTTTTATATAGTAAGAAAGAAGAAGAAGATATTGCACAGTCTGGAGTAGAAAATCATCTTTAACCTGGAAAAATGAAACTACAAATCCCATCATGCAGTGCAAAATGGACGGGGCGTGTGTGAAACTCCGCCTGCGTAGCACTCACGGGACGGAAGGACAATCCCGACCGCTTTTATATAGAAGGATTATATATATTGTGACAGATTAGTGTTTTCTCGCCCCCTTGTACCCTCAGACCACACGTCAGACACCAGGTAAAAGTCCAATAATGATATTTATTATAATAGTAAAGAGCACAAAGCACGCTCCTCTCCACAATTCTCTAATAATTAAATAAACAATAACCAATAACAATCCTCCAAACTCCCAGACGCTTAGCCACCCTGCCTCACAACTCAGCTCGTCTGTCTTGGATTTCCCCACAGTCCTTTATAGTCCTTGACCCGGAAGTGTTTGTCCCTCAGTCTGTGCGACTTTCTATCACTTCCGGGTCAAGGTAAAAACTTCTCTTTTTCTTCAGCCCGGGCTGTATGGAAAACATAAATCCCTGGGCCTCCCTGCAGCGACTCCTGGTTGGCCCCATGGTATCGAGCAGGGCTGTGTATTATGACTCCACTGTCCACGATTCCCTTCTGGCATTCAGGGCCCCTCTATGCTGCAAGGAGGTCTCCATCTAGCGGCCTGGGGGTATTGGCCGGGATGAATGGCCGGGCATAACTCACAATATATATATATATATATATATATATATATACACACACACACAAATATCAAGTATTACATCAATTCTCAGTGGTACGGTGGGGATTCTAAAAGGAAGAATGAATCAGTAACACTAAAGAAAGATTATATTTCAGCTTCAGTTTAATATCGGCTTAACACTCACAATAAAACGATAATAAGAATAATCAAAGAGAGCTTATACTTGGCCAAAGCTTTGATGCAGTGGGGGGGTTTCCTGAAATCGGCGCTTGTCCAGCTTTCGAGAGAGAGACGGAGAGAACGTGGGAGAGCGGGGTGTCCTAGGCATCGGCAGGAATGATGTCTTCCATCTGTCCACAGGTAAGCTCTGCTGTTCCTTTGTCTGAATCCTGATCACGTAAGCTCCAAAGATGGGTATATTCTGGTTTGCTGGTTCATCGCTCACAGTAGAACCTGAACCTTAGCGTTAGTATTACAAAACCACAGTAAGTCATGACGAGTGCCATTTTGTCACTCAGGGCGCCATAAAATCGTAACGTCATTCGCTCTCAAACGTGAGCTCCTACTCCTTGCTGGGTGAGAGTGCAGAACACTTCCTACCTGCTCCTCGTGTCCTACTCCGAGGTGCGACAAATTCTCATTCAAGTCGGACGTTTCAGCGCAGTTCCTTGGAGCGATTCTGAGACGCTCGATAAATGCAGGCACTTGAGCTGTAAGGCAGCTGCACCACAAACGCTGCTCCACACAATTCAGAAAAAGACAAACAACAACAACATTTATTTCTAGAGCACATTTTCATACAAATGATGAGCTCAAAGTGCTATACATGATGAAGAAAGAGAAAAAAAGAATTAAAATTATGGAACGCTAATTAACATGAAAAACAAAAAAAAACTCCAGACGGCTGGAGAAAAAAGAAAAAAAAAATCTGCAGGGGTTCCAGGCCACGAGACCACCCAGCCCCCTGAGGGGAATTGTTATTTGATTTGATACACTTTATTAATCCCTGAGAGGAAACTGTCTGTTTTGTATGACATCTGGGGATCAGAGTGCAGGGTCAGCCATTGTGTAGCACCGCCAGAGCAATTTTCAATTTATGAGCGTAGCTCAAGGGCCCAACGGAGTAGGATTCCTTCTTACAGTGACAGGATTTGAACCAGGAAACTTCCAGATCTTTAACCTCTTAGCCACCACTCTGCCATCAGGACTGGCGACTATTCACGCTTCGTTCATACGGGCGGGCATCCAAAGCATCTTGTTTCACTTTGTATCTTTTGTCGACTCTTTTAGGATCAAAATCGGCCAACAGGTGCGGATTGTGCTCACAGCTCAGAATGATTTTGTTTTATTGAGTTGAGCGTAATCATCGCAGCGGCGAACAGCTTAAGAGATACATTTGAAAAATGAGGCCAAGCACTGAAGGAAGCGGTTGGCACAGGCTGTGTTTTTTAATGAGTAAAGTGGCTTTGGGGGGTTGAGGGGAATGGATGGAATTAATCTTACAATCCATGGCGGCGTTGAGCGCACCTGTTTACACAGATCTGCGATTATCTCGCGCACGGCGCAGAGTGCGGGTACTTATTGACTTTAATTCCTTACACTGTTATCCTGAGTGCATCAACTTTGACTTCGTCCTCATTAGTAAAAACCCAATTATCTCAAATCAAAAATCTTAAATATGTCAGCTTTGCACAGAGCCTCTGGATGAAAAGCTGCAATTAGTGTTAACGCCTTATTTACCGTGTTTACGGCTCAGCAGCTCTGGTAACGACATATTACTCGTTGGATAACAAATCCCGAATTAATTAATTTCTTTAATCGGCAGCTAGAGAGCGACAGAACCTGAGAGGTGAATGGCATTGTCTTTGTCTCTGCCAAACGCCACTACTGCAACGGCTACTTCAAATCACAGGATAAACGACCCCGTGGCATAGCGGCACATCCGGTTATTGAACCGCAATATGAAGGCCTTCCATTTCACACGTGTACAGAAATGAACAACAAAGATCGATATGATGGGTAAGCCCTGCAGTCTATTTGAAGAAGACGACACTGCATTTATTTAGCGCTTTCAGGACACTCAAAGGGCTTTATATAGGGATGGGGGGACCACCTCACCCACCACCAAAGTGCAGCATCCACCTGGATGGCCCGCCGGTAGCCATTTTGTGCCAGTAAGCTCCCCATACATTAGTTATTACGGGGTGAAGCGGCAAGAGAGATAGTTAGCCAATTAAGTGATTAGGGGGTCAGAATGGCTAAGATCAAGGTGGGCAATTCAAACCCTTTTCATACACGTGCCTTCTAAGTTCTACCCAGGTAGGCGATACCATCCCAAGCTGAGAGGGGGCGCTGCCTCCACTAACTAACTTGCCTTCTCTCTGTCCCACAGCACAGAAGGACCGCCCAGTCAGGGCAACTAACTCCGCCCCTTACGATCCTTGGTCTATACATTCGAGACTTGAGTCACTTGAGGCTTGAAGTCACCAATTAGAGTGAGCTCCAGACGTGACACAAACTGACGCTGAAGAAAGAGGATTCAACCCCACCGTTCACAAAGAGGGGACTTTATTTGGTTTAAATTATTGCTAAAACGCGGTGGTGCTTTATTTTCATTTTGACCAGTAAAAGGGGGCAGTCGGGTTGGCACCTAAAGTGCTGCTATTGTTATGTTAATGAGAGACGCCCTGTGATCTTTCATGACCACAAAGAATCAGGGCCTCGGTTTTATGCCTTATCCAAAGGACGGCGCCACTTTTGGAGCATGGTATCCCCGATAGTGATGATAATAATAATAACTAATTACAGTTATATGGCACTTTTCAACCCACCCATACAGCTCACAGGTGGTGAGGAACGACTTCAATGACCACCAATGTGCAGCACCTACATGGATGATGTGACGTCCACCATTCTTAGACCACACAACTCACCTTAGTTATTAGGTGGTGAAGGGGTGAGAGAGACAGATAGACAGTTAGAGACAGGGGATGAGACACGGGCAATTTAGTCAGGGCACCGGGTGGGGGCACCCTACTCTTTTTAAAAGACATCCAGGGATTTTTACAATACAATTTATTTTTGTGTAGCCCAAAAATTACACAAGAAGTGCCACAGTGGTCTCTGCCTTTTGACAGTCCCAACAGCCTCGACTCTCTAAAACGACAAGGAAACCCTTGTAGGGAGAAAATGAAAGAAACCTCAAGAAAAGCAATTCAAAGGGAGTCCCCTTTCCAGGTAGATTGGGTGTGCGGTGGGTGTCAAAATTAAATACAAGACAATTCACAGAACAGAACACACATCTTTAATGACCAGAGAGAGGTGCAGGACCCTCAGGCTTGTGTCTCAACCGGAAGGACGTGGCCATTTTTACAGCTCAGTCTCCCCATCACTGCACTGGGGTACTGGGTTCCATATTCAAACCTAAAGGTAAGCGCCCCCTGCTGGCCTCACCAACACCCCTTCCAGTAGCAATCCACGCGTCTTCCTACTGGCTGGGCCCCAAGTACCCGATGGCACTCGCATGCTCTCCCTGAGGTCTGTGTGCAGTTTTCTCCTGATACTCCAGTTTTCTCACCCACATTCCAAAGGGTTGCCTTTTAGTTTAATTGGAGCTTCTCATCAAAGTCATTGTGGGGTTGTTTGCCCTGCAGTAGCCTGGCACCCTACCCTGGGTGGTCAGGCCGTGTATCCTTAGTTTCCCGAATGAGAATTTTAGAAGGATGACTGGATGATATCAGGGCTCTCCATTTGGCGGACGCTAAAAGGCGCTCACTTGTGATCCACAGAGCGCGGGTTTGTGTCGCACCACCGTCAGATCACCACGGTGTGGTGCGAGTCCACAGCAATTCAATTTGGAGTGTCCTGGAGTGTAAAGTCATCATTGTTTAAAACTACCAATTGCTTATATCAAGTTTATAATGTTGAGCAAATGAACTCTGAAGATGGACCCAACTCATTTACGGTGGAATCTACAAGACCCTTAGGGCAATTTAACTAATAAATGTGCCGAGGCAACTTGTAATAATTAACAATATAAAAATACCCAAGGACACAGTACATTAAAAAAAAAAAGAAAGAAAACTACACAAAGGTAGCAGAATCTAACAAAACGCAATGCTGAAATGGTGGGCTTCAAGTGTAGACTTAAAAATGGAGAGTGGGGTGCAGGCACGGAGCTCCAGAGGCAGGCCACTCCACCACCGTGCACTAAAAGCTCAGTACGGACCCTGCACGACGGGACATTTAGCAACCTGGTGTCAGAGGAACGACGGGAACACGATGGGTGGGTGTATGGATTTAGTAAGGACAACAGTACAGGTGTGGAGAGACCATGAAGTGAAGTTTAGGGCAGATTGCAAGATCCTCCTTTTAACATATAAAGCATTAAATGGCCGAGGTCCGGCTTACTTGTCTGAACTTACCATGACTTACAAACCTGAGCGCACATTACGATCTCAAGATGCCCGTCTGCTGAGGATTCCAAGGATTAATAAAATAACAGTGGGAGGTCAAGCTTTTAGTTACAGGACCCCTAAACTGTGGAGTGGTCTGCCTACTACGATAAGAGATGCCCCTTCGGTCCCAGCCTTTAAATCCTGGCTGGAGACTCACGACTTCAGTTCAGCCCACCCTGACTAGAGCTGCTGATCAACTGTGCAGACTGCATCTCACTTATTAGACCTTAGCACTAAAACAGAAGTAACATGACAGTTAGAATTGGTGAAGGTTAGTATCAAATTCTGTTTCTCTCCTCGGTACTCAAATGTGGCACTTGGCGCCCACGGCCCACCTGCCAAGTTGTTTTGCCTGCCTAAGGTAAAGTCATCTCTGATGGAGGATCACAGGAATCATGGGAAAGAGGGGTCCAGTCTTTGGATTAGCGCTATTTCAGCTGTGGAATGGCCAAATGGGGGAGGCAGCTTGATGGCTGAGGTCTCCAGGACTCTAAACAAATCCAAATCATATTATGGGATATCATCTGCTATTACATTCTGCTATGCACTTCTAAAATTTTTATTTTTATACTGTATTGAGGATTTCTTCTGTTCTGTGTATTGTATCGTATTGTATTGACCCCCCTTTTTTTTTTTGACACCCACTGGATGCCCAGCCTATCTGGAAGGGGTCTCTCTTTGAACTGCCTTTCCCGAGGTTTCTTCCATTTTTTCCCTACTGGGGTTTTTCTTTGTCTTTTTAGAGAGTCAAGGCTGGGGGGTCTGTCAAGAGGCAGGGCCTGTTAAAGCCCATTGCGGTACTCCTTGTACGGGATGAAGGGTCTTGAAAACTAAAAGAAAGAGTTTACTGTGAATGGTGCCCATGTGACTGGCGAAGTGTTGAAGTGACACGTTTGAAATGTGCGAGGAGGTCCCTCGCTGCTGAATCCTGCACATACTGTACTGCAGCCTGCTTAGGCCCAACAGCACACAGAGCTGTGCTACCGTAATGATGTCACAAGGTAACAAAAGCACGAATAAGAAGGGTCTCTGCTGTGATATCAGATGAGAGAAGGGGGATACAACGCTGCAATTTGCTTGAAGTGTGAAAAAAAAGCTAATTTAGTGATGTTACTGATGATATGTGATTCAAATGGGACTGCAGGGTCAGCAATGACACCAAGATGTCTGACCTGTGGAGATAAAGCGCTCATCAAACCTGGGAAAGGCTGCCCCGATTCCTTAAAACACCCGGGGATGACAGGATTATGGTAGCTGGTTTTTCACTGTTTAATTAATCAACCAGCTATTGTTTTACATCAGGCAGATGGGCAACCGTTGCAGAGGGTGGTAAGGTTTGCATTGGTCTTGTGTGTAGACGGACCCCAGGATCATCAGCATAAATGGCAATGAAAGCACAAACTGTACCATCTGATAATGGCGCCAAGGGCGAGCATATAAAGAGCTTAAGATTTACAAAAAAGCATCCCATCCCATCTCTTGTGGACTAGTAATTGACGGCCTGAAGACATTTGTTTCAGTATTGTTCCAGTAATCTATAATTTAAATGCATCTGTTTTGTTATCTAAGAAATTTGTGCTGCTTTTATTTTAAAATTGCTATATTTCAACCAGAGTTCTTACCCAGGCTGGAGATCAATTCCTTGCTTTTTAGATTTGATATACTTTATTTATCTCTGAGGGGAAACTGTCTTTTCACACGAACTTCTGGGGGTCTGAGCACAGGGTCAGCCATTGTGCAGCATTGCCCCGGAGAAATTCTGAGGTTAAGGACCCAACAGAGTAGGATCCCTTCTAAAAGTTACAGGATTGGATCCGGCGACTTCAAAGATACCAGTACAGATCCTTAGTCACAGAGTCACCCCTCCATGTCCTTTCTGAGGTATTCATTTATGTTCATGTTACATTTTCTTGATTACAATAGAGTCTCGCTTATCCAACGTCCCACCACAAAAAACAAAAAACGCATCAATCGGCAACAAGAACTGCACGTTGCGAGCACGAGTGTAGTCTGTTTTTAGCTGCCAAGTTCATTTTTTCAGATAAATTTTTCTGTTTTGTTGTAAAATATGATTACAGTGGATTATGTGGCCAGTGCTCTCTGGTGTGTGTGCGTGTCTCTTTCTCGCGTGCGTGCGTCTGTCTATCTATCTGTCTGTCTCTCTCTCTCTCTCTCTCGCTGCACAGGGAGAGACTGAACACGTGCGGAAATCATTGGCACACACAAACCGGAAAGGAAACTGGCTCATTCGTATTCCTAGTGTGTGGTCGTGAACAGATGCAAAACTTTGGCGAACATTTTGGTCATAACCCGATTTGTACATGTCCAGAGACGTTCTTGAACCGAGGTTCGTAATGTGTAAAATGATAACATAGTTTGACGTTTAATAGGCTTTTTCTTAACACCTCCCATTATCCGATATTTTCGCTTATCCGACATTCTGCCGGCCCGTTTATGTCAGATAAGAGAGACTCTACTGCATCTGCATTATTCCTTGTTTTTCATTTCATCTCCAATCCCATGTTGCTATGTGCATTGTGTCCTGTGGGTGGTTCCCCAAGAGGCGGGGCCACCTGCCCATCACCTCCATGGACTGCCCGCCCTCAGCCCCATCAAAGTGAGGGTTTCCCACAATCCCTGGTGGTCAGTGAGTTTCTCTTGAGTGTTTTTGCTAGGCTTGTGCATTTTTTGACCTTTCTCTGGATTACTACATTGGGTGTTTGTTTGCATCTGATTGCTTGATTGCTTTTGGGCAGCTCCTTTTTGCATTTTAAATTGTTCATGTTATGCCAGAGACATTTTCATTAACCCTTAAACTGCCAGAACCTGCTACAGTCGGTTCCCAATGCAATTTGCCAGCACACCAGAGCCGAGTATATTCAGCGACGCACATTCATTTAACTCCGCAACTGGCTAAAGTCGGCTCCCAGTGCAATTTGCCAGCACACTGGAGCTGATCAGTGAGTGCCATACATTTGTTGAGCAGTCAGCTCATGACCACTGGCGCCCCCTGCAGCCTCACTGTCCCTGGGATTGAGCTGCTGCTGCTGCACTAGACTATGAGAGCGTTGGCCTCTGTGTGCTCGCGTGCAGCCAGTTCAAGCGCGCTTGGCTCGGCGATTTACTGAATTTCATCCAGGGCGTCAGTTGCACCCTCTACATCATTGTTCCAGTAGTTATTTTAACAGTTTTTTCAGTTCATTGGCGGTGTGTAAAACGATCAGTGTTGCAGTAATTGTGATGCTCTTTGCATGGAAAAAAAAAAAAAATCTGTGTTCCATTGAAATGTCACTTTTTCTTAGTGAATTGTGATGTTTACTTAAAAAGTGCAGCAAAAAAGTATTTGGGCGTCCAGGGGTTCATTAACCCACGTATGTGTCAGTTTAAGGGTTAAGAATAAAATCTTTTATTTGATAATCGATGGGGTCCTCCAAGTTACGAGCCAGGGTTTTTTGATGGGGTTTCCCTCTCTAGTGAGCGTTTTACAAACTATTTAGGACTCTCAAGAGGCATAATAAAAGTCAGCTTATAACTTCAAACCAGAGACAATAAGAGATTGTACAAAGTGCAGCTTTCGGGCAGAGCCATCCATCACCAAGTTAGCTAGCCAATCAAACGTGTGTAATGTCACCTGGCCAAGAACCCAACGTGTGATTTTAGCATAAACAATGGCCTGTCTGAAGGACAGAGAGAGCAATGACAGAGGAAGTGACTAGGGAATCCATTCCCGGGAATAAAACTGCTATAATTCTCGAGAAACTGGGAATGGACAAACTTGCATACATAGCGTGTAAAAGTGTGAAAATCGAGTTATAGTTGAAAATAATTAAGTGGCCCCGTTTTTCAGCCCATGCTGTAGTGTGTTGCCGATTAATTCAGTCAACAACAGACCAGCAGCAGTCGTCAGTCTCCCGGCTCCCACTAAGACTGAGCACAGTGGACTGGGACGAGTCTGCACTCTGCAGCTCACGAATGCCGGGACGGGGCAGAGTTCATCGAGGTCTGTCAGACAACAGCTTTGAACAGCAACTTGTCTGTTGCATCCGCATTATCTGTGCCAAGAAACTTGCCATCACAGAATGATGACAAGAAACTGGATACATCAGTAACAGCTGAAATGGCGGGGTTTCAGAGCAACGGCAAGCGTGGGCGTCGTTTAGAGCAAGTGTATCAGTATCTGATGACTGTGCCACCCACTTCAGTGGAGGCAGAGCGTGTTTTCTCAGCGGCTGGCATACGCTGCACGAAGGTGCTCTCTCATCTGGATGACCGCACGCTCGACACGTTGTGCTTTCCATGCTCTTATTACTGCAACACACTGGATACGTGGACTTATATGACAGCATGAACTGCTTGTAGTTAAGGTCAGACTTACATTGGTGTCAACATATTGCAGTAGTTTTATTAAAAATAAGTGTCGGTCGTTCTAAAACCGTTCACATGTGAGATGCCCATGCACTGTGTGATTCCCGGGAATGGATTCCCTAGAAGTGACGTCAGAGACCGAGCCAGAGAGATAGAGAGATAGAAACCACTGCATTTGGATGGTGGAGAACATAAATTATGTGTCACACCAATTGCTGAATCAAAAAGCCATGCAGGATTTGACATGACTGATTTTCAGTGAGCTTCCTACGACTACACGTATTGTCACACACGAGTGCTGTGGGAGGCTCATCTAATGGTAATTCCACCCCGAGCCGAGGGTTGGCACTGTGGCCTAAAGCTTCTCCTCCTTTCTTTCCTACAAAGCAGAGAATCGCCAGTCCCAGTGAAGTCACCTTCAGGCCACTGTTTCTTTGCCTAACCCCTTCTGGTCTGGCTTCCTCTTAAGGGGTGACGCCGCCATCTTGGCATCAGTCGATCACTTCACCTCTTTTTTTCCCCCCATTAGTTATGTGGAGTTTGCCTTCATGGTGCCTCAACACTTCATCTTTGTCTTTCTCACGATAGCCAGACTTTGCTATCTATTGGTAATATTATACTTGCCAAATGTCCCTGTGGGGGCAAATAAAGCTCTTTCTTTCTTTTTTTCTTTCTTTCTATCTTTCTATCTACATAAATTCTGACTTTAAATTTCTTCACTTTATTTATAGAGAGATTCAAATAATATAGCAAATTATAGGGCACCTGGTGCAGGGGGAGATGGCCATTTGCTTGGCCGCCCAGGGCTCTCAAGGCAGAGAGGTCGCATCTCAACAACAAGCAAGAACAACTGCGGTAGAAGGAAGGCAGCGTTGGTTGGTAAGTGGCATAAACCCGAAAAGTGTCCGAGCCTTCATACGAGACGCGTATGTTGTTAGTGCAGGAGAGAGTGAGACGCAGTGTGGAGTGCTAGGGAGTGACTGGCAGCCCAGTATGTGAATAGAATCTTCAAGTGTGAGAGTAGACAAGTCGGTTGGTCCCACTGCCCCCCTCAATATTACACGGCTCAGCATGAAAACATGAAATTCAGGATTTTCCTCAGCCATCGCTATAAACTACAAGGGGTTAGTAAGATAAACACAAATACAATTCCTGGGTGAAGCATTCGAGTGCCCAGGTAACCTGCACTGCCATTTACAAACCTGACAAAATAAAAACCCAGCAGTGACTGCAGTGCGTGTCTCGACGCTCCGGTGCCATTGAACATCTCATAAAACACGGCACAGCGTGCCAGCACGATGAGCACATCTGGAACGGCCTTCTGGATTTTTCGGCTTCTGCTGTGACTCCCACTGAACCGCATGAATATTTGACTTGTCTGAAGAGCCCGGATATTCCTGATGTGCAATCGCACAACCTATCAAACCCAGGCGTCCCCCGGGCGCTCAACGCGGCTGACAGCGTCTTGAGTGAAGCCAGTCTGTGCCCTGGCAGCATGAGAGCTGAAACAGGACAACAACATGTGGGAGCAGAGCTCTGGGGCGCCCGTCTATGTGACGTGACAGCTGACAGATTATATAATGGAGCATCAGAGCTAACCACATGACAGCGACCCCCTGCCAGTAAAGCGGTGAAATTTAGAAAGAAGAAAAAGGGTTGAGGTGCGTACCAGAACAAGACGATGGAGAAACACGAGCATAATATCCTATCACTTGGACCCGAGACGTGTGTGGTGGTATCCTGGCCTACACTGCAGTTTTAGAAATCACCATAAGGGACATCCTGATCCAAAGTGTTCATTTCAGCAGGCCTTCGTGAACTGTGCCATCACACTCCACGCTTTACGACTCGGCACACGTGAAGTTCTGCTGATGCCTTGGATGTCTCTCCGTCTATTTGACTCATTTCTTTCTGACTGAAGGGTGTCCAGGTCTCTGTCTTGAGTGCACGTCTCTTAGTCTCCACTAGGCGTCCTTCCGTATGCAAATTTCTATTTTACTAAAAGGAATTTTTTGATCAGCCACGCAGATTCCTCAGAGAAGTTTGAAGAGACGAACAAGAGGCCGTACAGCTTACACAAGGTGACAACAGTTACGAGACACTCAAGAGATGAGACGGAGAGTCGGGATTCACTCAGAGACGACATTCATTAGATGACAAAGCTCCGAATCTTGGACAAAGGATTGAACAGTAAAAGGGTTCACGTAACGAGAGCCAAGAAATGCGAGACGTAAAACACAATCAGAAGGGAGAAGAAAAACAAAAACGCGGTTACCAGAAAGTGAGATTTGATTTAGGGGTAGAAGGACCCAAAGCACAGCATGACAAGGGTTTTCATCTTTGTCAGGTCCGGCCACAGGTCCTCCACCGGATTGAGATCTGGACTCTGACTCCGCCATATTGTTGTTGTTTTGAAGCCATTCCTGTCTAGCTTTGTATTTTTTACTTGGGCTCGTTGTCTTGGCAGAAATCAAAACTTCTTCAGAGACGCAGGTTTCTTCCCAACCCTGACAGATTTTCCTTCATGAACTCCGAGTATTTTGCTGTATTCCACTCAGAAGTCTTCCACAGCCTAATGCTGCCACTGCTGCCACCACCGCCACGCGTCACAGTGGGGATGATGGTGCGTTTTGGACGAGGTGCAGCGTTTTAACATGACATTTAATCTGATGGTCAAAGCCCCAATATTGGTCTCCCCAGACCACAGAACGCTCTTCCAGCTGACCTCAGAGTCTCCTGTGTGCCCCCCTGTCCCAATGTCCTGCGTGTTTGTTCTTCTTTTCATCTCCATAATGCTGGTGAAGCCTCCATGCAGACACAGTCTCTCCAATGTAAGTCACTGAAGCTTGTGGTTCCTGTACAATTCTCGGGGTCTACTTGAGCCCTCCATCACTCCACTTTTTCAGTTTTTGTGAACATTCTGCTTCAGTAGATTCACAGCTCTGCCGTACTCCTTCCATTTCTTCACGATTGACTTAATTGGACATATGGAGGACTTGGAGAATTTGTCATCTTCATCCCGTGACTTGTGCTTTTCATGAAGCGGTTTGCTGTGCTCATTGGTCTTCATTGTGGTATATCAGGCCACCACATGAGCTGGACCTTCAGATACAATCAACAGAAACCCCAGACTGGTGACCTCCACCGAACTCATAATGGGACTTCTAAAACCAATGGGCTGCACCAGTGATGATTTTGGGGGGGGGTCAACAGGTTCAATATTTAAGAACTCAGTTATGGTTTACATTTGTAATTCATTTTAATCACTAGACAGAGATCGGTTTGTCACTTTTGACAGTAAAGAGCCTTTTCCTGTTGATCAAAAGCCAAAATTAAATCCACAGGGATTCGACTTTGTGTTAACGATAAAATGTGAAAACGTCCAAAGGCGGTGAAGCCTTTTCATAGCCACTCTGATGTTAATCTTGTCACGACTTCCCAGAACAATGAAATTCTGACTTGTTTGTCTAACCGACTTACAGCACGCTGCCTTCTCCTGCACCACGATAAGTAGGAACGTGTTAACATAATTGTGTCACTTTATATCACAGTGTGGCAATTCTGTAAAACAATGTGTTCGTATACACACAGTGGAGTCAGAGATTTAAGAGAGACAGCGTGCAGGTTCAGCTCCTTATTCTCACACTCACACGTCAATTTATGACGGTGAAACCTGAAGGATGACAGGAGACATCACTCATAAACGAGACGCGGCCCAGCAGAGATGATTACACAGGTTGATGGAAGTCACCTGGCGAGGCAGAGTCACCGATGTGTCAATATCACGGTGAAAGGACGACGACTAAGAATGCTGGGTCACACACACCTTGAGACTGCCACAAGGAGGACACCTCGGGACTGCACTGGGATGGATTCCACCGAGAGGAAAAAGCAAAAAGAAGATGACCACTAAAATGACACTAATTACTCACGCATTTATTTCTAGTAGGATTGAACACTGCAATGTCATGTCCACTGGCTGCTCAAATCATTCTTCATACGGCGTTCAGTTAATTCAAAATGCTGCTGCAAGAATTATTACAAGAACCAGAAAGCATAACTCCAGTCCTCAAGTCCTTACACTGGATACCAGTTACATTTAGGGCAGATTTCAAAATCCTCCTTTAAACATAAAAAGCCTTCAGTGGCTGAGGCCCTGCTTACTTATGTGAACTTATCATTACCTACAAACCTGAGCACACATGAAGATCTCAAGTCCAAGGATTAATAAAATAACAGTTACAGGGTCCTGAGGATGTCTCTCCTTATACACCAGGCTGAAGACTCTCGGGTTTAGTCCAGCATACCCTGACTAGAGCTGCTGATGCGCTGTGCAGACTCGGTCTCTGCGGTCAGTCATTAGTATTGTAAGAGACATTTATTAGTCTTAACAGTATGTTGTGAGTTATGTGAAAATGTTGGCTTAAATACAGGGTGAGCCAAAATTACGTTGACATTTGAATGGTGGAAACAATTTATTCACAAGACTTACTTTATATGTGCAAGATAAATTTACAGGAATGTCTTAACCCGTTCGCCATCACGTTCAACGCGCAACAGCACCATTTAAAACCCGGACACACATTTCACAGAGGATAGATGATACCACAGTCCGTATTCGGTCCTTCAGGTCATTGATATCACCAACGTTCCTGCTATACGCACGTTCCTTCACCTGACCCCTGTCACACACGTGCGCATGGGAGGCAGCTAAAGGGCTTGAGTGAAGGCAGTTCTGAGGCATGTTGGGATGTGGCAGAGTGCACCGACTCTTTTTCTCACTTCCCTGTAGACCATTCCTGGGAGACTCCACCCGACTCTCTTGACATCACTTCCGGGACCGAGCCAATGGAAACAGACATTACCAGCTCCGTCCCCCTGATGTCACGTCCGGGCCTGATCCAATGAGTGACGAACACGTGCCCGATCCTTATGACCTCACTTCCTGTCTCCCCCTTTAAAAGCCTGACCTTCTCCCTTTTCCCTCAGTCTCGTGCTGGACTCCGCTGGATGCACATTAGTGCTGTATCTTTGATAAAAACGACTTTGCAGCCAGGATACCATATTATACGGGTGGCTGCCCCAAACCTTTATCTGTCTATGTCTCGTTTTTGTGACACCCCATAAGCAGATATCACAGAGTGTCAAATCAGGGGAGTGTGGACGCCATGGCACTGATCCACCACGGCCTATCCATCGACCTGGAAAGGTGTGCTCGAGGTAAAAAGAACCCATTTGTGTGTTAACATAATTTTGACTCAACCTGTGTTAGTACATAGTCAATGGAGGTTCTACTATATCCACTACAAGCTAAATTGTAAGCGGAGTAATCAAATGTGTCACTCTGGCTATAGACTAGTTCAGTTTATGATCTGCCTTGCCATTGGTAAAGACATGGAGGGCAAACAGACTCAAACCATACTGAATGTAGTGAACGTACTGCACACACTCAATCTCTTCTTGCATTTGGCCATGAGAGTTGTCAAGTCGTTTGATGAGGAGACTTGTGTGCAAGTAAAGTCGTTTGTCCTGCTGTAATGTGTTTCCGAAGTGGCCATGACAGATTACCCACTCAGCTCTGCGATGAAGAGTACTTGTGCTTTGTGTGTTGTATTGACCCCATGTTTCGACACCCACTGCACCCACTCCAACCTACCTGGAAGGGGGTCTTCCCTCTAAACTAAATTATTTCCTACATGGCTTTTTTGGGGGAGTTTTCTTCTTGTCTTTTTAGAGAATCGACGCTGGAGGGGTTGATAAAAAAAAGGGCCTGTTAAAGCCCACTGAGGCACTCCTGCTGTGACTTTGGGCTACACAAGAAATAAATTGTTGTTGTTGCAACAAATGACCTGAAGGAGACCGGCTTGACCTGGGAGGAGGCAAAGAGCATGGCAATGGGACGGGACAAATGGAGAGCCGATGTTGCTGCCCAGGGCACTTCTGGGTACAGAAGGAACAAAGTCTCAGTAAGTGACGTTCAAGTGGGGGTTTTAGGACCTTTAGCACTGTGACAGTCCGGGTTGGCAACAGCTGCCGAGTCCCTCTTAAAATCAGACTGTCGATAGTTGTAAACCGAGATGAGCGGGTGGAATGACGACACTGACACAAGAGAGAGATGGAGTAAAGGACACAAAGTGCAAAGGGTTGAAGGGTGGCAACGCGTCTGGGAGCTGGAGGATTGTGGTTTATAGTGATTATTGAGTATTTATAGGAGTATTGTGGAAGAGAGTGTGCTTTCTACACTGTGGAAATTGAATAAAGTCGATTTGAGGACTTTTACCTGGTGTTTGGAGTCGTGGACAGGGGTTCAAGGGAGCGAGAGTGCCCCCTATCTACCACAATAGATAGACAGACAGACATGAAAGGCATTACATAAGTGAAGGCTAAAAACCAATAAGTAATTCAAATCCACTCAGCCGACCAGCTCTCCTATGGTGATCATCAACACGTTCATAGCAGGTCACTTTCTCTGCGTCTCGGTCGCCTCAGCGCACCCCAACATGCCTTCATGGTTGGCGGAGACACCAAGAGCTGCAGTCGCTTTCTACCAACTCGTGCGCCCCCTGACCTTACAGGTATCATCCTGGACACACAGAGATGAACCTCCATTATCCCGTCACGGTTTTCTTAGCGCTTCTTGGGTACCTGAGAGACTCGATCCCGGTCATGGCTCCAGCCCAATTGCTCAGCAGAGACAACCGTAACTGTGCCATGGCTTCACTCTCTGACGGGGTACCAACCACACTGCCTCCACACTTTCACATTCATCTGTTTATTCATTCATCTTTGCGTCTGGTTTCCTTCCAAAAGCCTCTCCACATCCCACACAAACTCTTTTCATGCCACATTTGTTGGCACAGGTGGTGTAATCACATACCCCCAGGGTTCTAATTATGCAATTGGCAGCTGTGCCCCTCCACATGTGAATACTCAGCCATGTCTCTCCTACACCGACACCACACCCCTGCATTATCATAAAACTAGCACCGCCACGGGCCTCTCCTCATCACAATCACATTCAGGGTTTACTCCACAAGGATCCAGGAACAGGCAGCGTGAATGAACAAGTTGAGGGTCAGCGCCCATCCATCCACTCTGCCAAAGGAACGGATTGTGGGAGAGCAGAACTCCAGTAGCTGCTGAAAATTGCTTCTGCACGAACAGCGGCAAAGTGATCAGAAATGACGGCCCCCGGGTGACGTCATGGCGGCCGCTTTCATTTTTCATCTCTGTGTGATACCTTTAAAAGGTGAAAATAAAGTGTGCAGGCAGGATGTTGATGTGGAGAGCTCCTCGCGACAGCCCACCGTGTCCGTCGTGCCAGCGACCTATCTGGGGACTCTGATCGGTCCTCCGAGAACACTGAAAGATGTCAGCGTTTCTGACCACCAACTGCATTAAAAGATTTGTTTGAAGTGTTTGTTGTTACTATTTGACGGCTAAAAGACTTCAAAAGGGACTCGTTGGTGAGACGCTGTGGCGTATGCTCGCTTGCTTTTCATTCATTCAGACCACAACTGTTTTTTTTGTGTGTGGCTGTTGTGAGATTTTGTTTGATTGTATGGAGGTGTCAGCTGGCAGGGTTGGTCTACAGGGGGAGATCAGCGGGTACTCCACAACCCTGAGTGGAGTGGGACTGCGTGGCTCAGGAATGGGGGAGATGGATTAATGGGTGGATGGGAGTGCCAGTACCTGAATTTCAGTAAATATTATGCCTTGGTGGGAAAGCCAAACTAAATAAATGAATAAGACACCAGCTGTACCACTTCACTAAAACAAAAAACAACAAATAAAATAAACCAAGAAACTGACTTCTTTTTGCCTTTTTTTTTTTAATGTCCGAGATCAGCATGGCCACACATCATTCATAGATAGAGAGAGAGATAGATAGCGTAGTTGGCAGGATCAGATAGACAGACAGACAGATGTGAAAGGCACTATACAATAGACAGACAGATATGAAAGGCACTATGTAATAGATAGACAGACATATATGAAAGGCACTATATAATAGACAGATAGATTCTTTATTAATCCCAAGGGGAAAAATTCACATACTCCAGCAGCAGCATACTGATCAAGATCATGTCTGCTATACACCAAATCCTCACTAGAGGGCTCTGACCTGGTGGATTGCTCCATTTCCCCCTTTGTCAGTGCGTTCTTTTATTAAACTCGAAACACCAACTGTAAAAGCCCACCTGTCTGCCACAACCTGAGGGCCTAGATTGTTGAGATGTGGTACACTTAAATCTTCACAGGAATCTGTCGAGTCAGTTCAGTTTTCATTTAGGTATCTCAAACAGATCGCGCTGTACAAAGGTTTTCAGATTTTAAAATCTCTCGTTGACAAGCTTTGGCAAATTCGCCCATCTTGAAACGGAGAAATGCGACCTTGACTAGGAATGAGATTACTGTTTAAGTCTGACCTTCAGGCTGCCCACTGGTGCTGTGTGTAGTGGAGGAACCTCCTCTGCGTTTTTGCCCAGTTGATTCTGGCGTCTGTCAGTGGTGTGTTCTGCTCCTACGCTGCCAAACACACAGCCCATGCAAGCATTGAACAGAGTCATGGGGTCCAACGGTTGTGGGGCATCTGTTGGTGAAGAGAGATTCACTGATCTTGACTTTATTGACGATGCTGTGATCTTCAGAGCCAATGGAAGCTCTGATCGGGGGTCTCAAGAGACTGAGTGAGGAGTCTGAACTTGCGAGGGTCCTGATAAAAACCAATGATCAGGGCCTTTAATGACCTCTTGGGCACGGCCATCTGCAGTGTGTCTGTCTGCGGAGAGAGTGTCGACCTTGTCATCGAGAGGTTTACGGACCTCAGCGGTGACATTCATGTGTCTGGTGACTCTTCCCATGAAGTCAGTAGATGGACTGGGAGAGCAAGGGAGGTGATGAGGTCACCATTAAGGGGTGTGTGGCACTCCAGATAGCTGTAAAACGACAAAGGTCCAAGTCTTTAGAGTCCTGGTGCTCCCGGTTTGTGAGATATGGACGCTCTCCAGTGACCTGAGATGAAGACTGGACTCCTTCATGGGGGTCTTTGGGTCCCGCTGGTTTGACTTTGTGTTGCTCATGGAGTCCCGAATTAGGCACATGACCTGCATTGTGAGGGGGTGTCAGTTACGGCACTATGGCCATGTGGCGCGATTACCCGAGGGTGATCCAGCTCACATTGTTGAGGACCTGAACGGCTGGGCCAGGCCAAGGGGACGCCCAGTAACACTTGGCTGTGGCAGATACAGTAGATGGTCATTTCCGGAGGGTGGGACTGGACTACGTGTCTGCCTTTTGCCAACCAGGATACCAAGCTGTACCACCGTGTGGTGGGTGTGGCAATGCGCTGTATCAGTGCAGTCTCCCCACCCTGACCTGACCTTGAGTGGTTGCTTGAACATGTAGATCTTGTACATTTTCCACTTTTACTTATTTGATGACCACTCAGATGCCCAATGTATGTCAGTCAAACGCCGGGCACAGTGGGCACACACGCAAACAGCTCACGCAATAGTGCCCCCTTCCAGAGGCTTTAGGCGAGTTAACTGACAGAAAACAAAACAAGTCCCTTCTCTGGAAATAAATGGAAGGGGAAAGCAATCGTGTAAGCATACAGAAGAGCGAAGTGACTGCAGATTATTACTGTAATCAGGTTTTCATTTTGTCATGATGGGCAAAAATGGCAAATTTATCCAATTAAAATAAAAGACAATAAAGTGTGCAGAAAGTGAAGGGATCTGAATAGATTCTGAATGTGCTGCATGTAAGAGTGTCCAGGATACACAGGAGGTTAAGACCACCAGGGTTCAGGTAACAGACGAGACCCCAGTCAGAGGAGGTCAGCGCCCGGGGTCTTCTAGAAGTCCTCACCTCTTTGATCTGCTTATGTCCTGTATGTGTTGAGTCAAAGACCAATCCCCGTTGTAGGCTTAATCTTAATGACTTTGTGTTGTGTGGCACCAGGAAAGAGGAAGAGGAGAGGAAGTTGGAAGAATGAAGACGAGCTTTGGAGAAAGGGCTGAAGTTAAACAGGAAGAAGAAGAAGAAGAAAGAAAAGAGAATGTTTAAGATTTCATGAGGATGACGATTCAGAAGATGGCCTACAGGGAGAGCCATTGAAAAGAGTGAAGAAGTTTAAATAAATGGAGGATCAGTGGCAGGACAGAAAGACAATTAGATGCTGAGATAACCCCCAGAGTGCAGTGTGGCTGGAACAACTGGAAGACATTACTAGGAGTATCGTGTGAGTGAAGAATTAAGGAGAAGGTTAGAGGTCTTTAAGACCAGCAATGATGTCTGGAGCGGAGACACGGGCAGAAAAAAGGGAGCGCAGGAGAAGATGTTGGATGTGACAGAAATGAGAAGGTGGAGGTGGGTGTGAGACGTCACAAAGGAGGACAGAACAAGAAATCAGAGGGACAACAAAAGTGGGAGAGAAACCTAAGGAAGGACAGGAAAGAAGGGTGAAGTGGTCTGGACATGTGATGAGGAGACACGATGAAGATGTCAGCAAAACAGTGAAACAGAGGAGAAGAGAAAGTGAGGGAGGCCAAAGCGGAGGTGGATGGATAAAGCAGAAGATCTGAAGGAAGAGGGTCCGACTGGGGAGGTGGTAAAGGACCGAGCGGTTTGGAGAAGGTGATCAGGCACATCGATAAAGAGGAAGATGAAGAAGTTGTATTCCCCTTGTCTAGGAAGTGTCCTTGTGGTTTCACATTGGGTCTGTCAGGGCGTCATGCAGATTGTCACATTCAAAGCAGGCTTGTGCTGAAATGACGACATATGGTGGCACACTAGCAGTCTTAACTTTACTTCTTGGCACAGGTGCCCGTGTACAATTCCTCACGGTTTATTCCCAAGAGTGTACACTGGCATCTGCAACTCTGCTGGGTGTGCGGGTCGTGTGCGTCTGTCCACCATTAGGCCCTGACGTGGACGGGCAGCCTCAATCAATCAATCAATCGGCTCATTAATCCATCAGTTCACCAAGCAGGCGATTCCCTAATTATTCAGTAAGACCATTAGGGCAACATGGCGGCACAAAGGCTAGCGCTGCTACCTCTCAGGGTCGGGTCAGTTTCCGGTGTGATCACCACCTGTGCCAGTCTGTGCCTTCTTCCTGTGCCCTGTGGGTTTTTCTACCTGGCAAACACGGGCAGGTTAGACTAGCAGGCAGACCTCCGCTTGCCAGCCGTGCATCAGTGTGTCCAGGACTGGCTGCCTCACATTGTTGGGGGGGCTCTGGGCATCAATTCCAGGTTGTGTCCTGGTGGAGTTCCCACATTCTCCCAGTACCCCGCTCATTTTAAAAAGAGTGGATGTGCATGTGTGCCACACTGTACCCTTATGATGGACTGGCATTCCTCTAGCAGTGGGTCGAGGTGCCACCGCACGTAGCTGGGGTCCTAACTCTGCTTGAAGTTTGTAAGTTCAGCCTGAACCCTGACAGATTCCCCCCCCCTCGGGTACAGCTAATGCTCTTGGTAGGTGAAATGATGTCTAGAAATTGTGCCAGTCAGAATGATGAACTATACCAATGTGGCCATGGAACCCTCAAGCTGTGAGCCACGCCAGTTAGTGAGCTAGTCAGCCGTCCCGTGGCCATCAGGTGTGCTGCTTAGGGCCCAGAGAAGGCCTGAAGCCTGCCTTGGAGCCATGAATGTGACTACACAGATTTGAATTTTAGATCCGATGGCTGCTTGGACAGGCTTCAGCTTACCTGCTTTGGAAGACAAGATAGATGGACGGATGGATGGATGGACGTTGTTGCTTCCCATATTTTTGCCTTTAAAATGGACATCAACTCAACTCTGCATAAGACAAAGATGAACGCAGCATCATTGCAGAGATAGGAACGCCGAGTGCAACGTTTTTTGCTTGGGAAGTCCGTGCTCTCTTCCACTTCAAATTCCAGCTAAGGGTTTGCCTCAAAGCGCCCAACTTGAGCAGGACAGAGAAAAGAACTGCAGTGGAGTGCAACGTTACGAAACATTCGGCGTCAGGGACTCCTGTTGAACTTTCATTCCTCACAGTCCAGCGCTGAGCAGATGTCACATGGAGACTGGCATAGTGTACCTGCTGTCCCACTGTCAGGCCTCTGCCCCCTGGTGAGAAAGTCTTGCCCCGCCATTTTCGCCGCTCCCCTTGATATCATGTCACTCTCACCTGTCCATGTTTTGGGAGTTTGGTCAATGAACACAAATGTAATTTCAATCACCAAAGTGGCGATTCAGAGCTATGCCAGGGGGAGCCATTTTAGATTAACAGAGGATGGATGGATGGACAGACTGGCACTACGGCCTGAACACACACCAGAATGACTTCAACTCTTGACCTGGCAGTCCCAGTGGCAGTGGGTACAGGTGTGTATTGCTGTTGCTATAAAAGGAGCCCCCGTAGAGTTCCTCAGAACTGGCGAGGATGAGGACGTGCAGCAGTGTTCATAATGGCACTCAGTTTTGTCGTCCACGTTATCTCCAGGGGGTCCGGAGTGCATCTCACAACTCAGCGTGCCCTTTTAATGAGCTTGTTGATTCGGTGGGCTTCCCCTGAAGAGATGCTACTGGCCCTGCACACCCCAGCATAGAAAGAAAGCAAATGAAGATTCTAGAAAGAAAACATTATATGTTCAGATTCGTCACAGGCTCCATGGATAAGCACCTAGAGATGGGAAGAGATTTGTGAAGCAGCAGTGGTCTCCTGATTTCAAAAGGACCCTCACTGCACTCGGTCATGCAGGCCGAGTCGATCCGTTAAACATTTCTGTTATACCCACGTATGAGGAACCTTTGCAAAGCCCAAAAACCCGACTTCATCTACAGAGAATTAAATGGTTTGCTGTCAGGCAGTCCTGTAACCAGAGACCAGTCAACCCAGTGCAGTGTCACTATGGCAATACAGTACCAGAGAGTGGGAACCCATCAAGCGCCATGTAAGCGTGCGCCGCTCCTTATCGCTGTCAACGAGAATCATCAGCGTACCCTCGGCACGCTTATCTGGGCCGCCGTCAGATTGGGTTTATTAATTAAAGCATTATTAAAATTCAGATTAAATTAAATCCCATTTCTAATTAGTGCACTTTTACTCTTTCTGCTCACAGCGTGAAGCCCTTTTAATTATTCATTGTTAATGTAAAAGTGGAAGTAGGCAAAAAATGTAAAATAAAAATATTAAAATAAAAAAAGCAAGATGACCGATAACAACACAATGTCACACAAATCAAGCTTTGCTATATAGTGCCTTTGATGGGCCGCACCGTCATAAACAAGCACTTTATAAAGACGGCATTTCATGCGCACACAATGCCACATTTTTAATTTACCCTCCATGACAACAGGATCTGAGCGGACCACCGAGAGCCCACTTTATCATCCCACGTCAGTCTGTTGTGCAGACAGCGGAGGAGGAAGAAATGGAGGAAGGAAAACGCGACAATAATGAAATGAAATGAGAGTATAAATAATTAAATGGGTCACAAAATCTATTTTTGTTGCTCATTGCTTTATGCCGTTGTTGAGATATTTCATTTATTTATTTCTTTATTTCAGAGGCACCGCACTCAATATGGAATACGCCCCGAAATGGAAACTGTCACTTTCACTCGTCAAAGTTGAGGGGGCGGGCTCTAGCCAGTGCCGTGTTTTGATTGGTGAACCACTCACATACTGTATATTGAGCACACCTGGTGCTGGCTCGGAGGCTCAGGGTCTGCGCTGCTATCTGGAAGTTTGCCACTTCAAATCCCGTCACTGCCGGAAGGGATCCTGCCCTGTTGGACGCTCGAGCAAAGCCTTTAACTGCACCCGGGGCGCTGCACAATGGCCGACCCTGAGCTCTGACCCCCAAAAGGTCAGGCAAAAAGACCATTTCCCTAAATAGATCTCAGGCCATCAAGTTGTGGCAAGTTCCACATATCAACGTTAAGCCTTACATTTGTTTGTTTGTTTTTCTCCTTAAATGCATGCCTGGGCACTTGGGCAGGTTTGGGTTCACACCAAGAAGGTGGAGATGCTGCATGGACAGCGAGATCTGGAGGACAAGCAGGGAACACCACCCGATGCCACCTACTGGAAGTGGCACCTCACCCAGATTACAGAAGACAAACGCTTCCTTCTGTAATTTTTTTGCTGGAGTGACCCGCCATATTTCCTGGTAGGACTGAACATTTCATTTTATATTTAAGATGGCTGGCTGAAGATCTCACCTGGTCACCGTCATCCTCTCTGGCACTATTAAGACTTACATGTGGACTTATTTTCTACAGAAATGTGACAATAACCCAAATATCACCGTGTGTCCTAATTGGACAAAATAATAAGCTTTGATTGGGCCATGGTGGCATAGTGGTAGCACTGGTGTCCCGGGTTTGTGGCCCTGGTGGAGTTTGCATGTTCTCGCCCCGTGTCTGCGTGGATTTCCTCCTACTGTCCAAAGATATGCAGGTTAGGTGGACTTGGCCCTAGTGAGTGTGTGTGTGTGTGTCTTGTGACAGACTGGCGCCCTGCCCAGGGTTTGTTCCTGCCTTGTGCCCTGTGTTGGCTGGGATTGGCTCCAGCAGACCCCCATGAACCTGTGGTTAGGATATGGCAGGTTGGATAATGGATGGGTGGATGGATGTTTGAAGTATTCCTCTGTACGCGCGCACCATTAGTCATGAGGACGGTCGAAACGGAAAGGGCAGGCTCAAGCGAGTGCTGCATTCTGATTGGTGGACCGTCCGTAAAACGCTTGTTCAGATTTGCAGCAGTGCGCAGATCCCCAAGTACTTGAATTCCGCATCAAGCAGGCAATGTGGCGCAGTCGGTGAGGCTTTGGACTTAAATTCACTTCACCTACCTGCACTCCAGCTGGAAAAAACAAACGAAACAAAGATGGCGTTTGCCAGGTGATAATCACGAGACTCATTCTGATGTGTCCGCTGTAAATGTGCCACTTTGAACTTCTTCCCCAGAATCTAAATAGACCCGGAGCAACCAGATGATCACCAAAGATGGTGCTGTCTCGGGTGCAGCAGATATTTAGTAAAAACTAAAAACTGCTTTGGGGCTCGGTGACCACAGTCGTCCTTATTTAACCACTCGGCCATTAAAATCCCAGACAGACCGAGATTAGTGATTTGTATAAATAACGTCTTAACAAGAGATTTGTATTCCCCAATCAAAGTTTGTCCCCTCAGGTCATTTTCTAACCTGTTTAATCCAGAAAAGGGATACGGGTAGTTAAACCCTGGCTGGGCACCACACCACCATGCCACCCTTTGTTTAAATGCGACTTTTTCCAAAATGTCATCAAAACCAAACAATAAACAGTAAGGAAATGACCAAGACAGAGCCACAGGTTGTTAAAAACAAAACTCACTTTATTCTCCTTTTATTATTTTATGGTTTTTGAAAGAAGAAAAAGAAAAAACAAAATCTGTCACAACACAGAGAATGTCAATGCGGAAGACAATGACGCACTTGCAGTCCACTACAACATCTGAGGTTTGGCAGACCCGACATGCCAGGAGAAAAAGAAAAGAGAAAAAGCAAAAAGGCTTCAGTGTGTGCGCTCAGGCCACACAACACACAGAGAGAGCAGAGACGGCGCCGCAGCGGACATGACGGGGCGCCCGGGCACGAGGGTGGAAGAACAAGACGGCGCGCGTCTGCTGGTGGAGAGCCGGCGGCTACGAGCGGAGGAGGCGGGACAATGGAGGAGGAGGGCTTAGAGCGAGGGTCTGCGCCGAGGTCAGAGAAGGCCGACATCAAACAGCCACTGCAGGACAGCCCTGGGACTCGAGGAGGTCACTTCAGTCCACCTGTACTGCGCATACAAAGTGTGGATCAGTGCGGAGGGCGCTATACAAAAAAAACTTGCTCAAAGATTTAATCCTCGCCATCGATTTCCTGTGTCGCTCAGAGCGAGTCATTTTTATCTGCCGTTGTTCACTTTGCAAGAGTCAATTCCAGTGTGACGAAAGGTGGTGTGCAACATAAAAAAAAAATAAATGACAGACTGAACCCACAGCGCTGACCGTCAGTGTGATCTGAAAGGAGTCGCCAAAATAATGAAAACACATGTGGGAAGTGAGGATCGAGCAGAAAGGCGCTATACAAAATAACAGATTTAGCCCCACCATTGACTTCCTGTGTCTTTTTCTTTATGACTGTTCATATTGCGAGAATTTAACACAAAAGTTGTGTGTTCACGATGAAAGGCGCTATACAAAACAAGCAGGTCACAGATTACATCCTCACCATGGACCCCCGGTGTGACTCAGAAGGACTCGCTTGGTCTGCCGGTGACTGTAACTGAGAAACAAAGGGAATCTACGATTAAAGTGGGGTTTGTTATGAAAGGCGCCATACAGAACAACAAGTCACGGGCCCAATCCTCACCACTGACTGCATTCACTTTACGTGACTATCGATGAAACAGTGCAATACAAGTCAAGTGGGGTTCACTCTAAAAGGCGCTATACACAACATGACACTCACCAATTCAACCCCCTCTTCGTGTGTGTGATCAGCAACGAGCCACTTCACCTGCTAACAACTACTGCATGTGTGAAGCGTGGATCACTGTGAAAGGCACTATATACAAATACTTATTTTTTTTTTGCTAAAACCAGTTTGGAAATGGCAAATGGGCATCACTGGCATGTGAGGATATCCACAAAGTCACCAACCCACAAATGATGTCACCTTCCAGACTGCTAGAGAGCTTAGTGAGACCCCAGCCCTCAGGAATGTTAGTTCAATTCTGACCCACCATGAGACCCTCACTCAAGCTGCCCGTGCTGTCACCTCACCGCTCCGGGGCGACATACTTGGTCACTCTCTGCAGTTTTTCATGTTCTCCCGGGGTCCGTGGAGGATTTCCAATAAGATTATTCGACGGTGTGCCTGCAGCACTCTGTAAATGGAAAAAGCGGGCCCAGGAAACAAAGAATTGTAACATGTTGTACTGAAGGATCTCAATCCGGACTTCACAGATTGGAAATAAATGGGCAGCTGAACAACACTGAGCTTCGTGACGGGACGTGTGGGCTGCCAACAGCATCACGGGGTTCATACAACACAGGCAAGTGAATCCCAAACCCTGTGGTGGACTGGCATCCCATCCAGGGTCTGTTCCTGCCTTGCACTTGGTTTTGCGAGGCTGGGCCCCGGCATCTTGTCATACTGACTTGGACGTTTAAGGTTATGAACCAGCAGGCAGTGAGTTCAATTTAGGTTTCTGACTCGGGACTCCAACTATAAAAAATGGCAGAAAACAACCGCACTGTAAAGAGCCCTGGAGTGAAAGGTGCTCTATGGGGGGAAAAAAAGATTTTGTGATAAAAATGTAAAAATGCTCACAGTCCCAAGAGCGCCCCCTGCAGTAAATTAGGCGATGTGGCTTAGTGAAGGGGCTTCAGCCATAGAAGCAGAAATCAAAAGCACACCGAGGCGTCTTCGTGGCGTCTTCCATTTCTCATTCCCACCTCCTCCGCTGTAGCCGCCGAGCTCTTGCTAATTTCAGTCGTTTTTCATTTTCTTCTTTCTTTTGTTGTATTTTTTTTTTAAACAGAGAAAAAAGTCAAATATTGCATTATTAAATAACCCCCTGCATCCCCTTCCCCCACCCCCCAATCCCCCACCAAGTACCCGACACACAATGAGACATTCACATGCTTTAACCCACATCGAGTCGACGATGACCGATTCTTCAATGACCACACGTTGGATTTTTTATTTCTTTTTTTTTTTTTTTTAAAGCACTCTCGATGCTGACTGAGGTGCCGACAGAATGGAGGAGGGCATCCTGTCTGTAATGTCGCTGTGAAATGGCCTACAACGTGAAATCGTGATTCATGCTTGTGTGCTGAAGAGTTCACTCCATCGAGATGCTATGGAAAACAAACTGTACTGTTACTTTGCACTAGAATTTACACTTTACATGGGTGTGGAACGTGGACAGAGCAAGAAGGGGGGGAAAAAAAAAAAAAGACCACCCCACCACAAGGGGGCAGCCTTCAGCCCAGTCAACCGAGCGGACGCCATGGAAGTCCGAGATTCTGTGAAGATGTGCACAAAAGGTTTACGCCAGTGTCGCCTCCTTGTGGTTAACACCGTGCTGTGCAGCTCCGCGAGTTCATTAACCACCTGCAACTCTGGAGTCGCGCGTATGCAAATAACATGAGGAATATGCAAATGACCAAATATAAAGCACACTGGGGCAGGGCTTAGAAAAGACTGGTGCTAAATAAAAGAAAACGGGATTATAAAGTGCAGGCTTACAGATTCACTCCCCAGCAAAAGAGTGCGGACCAGACAGGATCGCTCAACATTCCAGTGCTCACACCAGGGACCTCCAGATCACCTCTGGGAAAGGGACTATAGACAGACAGATAGACAAACAGACAGACATATACATATACACATATATATATATATACATATATATATATACATATATACATACACACATATACATATATATATACATATACACATACATATATATATACATACATATATCTACACACATATATATACACACATATATATACACACATATATATATACACATATATATACATATACATATACATATATATATACATATACATATATATATAGGCAGATGGCCGGGATTCCCCTTCAACACTGGATCTGAGGGAGCAGCCAAGGGATGCACGCTATGTCCCCCGGAAGACTTGGTGGCAGCCCCCCTGGGTTGTGTTGGGGCAAAAGGAGCCTGCAGCCACTAATCAGGGAGCCAGAGTCGGGAGGAGGTGGACGAAGCTGCCCTGGGAGGACTGGAAACAAGAGTGTGAATTGGGGTGATTTTCCTTTGTGTTTTGGGACTGTGTTGTGCCTGTGGGGTTCACGGTGAAGAAGAAAAATAAATGTTTTTGTTTACTTTGCCTGTGCTTCCGGTGTCAGTCTGTGTTGGGTCAGCGCCAACCAAACGCCAATCTCACAATGTACATCAAAGGAAGGTGTTCAAAATGCTCCCAAGTGTAACCTAACTCTTCACTCCCTATGCGATTATAATAAAAGCCTGGCAACTACTGTCCTGCATCTGAACAGCAGCTTAGGGTGGGCTACAATATGAAAGATGCTATATAATAGAATATTCATTCTGACTACGTGCCCCAGGCCTCATAGAGCCTGTTAAAAGGTCAGAGGTCACATCATTAAACAAAACACAGAAATGATCATCAGGGATCTCTAGGTCACCTCTGCTTGGTGCTCAGGATGGAAAGGTGCCGTAAATAAATTACAATTCTACAAAGCCAAGTGGCAGGTTGTATGTTCATCATTCTGCGCAATCCACGATGCATTGGGAAAAGTCTTCAATGTGCAAAGGCGCTATATAACACAGAATTCATTCCCACTGCTAATTCCAATCCAGATTGAGTCTTGCAGGGCTCAAACCGTGTAAAAATATTTGAGGAATTGCGGTGATCGACATGGAAAGGCGCTACAGACAAGTGGAAGTTGCAAGTTTAATCCGCACTGCTGCCTCCCTAATTGATCATAACAACAATTTGGAAATATTTATTGTGCAACATGAAAAGGCGCTATATAACACACAGGATTAGTAACACTACTAGACCCGGCCCAGCCCGAGTGTGTTCAAATGCCAGCGCTCACATTATACCGTACGAGAATGATTATCAGGGATCTCGGGTCACCTTTGGGTGCTGTTCAGGACAGAATGGTGCCCTACCTACAACAGGGGCTGAATGTCTGCATCACTTCATCTACCAGTGCGTCTGCTACCTCCACAGCACCACGGCATGGTGTGCAATATAGCAAGGAGCTAAATATCTGAGGAATAAAAGTGGAAGGTTGCCTCCAAATGTGCTCATAATAAAAGCATGGAAACAATTATCATACACACCTGCACAACAGCTTGGCATGGGCCACAATAGAAAAGGTGCTACATAATGAAGGATTCATTCTCACTACCACCTCCAGCCAAGATGGCGTCCACCAGAGCTTCCGTTATTTCAATATCTTATATATACTTTGGGACGGTGATCGGCACTGAAAGGCGCTATATAAAGGAAGATGTTAAAAGTGGAAGGTTGCAGGTTTAATCCCCACTGTTGATTGCCTATGAAAACCTGAACACAGTCACTATGCATCTGTAGAACACCCTGGGCTGCTATACGAGATCCTCCATTACTAACTAACGCTCTCCGAGTCTGCTCACATGTCGGGGCTCACATCGTGAATGATTATCCTGCACCTGGAGAGGCGTTAAGACAAAGAGGATTTTTAAAAGGAAGCCTGTAGGCGTAGTCCTGCCTGATGACACGCAAAGTGACAAAGTGCGAGTGATGTCCCCTCCCAGTGCTCAGATAGTAAGCGTGTGGAGATAATTATCATGCATCCGTGTCACACCTTGAAACAGGGGTCGGTATCGGATGGTGCCAAACACAGCCAGACGGACACCCACTGCTGGCCCAGATAACGTCTGCTTACATGATGGTGCTGATGCGACGCGATGAAACGTGGAGTCAGTTATCCGGCATCTTTCTAGCACTTCGGCATGTTGCTCAATGTGTAAAGGTGAGGATCATAAGAGGATTGTAAAGTCGGCGTTTGCAAGTTTAATCCCCTCTAATGACTTCCTAGGTGAGACGAGGAGTGTGTCGAGGTGCTGACACAGAAGGCACGTGAAGATATTTATTATGCTTTTGTAAAGCACCTCGGGATGGAGTTCAATTTAGAAAGGCGTTGTTATAAAAGAGAGGACTTTGCATATTTTACTAACTCCAGTACAGAGTAAGCCCGTTCATATACCAGTCACCTCATATTACGGAAAAATAGGAACAAGGATCTTACATCGAATGCCATCAATGCCAATAGGGACTCTGCGCTGTTGGGCCCTTGAACTGCAATTGCTGAGCGCTTTGAGTAGTGACAAAAGCGCTATATAAATGCAAAGAATTATCATCGTTATCAGTCGAGTACTTTAGAATGGCCGTCAATACACAAAAACGCAGTAGAATTTAAAAGATTAAAGTTACAGGAGGCCCAGAGGAGGATACTTGAAATATGGAAACCCGAATCAACTTATCCTAACTTGTCCCTAGTGTGTGTGTGTGTGTGTGTGTGCGCACCCTGCCCAGGGTTTGTTTCCTGCCCTGTGTTGGCCTGGATTGGCTCCAGCAGACCCCCAGGACCCTGTGTTAGTATACAGCGGGTTTGACAATGGATGGATGAATCAACTTAACAACATGTCTGATACGGATAGGCGCCATACACAACTGAACACTTTAGAAGTGCAACGTTACGCTGACCACACAAGTCAACATCTGAACAAATGTCATCTCTTATAAATTTGTAGGCTGATTTGGCATTAGTCAAATAAATAAGTAAATAATCTCGCTTTTTCAAACCCATTCATGCAGTTTTGGGTTGGGGTGGAGGCCAATGCCAGCAACACTGGGCACAGGGCAAGAACCAGCCCTGAACGAGCTGCCAGCCCCCAAAAACTCCAAGTGCCTTAAGGAAGTGCTGCTCACGTCATACTCGATCGCGTCTGAGCACCACTTTGATGTGCAGTCGCATGAACATCGGGGTGGAGCGGGTGAGCAGCGTGAACTCCAAGGTTAAATAAGACTGAATGACGAGGACTAAAAATAAGACTTGGCAACGCTAGCGTGAAAAAATCCAAAAATGCAGGGCATGATGACTTCAATGCGACCTTTAAAACTCCTGACTCTGTCAGGCGAAAGTTAAAAAAAGCAAACTCCCTTACTCACTAAATGCTGAATACCGAGACTCGATTCACTAAAAATGTTGGATAATAAAAAGAATAGAAATTCTCAAAATCACGAATTGATAAAGACGTTTAGAGCGAGTAACATCCACAGATCGTTTTCATCAATCTATCCAGACACATTCTATTATAGGAGACTATGCCCGTGTCTAAGGCAAGGACTGACCTGGTTGGGGCACCCAACTGTAGAAGGGCACGTTCACCCATAGGCTCACACCGGACCCTGCGCCTACCAAGCAATGCCAGCTACCAGGCAATGTGCAAACTCCAGACAGGCGACAGAACCGACCACTGAGCCGCAGGAATAAATCTAATAAACTGGGTGTGGGATAATCAAATGGAAATGACGAAAAAGAGCGCATGCGCTCAGAGTGGCCTGATGTCTCGGTTATCACCAGCTGCGCTTATCTTTTCATCATTTTACATTTAATTATTGTTAGTTTGGAACTTTAAGTAACCGATTTATTGAAAACCAAAAACAGACACTAGCTATGTATGTACGTATTTTTATTTCTACGTACTTGAACTAGAGCTCTGTCACAGTGTTGTTCCTGCCTTGCACCTTATGGTTACTGGGAGAGGCTCCCGTTACCCTGCCCTGGATAAGCGAGAGAGCGAGACTGGGATTGCCGCACCCATTGGGACCCGAGTACAGCGGGTGGCACCTCAGCACCACACTGGAACAGAGCGAGTGAGGCTTTTTACGGTGGCAAGATGGACGGATTTGGATTGTTGTTGTGGTGTCCCGTTTGGTGTGTTAATTATACTTAAGTTGAAAGTGCATTGCGGTACATTCAAGTTGATAACTACTATAACAGAATTAACCTGACTCTACATCATATTACACTTATCTGACAGGGTTATTTATGCATATATAATTGTAAAGGCTGCCTGTCTGTGATGTGAAAACTCACAAACCACTGGGCACTGAACCTCGACCTTGGTCTTAGTCAAGCGCCCATGACAGGACACGTGGAACACGACCCAAGAACTGGAGGTGCAGGCTACTCTGGCCACATAACTCAGCTTTGGGTTCTTCTCACGTCGAGCGGCAAAGTGGCTGACAGAAAAAGTGTAGCAGTGTGGGCACACGACACAGGTGACAGGGAAAGAACCGCAATGACACCTTCGGACAATGAATCACATTGTATGGGCCAACTGTTCATTTTCACTGCAAACACAAGTCATACAATCGGAGCACAAAAGAAAGTCATAGATGACCAGAGAACTGGAGGTGTAGTCCACCTCCGCCAGATCACAGAGCTTCAGGCCCTTCTCGTGATAACATGGCAGATGTGAAAAGAACCGTAGCAACATCTGCTGACAGTTAAGCACATTGCACAAGCCACAAGACCATGTTATGTACAAGATAGTCAAACAGACCACTAGGGCACAAAAAAAGGTGCCACTTACCCTCACCAGAGTGACCTGGGGGTGCAGTGTTTGGAAAGACGTGTGTGAACAACCTTTCTTCAAGGACTGAGCGGTCCCTGGGACTTATTAGCATACAGTAGTGGAGGAGAGCATTTAGCATGATAAAGTAAAATACACGATACAGAACTCAAAACTACTCCACACGATACTATAGAATATTACAGTTAACATTATGCTGTATTATGTCAAACTTAGTATACTAAACTTTTATAAAATATAACACTTCGTATTACATTATACTTGATTTTATTCTACATTATATATCCTTAATATTACTGTGTACTCTATTACTCTTAATATACCATAGTAAAGATTTAATAGTACAGTATATTACTCAATATTATGCAATATTATTTTTAAAACTATGATATAGCAGACTTAACATACGCATACTTTAATTATTAATAATTCTGCACATTATGAACCTAACGTATACGAACTATCGACAGACATTCACCTATACATGTTACATGGTGTTTAGTGTAGCAGCGAGACCTTACTTTGTGTTTTCTTTTAACTCAACTGTATTTACGAGGAGTAGCATGGTGGCGCAGTGCTTAACCCTACTGCATCATGGCTCCAAAGTCCTGGCTTAGAATCCTGCAGTGATGTTGGTTTTCTACTGGAAACTGGTTTTCTTTGCACAGATCCATAATGCCCATGGATGACATCTGTGATGGACTGTCCTGGTGGTTCCTCACCTTGTGCCCAGTGCTGCCTGGATTTGGCAGCTGCCTCTCCGACTAAATGTATATGAGAACGTATGGACAGTAAATATGTATACCTGCTTGTGTGTTCCATGCTCATAATTAAAAAAATGTGCTTTGTAATAATTTGTATTAATTCTTTCGACACAACTTAGAAACCTCCACTGCCAAGCTAAATGTTTACAGCGCCTGTCCTTCCGCCACTCTATGCAAACCAGAAGTGCCGCTGCTTAGAACTGGCAACATCATAGGCAGTCATAAATGAAAGCACGACATCGAGGGAGCCAGCGAGATTCTGGGCGGCTTAAGCCCTCAAAGATTTTCGATACACACACCCTGCGCCACTGCAGATCTCCCAGTAACACACGAGTCACTGGACACACACCGGGGGTCTATGGAGAAAAAAACAAATCGTGGGTGGTCTCCACTTGACTCTCTCATATACTCCGATACGGGGATGGATATTTGAGGAGTAAACCACAAGACAAGGATTATATTTTTATATTATGTACATTAAAGGACCATCAACAAAAAAAATCAAATGAATAATATATGGAAAAAATATTATAAAAGTGAAGTTGAATAAATCGAACTCTGCAGTTGCATGAAGAAAAGGTAAAATACCACTTCCGGTTAACAGAAGTAGCCCAAAAGTTGATAGAAATCTACGTTTTGTACCCAATACTTGCATGCAAAATCTGTTGACCAAATGAAGCATACTCAAGTTATCGTGTTTACACAAAACACACGCAAATAAACACTCATAGAAATTCCAAACATGGTCTTTTTTGGACACAGGGAGGTCTAAAACGTCGAGATTCATCAAACGTATACGAGAAAGTAAAACACCCTGCACAAACCAGGCTGGCACATCACTTAAACCCCTTAACAAGCACAATTAAATGAATGCTACTCTACATTAATTACGCTTACCATTCAGATGCGTGCACGCCAGACTTTCAAGGCTGCAAAAGGCTTTAACTTCATCTTCTAATTCAGTTTTCTGCGCCAGTCCAACACGACTTTCCGGAGTCAGGCTTCTCTTGGTGGGTTCACATATAAATAAAAACGACCTCCTGTAATAATAGCCGCATTTGTCTGTCAACATGAAATAAGGTGACTTCTAGTGGGTCAATATGTTGACATTTTAAACACTTAAGTCTTTAAGGAAACGTGTCGGGAACGTTCAGTTTTCGTTGAGACCGCTCGAATAGTACGAACTGTACGAAGTATTGAGGCCTCCCATCGAAATACAGTCTTTACCTGAGAGTAGAGAAACGTTCCGTACACGACTTCAATTTGCTGTTTTAATTTAACCTTGATTGTAGCCATTTCAAATATTTATATATATATATATATATTCCATTAACCTCCTGACAACAAACTGCGAAACGCCGAATGACGCGCGCGCTGAAGCCAGAAAGCCTCACGAAAAAACACGTGACAGGGGCGGGGCCACACATGGGGGTGCGGTTGGGTGGCCGGGTGTTGTCATTTATTGTTAGGTTATTAGATACGTATTTATTTATTCAGTTCGCTAATACTGGTAGTATGTATTTATTCATTATAGCAGTAACAATTATGTACTTAATCAGTACGGTAGTAATGATATTCTTTATTCATTAATCACCGCCGCTTACTATCCCATAATGCAATGTCTCGTTGGTCTGCTGTTGCCTTCCTCCCTTCCCGCGCTCGTTTCTGCGGCTGCGCAGTGTCTCAGTCAGCGCCGTGAAATCGAAGCGGTTAAGTGATATGACGTTTATGTGAATAAAAAGTAAAAAATATAAATGCGACTTAACATATGTGGCACAGTATGAAAGATGGCTCGGCGACACTTTACGTTACGGTGACTAAACGTGTCATTGGTAATAACGTTACACTCAAACCAACCTCACGTGGGTGTTCTCTAAACATTGTAACAAAGTATTTCTCTGACGAGAGGCTCGGTGGCGCAGTGGGTAGCGCTCCTGCCTCGCAATTAGAAGACCCGCTTTCGCTTCCCGGTTCCTCTCTGCGTGCAGTCTGCATGTTCTCTGACACCGTCATCTTTCGGTAAAGCAGAACAATGATGCGTCATTTGGCGTGCAACAATTTTAGCCTGAGACTTCAGCGCAGATTTTAAACCTCCGTCGGGGTACTTCTTTAAAAAAAAAAATATGTTTATAAGAAATGTGAACTCGAGTTAGTCACAGAGCCTCCACCTTCAACTTGTAACAGCTGCACAGCAATCTTAACATCTCTGGTACGGATGTCTGCACTCCCTGATTACAATGTCGGCCATATGATTTTGTAAAATGGTATGAAAACATACTTAATGAACACTCCTAGTACCTGTCACAAAATTCTACTTCACTGGTCTGCAGTTTTCACATTTGCGCTGCCATCAAAAAGGTGTTCTTTACAAATTTGAGGGGCTGAATCCAAATCCGGTGACAAAATTGCTTTGTCACGTCCAGTTTTTGAGAGATGAAGGTTTAACATTAAATACAATCACTAAGAGAAATGTGATATGTTTTTAAATGACTTATTTTGACCTTAAAGTATAAATTACACATCGGTTTTCAATATAATTATTGCCTACCAAAGCCAGCCACTTGATACATTTTTTTTTCCTTTTATAAAGTGTTTCACATCGCAATGACCAACAGACGCCTGCTAATGCGGAGCCACTCTGCTTTCCACTGTAACGTGGATGACGTCCTGGTGGACCCTCTCCTCACATCCCGTGTTCTTGGAGAGAAAAAAAACCAAATATGAGTGTAGGGAGAGGATTTTGAAAAACATGTTGCCCCCCAGTGCTGGCTACAGGAAGAGAGAAGCTCCTCAACTCCTATAGTGTCCCAGTTTAAAACACATTTCAACAACAAATTTGTCTCTTCCAAACAATAAAAAGGCAACTTTCTAACTTTCTAAATCTAAACCCCTTGCTATTTTGAAGGAATATTAAGAGAGCAAAAAAATACTAATTGAGAGCCAAAAAATTGTGCAGCAAATACTTGACTTTGGGTTGTTTCTGTGACATTTCAGCCAGCGTTCCTCCTCTGGCTGGGGTTCAAACGCCATCTTTTGTGGCTGTTTTGTTTCATTCCTTTGCTTTTGTTAACTCTTGGAGGGCTGAATATTTATTTCAGCTTACGGACGCTGGAGCTAAAGGCAGACCTGCCAACTTATTGGACTTCCGATTTTGATGGAGATGGAAAATGAAAGTGATGTACCAGCATCAGCTGATTGGTCCCCAGCTGATCGTAGAGCTGGACGCGTTCGTGTAGAGGCCAGCACTCCTACGTCTCGTCATGTGACATGTCGAAAGAGTTAATACTGTTAGTCATTTCGTTTCTGTGCGTCTTCCTTTGTGTTCCATGTGTTTTGTGGGTGGTCCCTCGAGAGGCGGTGCCACCTGCCCATCGCCATCAGGGGACTAAAGCGGTGAGGACAACCCAGAGTCCCTTGCGGTTCATTGTAAATGCACTTGTGGTGTGATTTCTGGATTTTGAACCTGTTTTTAGAATTCGCCTCTTGGATTTCATATTGGGACCAAGATGGCTATTTGGATTACCTATCTAAACGGCATTGCCTCCGAGCTAAATCTTGTGTTAAGGGGCATTTTTACAAAGTCAAGTCTTTTTATTTTTAAAGTAGGAGTTGATGACTTCCCGCTCTAATGGGCATTGTGAGTGATTACTGGGACTTATGTGATTTGGAACTCTCAAGTTCACAACAGTTTCCATCTCAACTAATGTTAAGAATGAGGAAGACTGCAATTTTCTCACTCAAAATATACTTCAAATAATACTCTGAGCATGAAAAATACTTATTCTGTAAAAAAAAAACAAATGTAATTTATTTTTAAAAAATCAACAATTTTTTTTAAATGGCATTGTTCACTGAATCCAATATCTTGCGGAAACGGTTTGTGGTAAAGAAATTGCATTTTCAGAAATGAATTCTGCATAACTACATTTAAAGAGTGCACCGAGTTTATGTGCAGACCAGTGTTTTCAATTATATTTTTGAATATGTCTCACTCTTACAAAAATCTTATATATAAACGTCTACGCATGGAAGTGTGTGTGAGAGGTGGAGTCGGGGTAAGGGCGCCACCTTCGAGGATACGCTAGCGAGACGAGCACATCGGCAAACAAAACTTCTGAGGAAAGAGTCACTCGCTTAGAGGCTAATACAGCAGCGAGGAGAGCACATCGGCCAGACGAAACCTCCAAAGAAAGACAGTCGCTTAGCCGCTAATACACAAGCGAGGCGAGCACACAAAACAAATCCTCCCAGAAGAGACGCCCAGAGGAGTCCCTTTCAATTACCTGACATCTCTATACTTCCATTTTTTTCTGACAATTTCAATCGTTTCTAGGACCCCAGCTAGTACGCCTCTCTATTAAAAAAAAAAAATCTTGGAAGGTTGGAAGGAGGCGAGACGAGAGTTTGTGCCAAGAGATTTAACGATGCCCGGAAATAAAAGACAAAGAGTAGATGACAAAGTAGAAAGTCATGAAGAGGTTCAACAATGTTGGCGCGGTACACATGCAGAGCAGGTTAGAGATAACGAAAGTACGAAAATCCAAAAGGCTCAGAAAAAGGATAGTAAAGATCACGTTAGAGCACACAAACGGAAATTATTACTCAGGGAAATAACAGAACAGCGAAAAGAGATCGAATATATTATTCGGATTTCAACTTTAAGTCGGAGACTTGTAGATCGTCTAATTCAGTGGTTCTCAAACTGAGGGGTGGGCCCTCCTAGGGGGGCGCAAAGTAACAAAAAGGGGGGCGCAAAGATGTGAAAAAAGAAAACAAGAATCGAAAATATGAAAAATACATCTATTGAAACCAAAACAAATGAACTTAAACTACATTCTGATACTAGAACAATAAATATAGAGTTACATAGATAGATAGATAGATAGATAGATAGATAGATAGATAGATAGATAGATAGATAGATAGATAGATAGATAGATAGATAGATAGATAAGACTTTATTGTGGGGTCACAGACATTTCCCTTTTGACACGCTCATGAGACAAACAGACCAAAAAAGTACAAATATAAGCAAACCATAAAAAAACCTACTAGATAGGTTAGATAAATGTTGATCAAAGTTAAGTAGATATAATAAAATACGCATCTATGATATAACATTAAATAAAGGTATTAGTGGGCTCCTTTCAAAAAAACGTTAGGGGGGGCACGATTAAAACTGTTAGGAAAACTCGGGTCGCAATACCTAAAGGTTGAGAAACGCTGGGCTGATTTGTGTTGCCATTAGGGAAAAAAAAAAGTCGTATGTCTTCCCAATGAAGAGGCGTATCCACGAGAATTAAAAGATTCCAAAAACATCGGTGTGGCTCACATGCAGAGCAGGTTAGAGATAATGGAAGTACAACAATTGTCAGACACATTTCTTGTAATGATGAAGACACGGTATTCACTCAGGGGCAGTTACACGTTGCATTGTCACGATGTAATTCCAAACACGGAATCAAAACTCTGTGCAATATTGACGAAAAGGTAAAAGCGAAAAGAGATCAAATACATGGACGTGGGTGATATGACAGAAGTGCGCCGTGAAGGAGATGCAGATCACGTGACACGGCAGCAGCAGCAGCTGATCGAGCGAAGAGGAGGTAAAAAGGAACCTCTATGTGTTTCCCGTTGTATCCCGTTTAAGAGGGGGTTTCAGAGGAGCGACCGCATCTCCTTGAGGTGCATTAAGCCCCCCATCTTCACAATGCGAGGCGCCGGAGATGCGAAGTGGCTGGCGTGTATTGCAGGTCTTGGGGTTGGCGAGTGAAGCCGCCAACTTATAAAACAAAACGATGGTAATGAACACATTTAGAAATGCTCCAGATTTCAAACCAGCTCACCACGTCTGTGAACGCTCCTGAAGGTTACGCTGCACAGACATTTATTCACTTGCTCATTTTCAGTTTTCTACGCAGATCCCCTGAAATAGCAGAGCTGATGGCCGCTCTTCTTGCTGTCACCGTAGACAATGTACAGTTCCTCAGGACTGTCATGAAAACTGGCACCTCTGCCTTTGAGTCATGGTGGGCAGCTGGAGACATTGGGTGACATGCTTTTCCATTAAGTTCCAGATAGATCGTATAAGGTGGCACATCTGGGCATCACTGCCCCCTTCCACAAGTGCCACTCTAAGCAATCACCTCTTTACAGGCCATCCCTGCCTGACACCTGCGGTGAAAGCTCAGCGACGCACGCTGGTCAGTGAAAGTCTGCTGAGAGCCAGGCATCAGGTCAGGTCAGGTCAGGTTGGGGAGCAGGCACTGGTACAGCACCCACCACATGATGAAACAGCTCAGGATCCTGGTTGGCAACCCCCCAGTAGACACGCAGTCTATCTGCCACAGCCAGGTGTTAGGTGGGCATCCCCCGGGCCTGGTCCAGCCACTCGGGTCCACAACAGTGAGCCGAATCACCCTCGGGTAATCGCGCCACATGGCCGTAGTGCCATAACTGACACTCCCTCACAATGCAGGTCATGTGCCTCACTCGGGACCCCGTCAGCAACACAAAGTCAGACCAGTCGCACCCAAGGACCCTCTGAAGAGACCCACATGAAGGAGACCTTGTGAGTCTTCATCTCAGGTCACTGGACAGCATCCATGTCTCCCAAACAGGAAGCACCAGGACTCAAAAGGCTTGGACCTTCGTCCTTTTGCAGATATCAGGAGCGTCACACACCCCTTTGCAGCGACCTCATGACCCTCTCATGCTCTCCCAATCCATCTACTGTCTTCATAGAAAGAGTCACACGACTGTCACTCACTGTCACTGTGACGAGGTCGACACTCTCTCCACAGACTGACACACTGCTGATGGCCGTGCCCAAGAGGTCATTAAAGGCCTGGCTCTTTGGTTTTTATCAGGACCCTCGCTCAGTCTCTCGAGACCCCCAATCAAAGCCTCCATGAAGATCACAGCATCGTCAGCAAGTCAAGATCAGTGACTCTCTCTTCGCCCAGATGCCCCCCCAGCCGCTGGACCACTTGATGTCATTATTTCACGCCTTACTCAGTTCCACTCCACTCTAACCAGTCTAACTGCCATTTCTGTTGAAGGGAGATCCCACTGTTAACACCAACATAACACATCCAGGCTCTGCTGCCCCCATTGCTTTTAGTCCACACAATTATAAAGAGATACAACTACAGTTGGCAGACGGCCGAAGAACTGGATGGTGGCGTAGCGTAGCTTAGTCCCCCTAAAGAGGCACTCACCATGTGACCCTGCCAAGGATTTAACTCTGGAAAATGTCAAATACGGAAACACTTGAAGAATGTAAAGTGCCACAATAAAAAGTGTAGATTGGTTCTTTGCCAGCTAAAGTGGCATCAGAAATGTCAGCCTTTGGTCAGAGGTGCTTTCAACTTGGAGGTTTTTATTTGTTGTCGACATGCGTGCATAAATATTTATCCAGACATATCAAGGTGGCCATTCTCCTGCTAATAATACATGAGTTCTAAAATGTCTCTTCGATTTGAACATCATAAAGTGACATTTTCACAATCCAGCCCCCCTACTGAAGTGTCCATAAAGAGCAGCGGAAGTGTTGCGCACAATGGCGGCGTTCCCTTTATCTTTTGTCATCTTCTGCTCCCTGAAAGTCGAGCCACGCGGCGCATCTGTCAGGCTGTGTCGGCGGGACGCAAGCCCACCATTTCAGGACAAGGTGGCTCCTTAAGTTCACCCTCACGTGGGAGCGACCTTTCGGATTAAAGCCGTGAAGCGCGTCCTGTCTCGGGATGTGTCATCCGTCGCGTGCCACCCCATTACAGGCGGCACCAGGCGCTCATCCACAATGAATTATTCAATGTTACCAAAGGATTCTATTTTTACCCCAACAACTAAAGCACTGCCTTGGCATAAACACAGGGTGTCAAACTGTTAATAGCCCCCTGCATTAACGCCACAGAAAACCTTTGTTAACTACACTCACGAACACAGCAAATGGACATCAGGGTGACACTCATGGGGCGACAGGCGATGACAGTGACGCTGACTTTGAGAAATTTCAAAACAGTTATAAATAAATCCCAAACGGTCCCAACTAATTTTCCAGACAGCCGTAATTTATTGCAGCAGCCCACCACACACAATCTTCTGTATCTTAAACTGAGTAGCAGTGGTGTGAGGGAGAGTGGGCTTCAAGAATAAGCAGGCAATGGACAAGATGGAGGATCGATCACTGGAGCCGTATGGTAGGAGTCTTGGAAGATCAGAGCGACAGCCCCCACAATGGAGGGCATGGACCCCAGTAAACGACATGGGAGGAAGAAAGAGAGACCACTGCCAGTGACAATGTAGGAGGCTGCCAGCACCAGTGCTAGAAAATGACAATAATGTCATAAAAGTCACATAAGATGATGATCTGTCAACATATTGTCATCGAGTACAACCGCCAATGAAGAGAAGAACATCAAACACTCAACACCAGCAGCAGTGAATATTCACAAACTCTCCAGCTTCTGTTCAATGGAGAAATGGCACTGAAGATTAGCGATGGAGGTGACTGGTGATGATCAGCAACATTTACAAGTTCACAAGAAATCTGCCAGTGGGCCCCTTCAAAGGGCTCAGCCTTCACAGGGGGGTCCGAGGGCAACCCAGAAACGGGCTAGCGGGGCCGGGCACAAAGGAAGTGCCACGTACTCCAGAGAGAAATACAGTGTTTGTCTAGAGAAGAAATTGCATTGAGCAGAAAGTATGCCAACTAAGTCTCACCTGCCTTTTGGACGAGCTGAGAACTGGAGAGATGTTAGCGGGCAGGCGCAGAGGATCTGATGGCTGCCTTATCTTTATAACGTCTAAGAACGAAATCGTAAATCTGCATGTGTTAAATATTCCCCTGCTCAGCCGAGGGCACTGCGACCACCGCTGCCTGAGGAGCTCTGTGACATCTCGTCGGAGCAGCTGGCAACGGCAAAGTGGAAAATGTTATAAGAACTGGCCACCTTAATAGAATGAGCAACGTTGGATGGCTTTGAAATAAATTGAATGAACTGTCACATGGGCGGCACGGTGGCACAGTGGGTAGCGCTGCTGCCTCGCAGTTAGGAGACCCGGGTTAGTTTCCCAGGTCCTCCCTGTTGTGGAGTTTGCATGTTCTCCCCGTGTCTGCGTGGGTTTCCTCCCACAGTCCAAAGACACGCAGGTTTAGGTGCATTGGCGATCCTAAATTGTGTGCTTGGTGTGTGTGTGTGTGTGTGCCCTGCGGTGGGCTGGCGCCCTGCCCGGGGTTTGTTTCCTGCCTTGCGCCCTGTGTTGGCTGGGATTGGCTCCAGCAGACCCCGTGACCCTGTAGTTAGGATATAGCGGGTTGGATGATGGATGGAACTGTCACATCTCACAATGAGTCACAGAGAGTTCTGGTACCGTGGCATCCTGGGTACTGCGCAGGACATGTAAAACAATATGAGGTCTGTCTATTAAATAACGAGACTGACGCAATAACTTTCTTCCATCTGTATAACAATTCTATTCACAGTTACGCACCGATGGCTTCCACTCGTCAAAGGCGCACAGCAGATCAGGTTCTGTCAGCTGTATGAAGACCTCGGACGTTTTCTCCTTTACTTCTTTACCGTATCCATTCACTCAGAAGGAGTCTCGTTACACACCGATTTCAGTTTAGGAGAAATTTTAATTTGAAATAAAGATGTAAAAAATTAGTTAGGATGTCTTGTTCATTTATTCGACGCCCCCCCTTGTACAGCTTCAGCGCCAAAAAAAACGCCCCACAGTTTGAGAACCGCTGGTTTAAGAGACAGAAACACTCTCGTTATTTAACAGATTTAAATCATATTCCTCCAGGCGCGATGTGGTCAGACGGTGCGGAAAAGGCGGTAGCACATCTCTCGCTCTATATATATCCTTCTATATAAAAGCGGTCGGGATTGTCCTTCCGTCCCGTGAGTGCTACGCAGGCGCGGAGTTTCACACTCGCCCCGTCCATTTTGCAATGCACGATGGGATTTGTAGTTTCATTTTTCCAGGTAAAAGATGATTTTCTACTCCAGACTGTGTGATATCTTCTTCTTCTTTCTTACTATATAAAAGTGGTCGGGATTGTCCTTCCGTCCCGTGAGTGGAAAGCGTAGCGGTATTCCGCTTATCACAGACTTACTACTTGCAGCTTGCGACATGATATGAGCAGAGTTCTGGTGCTCCCATCGTTCCCTTGCTTTTAAATAGACAAAATGATGTCTCTGGAAATAATTCATGTTGATGGAGTAAAAATGCCTCACCGCATAGAAAATATCAGGGGGGTTCAAAAGGGCGACCTTAATATAGAAAAAAAGTTTCAATTTCATCACAAAAATAACAGAAACTACGAGTATTAAAGTAATCCCGCTCAAATGCAATATAACTAAATTAATGAGTTTGTATAAAATACCAAATTGATCAACATATTGGATTGCCTTAAGAAGTGGTCAACTTAAAAGTATATTTATAAAATCCAATGTCTCTCTGTCTGTCCGCTTTTCATGAGAGAACTACTTCACGGATTTAATTTGGGTTTTCTTCTATAATTTGCTTCAACATTTCCAGTTGATTTTGCGATTTCTCTCATTGCGTTAAGTATCATAGTTCTCTGGCGGTGCTGATTTATTTGCGCGAATCTGAGAGACATCCGAGGGGAGGGGGCGGGGCCTGCCGAGGGGCGTGTACATTACCCTGCTTAGCTAGCGAACGAGAGAACTACTTCACGGGTTTAGATCGGGTTTTTTCTATAAGTTGCTTGAACATGCTGGTCATGTGGGGGCTCGTTTTATGTCTCGTTACTGTTTGGCTGCACTTTAAGGAAAAAGCAACAACTAAGGGGGTCCGAGTCACGTCAATTAAAAATGAAGGCAAAACAAGTGAATCAGCAGCAAAAATGGGTCACTGATTAAGAAGATGGTTGGAATGAAAACCTGCAGCCGCAGCGGCCCACCAGGACCGGAGTTGGACCCCCCCGGTCTAGATCTTAGTGTTGCGCGGTATACCACTATTAGAAAAGTATTGAACTCCCCAATTTCTGAAATGGTACCATATCAGTGTTTTGTATCACGTGGGGACTTCACGTTCTGCTCTGACTCCCAAGGGGGGCTCACCCCACTCATCAAAACACTAAATGTATAGCAGGGGACATTGCCAAAATATGAACACATGAGTGTCCTTCAAACTCCAAGGGAGACCACCACTACCACCAAACATGACCCCCGCCCCAGGCTGAACGCTGCCACATTATAATACAGTTGACCAATAGCGGTGCGCTCAGAACTACGAGGGGGCCCGGACAGGGACGTGTTCTGCACAAAGTCACGGACTGCAGACGGGGTTGCACTTTTATTATGCGTCACCCTGCTGCTGAGGCCTGTTGACTGGTGAGTGAGGCCAATGGCGAGTCCTGGACAGACGCTGGCGGGACTGGGGGATAGTGTGGGGGTCCGAGTTACCCATCATTGTATCGTCTTGGCGCTGTTACTGAGGTGCAAAAGCTGGCGTCGGTACCAAAGTGAGTAGCACAGTACGTTTCTTTCTGTAGATTCGTTTTACAAAGAGTTAAAATCGAAGTCTGAAGGACGGCTAGGATGCACTGAAGTTGGAGTCTATGAAGCGTTTTGATTCTTTGAAATGTTGCCCTTTTTGGTTTTACTACAAAGACAATATGAACCTGCCCTACTTGGTTACAAGCCACTCAGATTGTTCTTGTAGCTAGCACAGGACGGCTCGGTAACGTACATACCTATCCAACGTCATCAGCCACCAGACAGGAACCAGCCGCTCCGCCACTCACTGCCAGTCAGCTGCCATTCACGTAAACCACAGCACCTGGAGGAAAACACACACGGACACAGGGAGAACATGCCCACGCCACACGGATACGGAAAAGGCAGGTTTTAAACTCAAATCACTGGGTCCTTGGGGTGTCAGCACTAACCTCTGCGCCGCCAGCCAAGAAAACTCCTTTCAGTTCGGTTACATTGGAACAAACCTTTCATGAGAGGAGGGTCACCAGCTCAGTGATTGTGTAATGGATTATAACTGAGCCCACCCTGAACACAACACCAGTCTGAGACCAGGGGAACAGTAAATGCTCGGATATGCCAGTAGCCCCCCACCTCCTCCGGATGTACAGAGGGTCTCTCTGTCACCTCTTCTATCAGCACTGAAGCCAAAGGACCCTAAAAACACACCCAGAGTAACAGAGTGGCGGGCACCGTCTTCCTAGCCAGCCTCTTTTTGCTGGGGGGGAGAACTGAAGCACAATGTCCGGTTCCTGGCAGATGGAAAATGGGTGGCACTTCAGTGCCAAAGATGAGCGAATAGAGCAACACGTGCAGTGAAATAATCAGAACGAAAACATCCGGAAGCATCCGTGATGCCAGCCGACATCTCAAAGGATGTTGCACGATGCCGTTATTCAGAACACAGCAACATTCTCAGTGACGGCCTAAATAATAATATGGCGCTGCCAGGTGGGCCGAGACAATGAAACGGGAGGAATTAAGAGGATTTACGATTCTAAACCATTTTATCCCTTCTTCTGTGTCGTGGCTCATTTTTCGTAAAGAATGGACCATCTGCAGATAGGCGTGGAGGTGCAGTTCTGGTGGATCACAAAGTGAGCGCACACACACACACACACACACACACACACACACTGAGCTGGTAAGTATTCATTCTGAAGTAATACAATATGCTTAAACTCTTGCCCCTTGAAACACGGGTCTTTTTATTTTCATTTTAAAATCCTCACAACAGAACTCTTCAGGAATTACACAGGATCAGCATTCCCCTGGACAGAACATGAGCAAGAGCGGCGTAACATGTGCGCTTGTGTTTGAACCGAATCCCACACTAACGTACAGAACCCGAATCAAGGTGTGGACAGCTATGGACAGATTGAGTGTGGTCACGTCTACACGGATATTCAGAATGAGGACGACGGGATAAAACGCAAATGGAATACGAGGCAAAGAGCACACGAGGAAGTGGCGGGCGCACATCTGTACATACGCCTGCTGCGGACCTCCTTCACTCACTCAGATCATTGTTGGCACATAGTTATATACTTAAACACACCTGTGGGCATATACTGTATATGTATTTACTGTATGTACACATCTAGTTTGTGTATTTAATATACCAGTTCATTTTATAGCTCTATCTATCTGTCTGTCTGTCAATCTATCTATATCTATATATAATATATCTACTGTAGATAGACAGACAGATAGATAGATAGATAGATCACACATACACATGCACATATATATATATACAGTATACAGTATGTATATAGATAGGTAGAGTTATACATATGGAAAAAAATTAAGCAAATTGCAAATTAAACAAAAATATGTCAAGCACATACATATTGCGTATATCCATCCAACCATCCATTTACAGAACACACTCAATCTAATTGTGGCGTTATGGGGACTTGGATCATACAGTATATATTGTTCAAAATGTGTTTGTATATGTATCAGACATTAAACACTGCGTAACAGTCTCACACCCGCTTAATTCAAGTGAGGGTCGCATGTTCCATGTTATGCCACAGCAGCAGTGGGCACAAGGTACACAACACAACATTATATATAAATGAGATATAGTGCTGAAATCTATGATTTCATAAATGTTTTCTCCCATAAGCCATCTCAGTCTTAAACAATGATCAGTTAGACAATGCAGTGCAATAAATAACTTATCTGTGCAATACATTAGTGATTTTCTATTGTTTAATCTTGATATTCTAGTTGTTATTCTTATTTATTTTTGTTTGTTCTGGTTTATTTTTGCACATAATGGGGCATGGGATGGAATTTTGTTCTTTGAGGACTTCTTTGTGTGGTTTCAAATAAAAAAAGTTAACCCTGATATAAAACATTATCTATCTATCAATTATATAGCGCCTTTCATTATCTATCTATCAATTATATAGCGCCTTTCATTATCTATCTATCTATCATATAGTGCCTTTCATTATCTATCTATCTATCTATCATTATATAGTGCCTTTCATTATCTATCTATCTATCTATCATTATATAGTGCCTTTCATTATCTATCTATCTATACACACACACATATATTTACTATTCATATTATATGTGTGTGTGAATTTCTGGATGTTACAGGGTGTTAAGCTGACAAGGCTGTGCCAAGGCTAAGAATCGATGACACAGGTCACCGCGGTCCAAACCGTATTAAAATGGATCCACAATAATTCTAAGGTGGGGTGCCTGTCTGTAGTGGGCTGCTAAACTCAGAGAAATGTAGTCATGGGAACTCACAAGGTAGGAAGGCAGCTGGTAAATGGCTGGGTGTCCTGGAAATTAGTAGAGTGCTCTGGTAGGAACTACTGTATATACAGCGTGTGTGTGTGTGTGTGTGTGTGAGCCCTGGGATGAACTGTCACCCAGTCCAACAGTGGCTTCTACCTTGTGCCCAATGCTGCCAGGATAGGCTTCACACAATTAAACTTTGAATTGTACAACAATGGGTAAAGATCATTTATAAATGGATGGGTATATTTTATTAAAATATCAATATCTATGTATCATATATATATATATATATATGTAGTGCATGTATAGACAATTATATATGTTTGCAACAACTGCTGTCTATGCAACAATTTCAGAACATCATAACTCGGTAAAGAGGAAAACAAGATGCTGTAAAATGTTGTCCATACCTTAGTTAGCCTTTGAGGTGACCTCAGATAAATGTGTGTTTGACTCCACGCCCCGTCCGTCACGTCTGCAGACACACCAGCTTCATGTCGCGGTTGTTTCAGTGTGGTGTGTTCACAGATACTCCAGTGGTGTTACGTCTGCACTCGTGCACAGCTGCCTCTGCCATGGTCTGCTGCCAGGTGTATGTGCCACGCTGACTCACTGGGCATGTGTGCTGCAGACTAAAGTAATTTACATAAAATAAAAAACTAAAAAACTCAAAACTTATTTTCACATTTGCTTTCCTGTGATGTTGTTCTGTATCTACTGAGCTAGGATGATTTAAAATATATGTATGTGTGTGTGTGTATATTTATACATTCTGTATATACACTTGTAATGTATGTACACACACATATATAATTTGCACACGTATCTCTGTACAGAATATATATAAATGTACACACACACACACACACACGCACACACACAAGGTCTATCAGTAGTGCTCATATTAAAGTGAAGTGTATTCTTTAACGTATCGTGTTATTTTACTCGTTTGCCCTCCCACCCCTGGAAGCATTCTTGGAATTTGTCACCTGTTGAGGTCACTCGCTCAGCAGGTCACATGGGTTATGGCTCATTAATGTCATGGCAGGTCCGATGGCTCTCACGTTGTATATGCCTGTATGTATGTACAGTATGTATGTATATATAAGGTGTGTGTACAGTAAATATTTCGACATACTATCTTTATATACACACTCACGACCTGTAGGTGTACAGTATATAAACGTGTGTGTGTGTCTGTGAGTGTAGCTATGATACGTAAGAGTATATTGCATTTCCACACACTCACATCTCCATATGCAGAGTTTGCGTATCGTCCATTATGTCACATTATGTGCTTCAATGGGTTCTTAGCTCTGTGAATGAAGAACGTCCCCCCGTCCCCCCCCCACTGTCCCCGTGCTGTTGCCAGTTCCTTTGTTCGACCTCCTTCGTGGTGCCCGGTGTTCTCGCGCTGTTTCCCTCTTGCCATGGCTGCTCTACACGTTCCAACATAAGCAGTGGGCGGGGCATGAGATGGGGGCGGAGTAGAATTGAACAAATGGCGGTGCAGTTGACCAAATGAACAGGACTTTGTGTGTTTTTGTGTCATTTTTGCTTTGTCAGTGCCCAGAGAGTTTAGCGGCGTGTCGAGCAGGTTGGTAATGTGCAGCTACTTGATTGAGATGCCCATGCAGCCTAATCGCACCACTGGCACTGCTAAGCTGGCAGGCTGCACTGTGCTGTTACGGTAACAGACAGAGGAGGGAGAAGGAAGCATCTTCTTTTTGATAATTTGGAGGGCAAAGAGAGAAAGAGCTGAAAATGAGAAATGGAAATGGGTGATGGCTCTTGGAAGTAATGCATAATCTTTTGTTCACAGTGATGGGTTCTGTAGTTAAGATCGCCTTCTGAAACGATGCTGCTTAGATCTTCAAGAGCAGGATGAAGATTGCCGTCCACAATGGCATCATGAGGGTGCTGGACACTGAAAAGGTGGCTCCGTCCTTTAATGCTCCAGGTCCTGGGGAGGGAGACACAAAGGGACAGAGAAAGGGAGTTTAGAAAGATGGCTTTGAGCGAGAGAGCGAGCCGTGAAGTGCGCCAGAGGGTGAGCTCTTCTGGTCAAATCAGACAAAGGAGACACGCGCAGGCAGGCAGGCAGGCAGGCAGGCAGAGTGAAAGTCACATTCACGATTAATCAGACGCTTCCCCTTGATGAATATCAAGTTTGTATTCTTCATGATCCATGACATGAATACCGAATGATCCGCTCCGTATTAATCAACAGGCCCTCTTTGGCTTTGCCCGCAGGAGCAGAGAGCTGCAGTTTACACAAATCACCTTTGAACCCAAAGCCCCGACGAAGAGCAGGACACACGTGAAACAAAAAGCTCCCGAGGATCAAGTTGGGTTAGCCATGCGAAGAAGAAGAAGATGTCGGGTGGGACTGGAATGAGGACCCCCAAACGGTGTCTAGGCTGTGGAAACACGAGGGTCAATATACAGTAAACACCACGTACAGACATTACGAGCTTGACGGGCCGTCATTTGCCAAATTTCATAACGTGCCTATCTGGGCAGGACCGGGTCTTTACGATTATGGAGGAGTCCTTGGTCAGAGACAAACAGAACCCTTCTTTATTGATGTTCTTATTGCGATCGTTTTCATCGATGAAGAAGAGCAGCAGACCCCTGCCTGACGTCTAATTCAGAAGGTCCTCTTACCGTAACACAACGTTTCCTCTGTTTGAAGGGGACGTCTTTTATTTTTCAAATCAGTTATTTCTTCACAAACCACGGTAGATATGAATTTACCACCTGAAATTGTGCCCTAAAGTTAAGTGTCGTCAAATAACTTGGAAAAAAAAATATATATATACTGTATATTGTGCTCTCATTGGCGCTTTACAATGGAGGCTGATAGAACAAGGGGCACCAGCGGGTATTAAGTGCTGGAGCCAATTCTGGGTGGGATGCCAGTGCCAGTCTGCCACCGAGTCTAACCTCACCTCATCCGCAGGTCCAGTCGGAGTTGGCACAACACTCTCGGCTGCATCTGAATGGTGGGATGGCACATCTCCTACAAAGAAATCTTAACATTTTAAACAAGGCGGGTGCAGACTTACTGAAGAGAAGCATGCTGTAGTTGTAGGAGCCCAGTTTGTTGGAGGCAAAGCAGGTGTAGTTTCCAAAGTGTTGGGATGTCACGTTGTTGAACATGAGGAGTGAGCGGGTCTTCTCGTTTTGGATCCTGATACCGCTGGTATGTTCAGCAAGCCTAAGAGCCAGAAAAACACAAACAGCTTACAATGGCACGACTCGGAATCTGCAGTCGTGGCCAGAAGTTTGGAGAATGGCACCAGTGCTGGATGGCTGCTTCAGTGTCTTTAGATCTTCTTGTCAGATGTTTCTCTGGTAGACTGACGTGGAATGACAAGCAGTTCAGATGTTTCAAAGGCTTTTACTGACAATGACATGAAGTTTATGTGGCGCAGAGTCCATATCTGCAGTGATGCCCTTCTTTCTTTTTCAAGACCTCTGCCATTCACCCTGGCAGGCTGGTCAATCAACTTTTGGGTCAAATCCCGACTGATGGCAGCTGCCCATTATTGCAGGAACAGAATTGGTGGGTTTGTGTTTGTCCGCCCGCCTCCTGACCACAAGTTCTCAATGGGGAGTTTCCTGGCCATGGACCCCAAATGTCGATGTTTTGTTCTCTGAGCCACTCGGTGGCCCGGTGCTCCATCATGTTGGTCACCAAACTGTTCTTGGATGGTTGGCAGGAGTTGCTTTCGGAGGATATTTTGGGCCCATTTGTGGTGTTATGGGTCCACAGCTCGCTGAGCAAAGGCCATTTAAATAAATAATCACCGCGCTCGCGGCTTCAAGAGGGGGCGTAGTAGTCGTAGCAAGCCACGGGGCGACCTGCGGTGTGGGCGTTTCTCACCAAGTGCACAGGTGAGGGGCTGCCCACATCCGTGATTGTTCCCGTGGCTAATGTGCTGCAGCTGCTATGGCCCCTCGCAATATAGAAGACGCGCGAGTCGGTTGGCAGGACGGAGAGAAAAAGAAAGATCACAAAGAACGAGAGAAAAAAGAAAAGAGGACGGAGGTTATAGGAAGCGAGGAAGCAAGTCGGTGCGAGAGAGAGACAAAGAGCGTATGGGTGAGCGAGCGAACGAGCGCTCGCGGGCAGCTGCGAGGATGCCTGGGTGTTGGGCCTACACCCAGGAGTTGGAGTTGGAAGTTGACCCTGCTGAGCGAGCAGGTAGCGGGAGTGACCAGGGCAAGGCGACTGGCAGTGGTAGGCCGGAAAGGCAGCGGGAGTCGGGAGGCTTGGTTGTGGATTACCCAACGTGAGCGTCCTGGCCGTTGGATGTAAACCAAGTCTCGGGACTGGGATGAGTGCCAGACCGAAGCCAGGGATCGGGAGGTCTCCAGTCTCGTGTGAAGGAGAAAAGGGCAGCTGCGGAGTGCGTCTCGCCTGCTGCTAAGCCCAAGCGGGATAAGCAGGTGAGACGCTAACCGAAAAAAGCACCGAGCTTGGCATTGTTGTTGGTTTTAAAAACTGCTTCCTGTTTGATGTTTTAACCTCGCTTTTAAAGGATTGTTTTTTTTGTAGCATTTTTAACCTCCACGTTTTTCTTTTAATGGATAATTTATTTAATGATTGAAAGACTTTGAATTACTGCACTATTTATTGAACACATTGTTTTTTGATTGCTTTTTAAATAAAAGCACTTTTGCACATTTGAACCATCCCCTTGCTCAGTTGTTGCCTCCACTGTCTAGCTCACCTCGGTTATAGCTATCGACGGTGTTGGGTTCAAGGGCTCCCGAACAGCAATGGGAGCATGGAGTCGAACCCGCATCGTCACACCATTCTTTATTTGTTGCTCGGGGTCAGGGGGCACCACCAGTGCAGCGCTTGGTCAGGAATGAATTGGGCAGGCGGGTGGGAGTGAGGTGAAGACCTTTGGAGGATGGCCTGGTGGGGGTCAAGGAGGGAAGCAAAGTAGCCATCAGGGACAGACTGATATTCTGGGATTGGACTGCTGAGGACTGCTGGGTAAAGTCATTTTCTCTGATGAATCCCCTTTACGACTGTTTGGGGCATCTGGGAAAAAAAGAAAAGGTGAGCGGCACTACCATCAGTCCTGTGCCAGGCCAACAGTAAAGCATCCTGAGACCATTCATGTCAGCCAAGGGAGTGCAGGGCTCACTCACTCACACAGCCATGAATAGAGAATGGCACCAAAACACCCTCGGAGAGCAACCTCTGCCAACCATACAACAACAGTTTGGTGACCAACATGATGGAGCACCGGGCCCGAAGGCCAAAGTGACAACTGAGTGGCTCAGGGAACAAAACATCGACATTTGGGGTCCATGGCCAGGAAACTCTCCATTGAGAACTTGTGGTCAAACGAAAACCCACCAATTCTGACAAACTCCAAGCATTGATTCTGCCATCAGTCGGGATTGGGCCCAGAAGTTGATTGCCAGCCTGTCAGGGCAAATCGCAGAGGTCTTGAAAAAGAAAGAAGGGCCAACACTGCAGATATGGACTCTGCGCCACATAAACTTCATGTCATTGTCAGTAAAAGCCTTTGAAACTTCTGAACTGCTTGTCATTCCACTTCAGTATCCCAGAGAAACATCTGACAAGAAGATCTAAAAGCACTGAGGCAGCAAACCAGCACTGGTGCCATTCTCGAAACTTCTGGCACGACTGTAGGTTGTTACTCTAAATCCATCCATTCCATGTTCAGCTGCTTACTTGGCTGTGGTCACACGGGCAGCAGTCTAAGTAAAGATGCCCAGATGCCCCTTTACTCTCCAACTCCTGCATGGGATACCGAGGCATTCCCAGGAAAGATGGGAGATACAACCTCTCCAGCATGCCCTGGGCCCTCACCCTGAGGACTCTTCTCTTTTGGACATGCCTGAAACATCTCCACTGGTAGGCCTGCAGGTGGCACCCTAATCATAGGCCTAAGCCACCTTGACTGGCTGCTTTTGAGCCCACCTGAGTGATCCACATGAGACTACCACCGCCTTCAAGATGAGCTGGAAGGGTCTCATGCCTTGTGGTTTGGGTGGCAGTCAAAGGCAAACCGACCCCGGATGCCAAGCCTACTTCTAAGGACGTGAACTGTGTGTATCCATCCAGCCATTTATTTTGTAAAACTGCTTTTTCCACTAAAGCAGGGGTGTCCAAATCTGGTCATGGTGGACTGCAGTGGCTGCAGGTTTTCATTCTCACCCTTCTCCTAATCAGTTTTCACTGCTAATTAATTCTTTTCCCTTCATTTTCATAGCCCTGTTTTTAAGGATCCAGTCCTCTCAATCGATTCATTTCTTCAATAAATGGCAGCCAAACAGAAATGAGACGTGAAACAAGCTGACAGATGAACGTCAAACTCCAGCCAGTTTCACTCCAACCAATTCCTTAATGAGAAGCCGATTCTTGCTGTTAATTAAAGCCGTTATTGAATATCAGGACTTGTCGCTGCTCTCGTTCTGCCACATCTGACTGTCGATTTTCTGTTTTTTCTAAGACCACCGTCAAGCTGTTTGGGTGACCTGAGAAGCCCCACATGACTGAGACCTTCACCTTTCTTAATTTTCAGGTGAGCTGGTCATGTGGCGGCTCGTCTTGTGTATCATTTTGGCTTGGCTGCTCATTAAGGAAAAAGAAACAACTAAGGGGGTCCGTGTGACGTCAATTAAAACAAAGGCAAAACAAGTGAATCAGCAGCAAAGACAGCTCACTGATTAAGAAGATGGTGAGAATGAAACCTGCAGCCACTGCAGCCCACCAGGACCGGAGTTGGACACCCCTACACTAAGGGGTCATATGGAGGAGTACCCATCTCTGGAGCATATGGCAAAAGGCAAGAACCAGCCCTTAAGACAGTGCCAGTCTATCACAGGGCACATTCACGGTGTACCAGCTTGGAGAGGAGGAGTAGGAAGAGAATAACAGACACGGGGTGAACATGCAGACCCCCCAAGGACAGTGACCACGCCAGGGACTGAACCCAGCAGCGTTAACACAGGGCGCTACTCCATCGCAGTAAACAAACAACGGACTTGTGAAAAATACATAAAGACCTGTGACTTATTCAGCAGTATGTATTCCTTCATAAGGGTCATCGACCCACCCGCTTTCATGCCCATGTAATCCTTTCACATGACAATGGCAGCAGGGGAGGCCCGAATCTGAATGTGATGCCGTGGGCATTGAGTGTGATGTGACCTGTGAGTCAAAGCTGGAGACGTTGGTGCAAACCCAGACACAGACGGCCTCCACATCTATAGACTCCCACCGGCCATTTATATGACGGCCACATGCAAGTCCCCCCATTTTAGGCTGCCAGCCGGGAGCCAGCAGTGCTACCCGATGGGCCAGCCGCGCTTTTCATATTCAGTGCAATGCTGGACTCGCCTGAGCTGACATTTGAATGGTAATTCATGACTGTGGCCTTGGAAACCTTATCAGGTGGGTAAAGATGGTAGAAGATAATAAAATAACATCTGGGGGGGGGCTCTTAGTAAATTTACAACTTCAGCTCATGGCTCCAAATGCCACTCTTGACAATAACATTATTAACGAAAGGCCGAGTGAGTTTTTCATTCCTGTAATATTATGAGGCACAACGGCAGGGCTTGCATTTTTAATACCTTGGCTCTGCCCCCTGAATGCCACCCCATCGGTCTGGGAGTTAAGGATCAAGCCGGCCATGAAATGAGCGCATGTCTGAAGTTCCTTGGATGGGCTGACTTTTGGGTGATATGCGCCATCCCCGCCCCTACCCCCCCCCACTATCCCACCAAAAACAACCCAACTGTGTCTATTACCTTTTGTCATCTTTGTACCACTCAAAGCTGGCAGCTGGCACTGACATTGCCTCACAGCGCAACAAGGCGGTCTTACCCACTTGGGCGGGCATGTTCTTCCCATCTGTGATCACTGGAGGATCTGAAGAAAAAAGGGCACAAAACGACAGCTCTTAGACAACCTCTTAAATGTTTGAGTTGAACTTTAGAGGGCTGCAAGATTTGAACCCTTGGCAGCACACGAACTGCTGTGCCACTGGGCCACTGCCCCCTGTGTCGCCTGTGCTGCACAAACATCTACTCTTATTGTCTTCTTCTGTTTAATTAGGGGCCCATGGCACAGTTTGAATGTGCAAACCTATTGACTGACGTCAAGTCACTTCTTTTAACCACACAGAATGTCACTTGTGCCAGGCTCGTCCTAAATTGCAGACAGAATTTTGGCATCAGTGACAAAATCCCCAGATTGTTGCGTGCATCTGTCAGTGGAGCTTCTTAAGTGGGAGCAGATTGGAATCAGATGTTTTCTGGGGTGGCGAGAACCTTTTGTGTGTGAACCCCTCCTTCACTTGACTGTGTAGTGCCCACCCCACTGTGATCACATGAAAGAGTGTCATGCGGTGTGAGCCAAAGGCAGACGGCTGGGCCCGAGTTAAGGCCTGGGGGCCTAAGGTTAAGTCCACATTGCTACGATTTTGTTTAAAAACTGTCAATGCCCCACGGGTTGGATGGGCTTCCCGACCAGAGACGGGGATGGTTCCTTACCCATTTGTCCGCGGACAATAAAAGAGACACCCCTGTTGGCATCCCAAACTTTCATTGGCTGTTTGTTTGCTGTCATTCCCACAAGATGAACATCGGACCCCATTTTTTTAATTATGAGTGCAGCAATCTGGGGAGTTCCAAAGGTTTACATTTTCTTGCAACTGTAAATATTGTAAATGCCCCTCGGGTTGGACGGGCATCCCAACCAGAGACGTGGATGGTTCCTTACCCGGACGGGAGACTCCGAACAGGCAGATGGGCAACCCGACCAAGAGAAAGGAAGAAGCCAGACCCAGAAGTGACAGCCCGTGGAGAGCAGCAGCCCTCTGTATCTGTACCCAGTAGGGAATGCTGGGAGATGAAGTCCGGCAATACAGCCCTGCTGGGGCCCATGGGTGCCACAAGGGGGAGCTGTTGGGAGATGCGCTCCCCAAAATGGGAGTTGTGCCATCGGGCAGTGCGTGGCTCTGGCACCAGAAGTGCTCCCGGGTCCTTAATAAAAGGGACTGCACTCCCTCGCCCAGGTCACCCGGAGCTGGGAGGACGTGAAGTAACACTCACCTGGAGGAGGGCAGTGCGGTGCTGAGAAGAAGAGAGGAATTGTGGGGAGACAGAGAGAAATCTGTGCTTTTTGTTAGTTTTCAGGAAATCTGGTTAAAAACAAAATCCTTTATTTGAACCCGGGACTCTTTGTGTGTTCGTGTTGGGGTTGGGCAGGCTGACCCCCCGGTTTCTATCACAATATTTAAAAAAAAAAAAAAAAAGATTGTCCATTAAATAAAAAATAAATCCAAACCCCAAATGTTCTATAAATGCCGCAGTCATACCGGGGGAGACGGAGACGTCCATCTACTCACAGTTGACGGTGACTTGGACTTTGCGCACGTCTATGTTGGAGGGTCCGTTTTCTGTGACACATTCGTATTCGTCCGCCTGGTATCTGGTGATGCCCGTGATTTCCAGAAACTCTCCTTCGCTCATTTCACCATCTGAGGAAAAAGTAAAATGGATCAGCACTGTAGCCCACCGGAGAGCTTTGGTCAGCACCCTGGATGATGAACAGGTTTGTATTTTAGTATTCATGCCTGCGTTTCAGGGGCGCTCAATGTCTCTGCGTGTTTTAAAGAATTCTTATAGTAAATGATGCCAAAGCAAACCAGCAGTTTTCTACGGATATTAGGAAACTGACCCACGACTGTGTACCAATCGACAGGTCCAATCACATCAAGTTTGCGGACGATACAACCGTGGGTGGCCTCATCACCAACAATGACGAGGTGAGCCAACTGGCCCAGTGGTGGAAAGACAACAATCTCTTTCTGAACGTGGGATTTCAGGAGAGGTCATCCACAGCACCCCCCACTGACCATCGATGGTGTAGCTGTGGAAAGGGTGAGAAGCACCAAGTTCATCTCAGAGGACCTCACCTGGTCAGATAACACCACATGAACGGCCAAGAAAGCTCAAACCCGCCCCTACTTTCTACACAAACTGAGGAGAGCACAAGTCCCCCCCACCATCATGTGCTCTTTCTACCGGGGGGCACCATCGAGAGCATCCTCACCAGCTGCATCCCTGTGTGGTATGGAAGTGCCTGCAATGCATAGTGGATGCGCCCAGTAAGATCATTGGTGCCCCACTGCCCGCCCTCAAGGACGTCTTCCTCACCCGCCTCACCCGTAGACTGACTCCTCCCACCCCTTTCACTCCCTCCTCCCCTCCGCTCCACAAGACTGTCAAACAGCTTCATCCACCAAGCTGTCAGGATGCTGGACTGTCCACTAACACCCCTTGCCCCTGCCCCTGGACCGTAACAAGAGTCACTGTCTACCAAGTACCCTACCTCAGCTGGTATTATATAAGTGTAACGGTTGTCACATGTTTTGTGTGCTTTTAACTGTTTGTGCCGCTTGCTCCCTTTAGTAAGGAATATCCTCTTAAGTGATTATCTCTTTAATGGGAGCAGGGGGCCAAACCACGCCAGCGGGTCCTTGCCAAAACGAGCTTTGATGAGATGTAAGGGGGGCCGATTTTAAAAAGGCAAGGAGGTGCGTAGTTGAAAAGAGAGAAGAAAGTTTGTTTAAAGAAAAGAGCTGGGAAGGCGAATGTAATCAGGAAGCTAAGCGGTACAGCAAATAAGACACCGTAATAAGGACGGCTGGGCGCACGGAAAAGGAGTGCAGACTAAACAACAAGGATCTTCGGGGCACACGGCTTTCCCTTGCATTTTTGATACGGGCGTCTGTAATGGACGATCGTTAACGCCAATACACCCGGGTGTGACGGGCTTCAACTTTCAACAAAAGAGTCGTCGCCAGGCCGGTGAGATCGCTTCGTTTACAGATAGATATTCAGTATAACGAGTCAGCGGAACCTCTTTTGACTTGTTCGTTGGTGTTATCGGCGGACTTCCCAGGCCGTTTGGATTATAGACTTAAACCAAAGTTATTATAAATGTGACGGGGGAACGTGTTGGGAATATGTGTGTATGATATACGATGTTCTATCAGACGGTTGTGGAGAGCGCCCTCTTCTACACGGTGGTGTGCTGGGGAGGCAGCATAAAGAAGAGGGACAAACTGGTGAGGAAGGCAGGCTCTATGGTAGGCACGGAGCTGGGCAGTTTGATATCCGTGGCAGAGCAACGGGCGCTGAGCAGACTCCTGTCAATCATGGAGAATCCACTGAACAGGATCATCTCCAGACAGAGGAGCAGCTTCAGAGACAGACTGCTGTCACCATCCTGCTCCACTGACAGACTGAGGAGACCCCACACTATGAGACTTGGGGGGTAAACGTTAATATTATACAAAGTTATTGTCTGTTATACCTGCATTGTTATCACTCTGATATTTAATATTGTTTGTATCAGTATACCGATGCTGGAGTATGGGAATTTCCCCTTGGGATTAATAAAGTATCTATCTATCTATCTATCTATCATATAGTGCCTGTCATTCTATCTATCTATCTATCTATCTATCTATCTTGCCAACTACTCTACATTTCTATCTATCTATTGTGACAGATAGGGGGCGCTCTTGCTCCCTCGAACCCTTGTCCAAGACACCAGAAACCAAGTAAAAGTCCAAAAGTTGACTTTATTTATTATCCACAGTGCACAAAGCACCCTCTCCTCCACAATACTCATATAATAAACCAATACAATAACAATAAACTCTCCACCACTCCCAGACGTGTTGGCCTCCTACCATCCAGCTCAGCTCACCGTCTGGGAGCTGTCACAGTCTTTTCATAGTCCCTGACCCGGAAGTGTTCCAATCCCCATTTCATGTGATCCTTACCACTTCCGGGTCAGATAAAAAGTCCTTTTCTTCATCCCGGAAGTACGTCACTTCTGCTGTCGCTCTGCCTATGACGCACTTCCGGGTTATAGGGCACATGTGACTCTCTAGTCCTCCCTGCAGCTTCCTCTGTTGGCCCCTGGGGTATCCAGCAGGTTTGTAAGGGAAATATCCGTGGTCTATGATTCCCTGCTGGCCTCCGGGGCACCTCCATGCTGCAAGAAGAGCTCCATCTGGCGGCCTGGGGGTATTGGCCATGGTGACAAGCCGGCCATACACCACACTATCTATCTATCTATCTATCTATCTATCTATCTATCTATCTATCTATCTATCTATCTATCTATCTATCTATCTATCTATCTATCTATCTATCTATCTATCTATCTTGCCTACTACTCTATATTTCTTCTATCTATCTATCTATCTATCTATCTATCTATCTATCTATCTATCTATCTATCTATCTATTGTATAGTGCCTTTCACTATCTATCTATCTATCTATCTATCTATCTATCTATCTATCTATCTATCTCTTGTCTTGCTGTTTCTCTGTGTGTCGATTGCTTTGGTCTGGAGTGGAAATGGCCTTTGTGCTAGCAGGAGAGTGAGTTGAGTTTAGCTTTTTCTTTTTTCCTTTTTTTTCTATTTCTTTTTTCTAGTCATTTCTCTTAATTCTTTGCTGTGTTATTTATATATAGTCATTATTTCAAGTTTATTTAGTGTTTTTTTTTAAAAGAAGTGGCTAGGATGGCTGTGTCCCGAGGGATACAGCCAGGCCTTTTGCCACATGGCTTCGAAAAACTTAGCAGAAGAAATGGCATCAAATTGATTGTTGATCCAGTAGTTTCAGTAGAGAAGTGTGTTACTGAAATTGGAAAAATAATTGGATGTAAAAACATTATTTCTGCTTCAAGAATGAATAAGGCTGTCGTGATATTTCTAAATGAAGAGGCCTTAGTTCACCAACTGGTTCAGGAAGGCCTAGTCATTAATGGAACCCTCATTTCTGTTTTGCCGCTTTCAACTCCTGCAAAGAGGATTATAATCTCTAATATTCCTCCTTTCTTGAAGAATGAACTGCTACGTACTGAATTGAGAAGGTATGGCGAGATTATTTCTGACATTACTATGATTCCTTTGGGGTGTAAACAGCCAGAATTAAAACATGTGGTCTCATTTAGGAGACAGGTTTTTATGCTCCTCAACAGAGGTTACAATGAGTTAGATGTTGCTCTGAAATTCAAAGTAGATGGATGTGATTATATTGTGTTTATATCTTCTGATTCAATGAAATGTTTTAAATGTGGCCGTGCAGGGCACAAAGCAGTTGACTGTAAAAGAGCTGATTGTAGTCATGCTATGGGTGGAAACACAAATGCAGTGAGCGAGTCAGATATAGAGGATGAGTCTGAGACTCCGACTCCGATGCTGAAGATCAGCAGATTGTTGTCTGTGAGGTATCCACAGGTACTCTTAGCTCAACTGTAGGAAGTTCTGATAATCAGATACCCAGTTGTAGCTCCACAGTTGAAAGGAGTGAAATAAAGAAAGCTGAGATAAAAATGCCTGAAGTGGATGGATCGGCCGAGGCCGAGTTGAAGTCCTCTACTGTGAATATAAATCAGGATGAAGAAAAGGGCCAAGCTAAGACCGAGGTTATGCAGCCTGTCATTGAAACGACACCAACTGAGGTGGATGACATTGAAGGTCTGAATGCTGCGCTGCTACCTGTGAGCCATCTAAGGTGGATGAGCAGACCGAGGCCAGTCCTGAGTCCACAGTCCACAGTGAAACTGCTTGCCCTCTCTTAAATGTCAAAGCTGTGGCAGAAACTGAACCAGGCACTAATTCAGGCAGTGCAGTTAGGGAAGAAAAAGCTGGAATTGTTGAGGAAATGAATGTGAAGAAGAATGGACGACACTCCCCAGAAAGAGGAAAGAAACCTCAGACGGTGGAGTAGGAGCCAAGAGAAGTAACAAAATGAACCTGACAGAGGGGGCTGACGTGTCTTTAAAGAATCGTCTTCTAAGTACCAGAGAGGTGACAATTAGCCCAGAGTGTGAGGGGAGTCAGCAGGGTGGTGAGGACAGTGACTCTTGTATGTCAAGTGACAATTTAACTGGCACTCTTGGAAAAACGAGTACAGCACTGAAAGCATTCTGAGCTTTCTGGATTTTCTTGAAGGCAAAAGGAAGGTGAATGTTGTAGAACATTTTCCTGACCTGGAACTTTTTTTGGTTTCAGCCAAGCGAGTTATGCGCAATGCTGTTCCTTTGGGAATGGAAAGAAAAGAGTTTAATCGTTTAAAGAATGTTATCAGTAAAGTTAGAAAGTCTCTCACCTCCAGCACATAATGGCTCCACACCAGCTCCTCTCTTTTCATTAGTTAAAGTTCTTCTTGTCATTGCTGCTCCGTTTCTTTTCTTTCTAATGCCTGTTTTCTCTTTGGGCTCTTTGAACGTTAACGGCTGCAGAGACTCCTTAAAGAGAGCCGTACTTTTCAATATTTGGAACAGAAAAAACTAGATGTTACTTTTCTTCAAGAAACTCATACTGACCCAATGAATGAGTCGGAGTGGCAGAGGGACTGGAGTGGGACATCGATTCTGAGCCACGGCTCCAGTGCCAGCGCAGGGGTGGCAGTGCTCTTCAGTAAGGCGTTTCTCCCGGAGTCCATTGACTGTTTTGAGCAAATTAAAGGTCGTCTCATGAAGGTCGTTATGCGTATTCAGGGAAAAACATTATTTTCTTAAATGTCTACGCTCCAAATGAAGGCAAAGAGAGATTTCTTTTTTCTTTTGTTAAAAGACGTGCTAGCTGAGTGCAGTTCAGAGGACGCGTGTTCTTAGCTGGCGATTTTAATTGCACTGAAAATGCAGAGATGGACAGGAATGGAGCTGAGCCTCACCCGGGTCAGTCAAGGTGTTGCAGTCGGTCCTTCATCAGCAAGAACTTGTGGATGTGTGGAGAGAGTCGAACCCGAGCGAGACAGTACACATGGCTCAAGGCCTCCAGTGGCATGTTATCCATGGCAAGGCTGGACAGGATTTATACGTTACGGCACAATCTGAACCTCATTTTGGGCTCTTGTCTTCTGCCCACAGGGTTTTCAGACCATAGTTTAGCTCTCACTCGTTTCTCTTTGGGGTCTGAGCGTAATTTTAAATCATTCTGGCACTTTAATACTAAACTTCTTAAAGACTCTCTATTTCTTCAACACTTTCGTCTCTTTTGGGACAAATGGAGACTCAGCAAAATGAATTCTCATCTCTGAAGCAATGGTGGGACGTCTCCAAGGTCCAAATTAAACTCTTTTGCCAGTTTTATTCTGAACATTCTTCTAGAAAGGTCACCATGGCCATTAAAGAACTGGAAGAGGACATTGGGATAATTCAAACCAAACTGGAAACCGGTTTTAATGCCAATTTGCTTGAGTCTCTAAAAGACAAAAAAGATTCTCTGAGGTCCCTGCTGGATGAACAGGTGAAGCGCCATTGTCAGGGGGAGATTCCAGAATATTTCCCAAATAGACGCCCCTACGCAGTTTTTCTTTTCATTGGAGAAGAAGGTTGCTCAGGCAAAAATCATTCACTGTCTGAAAACTGCAGATGGGACTGAAATGACGGAGACCGAGGAGATCCGGAATTTGCCTTAAATTTTACAAAGACTTATTCTCTGCAGAAACAGTGGACTTGTCTTCAAACACAGAAATTTTCTTTAATGACCTACCACAGCTGACTCCATCCACCAAGGAAGAGCTCGACCTGCCACTATCACTGGAGGAGCTCACTAGAGCTCTTGGGAGTTTAAATCAGAACAAAGCCCCTGGGATCGATGGACTTCCCGTCGAATTCTACAAGTCCTTTTGGGATATCATGGGTAAGGACTTCCTGACTGTGTTTGTGGAGAGCATCAGGGATAAAGAACTTCCTGTGAGTTGTCGGAGAGCAGTTTTGACTCTTTTACCTAAAAAAGGGGATCTCTGCAACATAAAAAACTGGCGACCGGTCAGCCTGCTCTGCTCAGACTATAAAATCTTTTCTAAAGCGCTGGCTCTTCGTCTGAGGACTGTCATGAACTGCTTGGTGGCCTTGATCAGTCATACTGTGTCCCTGAACGATGTATTTTTGATAACATTTTCTTTGTGCGGGATTTGGTATCTGCCTCTGAGATTTTTGGTTTTAAGCGGGTCTCATCTCACTGGATCAAGAGAAGGCCTTTGACCGGGTAGACCACCAGTATTTATTTACAGTTCTAAAGAGGTTTGGTTTTGGTGAGACCTTTCTAGGATATATTAAATTAATGTACACGAATGTGTTTAGTGTTTTAAAAATTAATGGAGGGTTGGGAGCCCCATTTTCTGTTACAAGGGCATTCGTCAGGGGTGTGCACTCTCCGGTATGCTATACTCGCTGTCCATAGAGCCCCTGCTCCACAGACTTCGCCAATGTCTTCACGGCCTGTCATTGCCTGTGTGTCCCACTGCATCTTTTAAGGTGGTGGCATATGCTGACGATGTCACAGTTGTCATCACTGAACCTGATGATGTTGTCCTGCTGCAGGACTGTTTACAGGTGTTTCAAACGGTGTCATCTGCCAGGGTCAACTGGTCCAAATGTAATGCCTTTCTGATGGGCAACTGGGACTGTCCTCCCCCAAACCTCCCAAGTGGTCTAACATGGAACTCTAAGGTATTTAAACATCTGGGAATTTACATTGGGAAGTCTGGAGCCACAGCTGATAACTGGGAGGGCTTAATTGATCAAATTCAGGGGAGACTGAAGAAATGGAAATGGGTGGTCGCCAAGCTCTCTTTTCGGGGTAGGGTGCTAATTATTAATAATTTAATTGCTTCAATGCTTTGGCATAAATTTAGGTGTGCAGATCCTCCGTTTTGGCTTTTAAAAGAAATTCAGGGATATTACTAGATTTTTTGGGATAAACTTCATTGGGTTAAACGCAGTGTGATACATCTGCCTGTGGATGAAGGTGGTCAGGGCTTGGTGGACATTCTGAGTAGAATTGAAGCTTTTAGGCTGACAGATTTACAACGTCTCTTGTATGCCCCTCAGCCTTTACTGTGGAGGAGTTTAGCATTCGCTTTTTTTCACAGGGTCGGAAATCTCAATTTTGATTGCAACTCCTTTTCATTGATATCAAGCGATTGGCTATCTGTGCTGCCCACCTTTTACGCAACATGTTATTGATTTGGCACACCAAAACAAACAGAGTGGGAATTAATGTGGAGTCAGTCTTCTGGTTACTTGAAGAACCGGTAATATGGAATCCAGTCTTGGAGTTTGACTCGGTTAGTTTAAACTCACTGCTAATGAACAAAGGCTTTACCAAAGTACCCAACTTTATTGATCCGTCAGCAACCAGTGGAAGTCTGGGGCAGCTGTGGCACATGAGCTCGGGATTAGGTCTGTCCGTCTTGGGGGGTCGATAATCAACAAACTTAAAGTCTCTTTAGTGCAATTGGGTGCAGGTCCTCTGTGTGAGGATTATATCTCTGGAGATCTTATAAAGAGGCAGAACCTCCTGAATGTATCATTACAATTAAACCAAATGTAAAAGATTTTATCAGTTCTAATAACTCCATTTTAACAATTAATCACATAAATGGAATTTCGTTCCAAAATTTGTCAAAAAAAGAATTGTATGACTGGTGTCTTAAAGTGTCCCATTTTATGTATTTGAAAGACATGACTGATACCCTGTGGAGGAACACTCTGTGTCTGCATGACACGACATCTCCAGCATGGAGGACTTTATATAAACCGCCAATTGAGAAAAGAGTTGGGGACCTGCAGTGGAGGATCCTACATGGAGCAATAGCCACCAATTCATTTTTAAAAACCATTGGTGCCAGCACAACAGATCAGTGTCCATTCTGCCTTCAGAAAGAAACAATTTATCATTTATTTCTGTATTGTACCAGATTACAACCACTGCTGCATTTTCTTGATTTATTGTTCAAGGATTTGGGAATTATATTTAATAACCTCATTTATATTTTTGGAATGTCTGTGTCAAAACTTTGTAAAAGACAATGTTTACTTGGCAATTTTTTGTTAGGCCAGGCCAAGATGGCAACGTTAAAAACGAGAAGAAATAGAGATAAAGATCAGAAAACTACTGATGCTCTGTTAATGTTTAAGGTCCTCCTTCAAAGAAGATTGAGAATCGAATTTGAATATTTTAAACTTATTAATCAATTAGATATATTTAGAGAATTTGGGCTGTAAATGATGTTTTATGCTCCTTGGAAGTGCCTGTCATTCTATCTATCTATCTATCTATCTATCTATCTATCTATCTATCTATCTATCTTGCCAACTACTCTACATTTCTATCTATCTATTGTGACAGATATGAACCCTTGTAGGAAACCAAGTAAAAGTCCAAAAGTTGACTTTATTTATATCACACAGTGCACAAAACACCCTCTCCTCCACAATACTCATATAATAAACCAATACAATAACAATAAACTCTCCACCACTCCCAGACGTGTTGGCCTCCTACCATCAGCTCAGCTCACCGTCTGGGAGCTGTCACAGTCTTTTTATGACCGGAATTGTTCCAATCCCCATTTCATGTGATCCTTACCACTTCGGGTCAGATGTCCTTTTTTCATCCGAAGTACGTCACTTCTGCTGTCGCTCTGCCTATGACGCACTTCCGGGTTATAGGGCACATGTGACTCTCTAGTCCTCCCTGCAGCTTCCTCTGTTGGCCCCTGGGGTATCCAGCAGGTTTGTAAGGGAAATATCCGTGGTCTATGATTCCCTGCTGGCCTCCGGGGCACCTCCATGCTGCAAGAAGAGCTCCATCTGGCGGCCTGGGGGTATTGGCCATGGTGACAAGCCGGCCATACACCACACTATCTATCTATCTATCTATCTATCTATCTATCTATCTATCTATCTATCTATCTATCTATCTATCTATCTATCTATCTATCTATCTATCTATCTATCTATCTATCTATCTATCTATTGTATAGTGCCTTTCACTCTATCTATCTATCTATCTATCTATCTATCTATCTATCTATCTATCTATCTATCTATCTATCTATCTATCTATCTATCTATCTATCTATCTGTTATATAGTGCCTTTCATCCTATCTATCTATCTATCTATCTATCTATCTATCTATCTATCTATCTACAGTGGTGTGAAAACTATTTGCCCCTTGCTGATTTCTTATTCTTTTGCATGTTTGTCACACAAAATGTTTCTGATCATCAAACACATTTAACCATTAGTCAAATATAACACAAGTAAACACAAAATGCAGTTTTTAAATTATGGTTTTTATTATTTAGGGAGAAAAAAATCCAAACCTACATGGCCCTGTGTGAAAAAGTAATTGCCCCCTTGTTCAAAAATCACCTAACTGTGGTGTATCACACCTGAGTTCAATTTCCTGATTACTGCCACACCTTTTCAATCAAGAAATCACTTAAATAGGAGCTGCCTGACACAGAGAAGTAGACCAAAAGCACCTCAAAAGCTAGACATCATGCCAAGATCCAAAGAAATTCAGGAACAAATGAGAACAGAAGTCATTGAGATCTATCAGTCTGGTAAAGGTTATAAAGCCATTTCTAAAGCTTTGGGACTCCAGCAAACCACAGTGAGAGCCATTATCCACAAATGGCAAAAACATGGAACAGTGGTGAACCTTCCCAGGAGTGGCCGGCCGACCAAAATTACCCCAAGAGCACAGAGACGACTCATCCGAGAGGTCACAAAAACCCCAGGACAACGTCTGAAGAACTGCAGGCCTCACTTGCCTCAATTAAGGTCAGTGTTCACGACTCCACCATAAGAAAGAGACTGGGCAAAACGGCCTGCATGGCAGATTTCCAAGGCGCAAACCACTGTTAAGCAAAAGAACATTAGGGCTCGTCTCAATTTTGCTAAGAAACATCTCAATGATTGTCAAGACTTTTGGGAAAATACCTTGTGGACTGATGAGACAAAAGTTGAAGTTTTTGGAAGGCAAATGTCCCGTTACATCTGGCGTAAAAGGAACACAGCATTTCAGAAAAGAACATCATACCAACAGTAAAATATGGTGGTGGTAGTGTGATGGTCTGGGGTTGTTTTGCTGCTTCAGGACCTGGAAGGCTTGCTGTGATAGATGGAACCATGAATTCTACTGTCTACCAAAAATCGTGAAGGAGAATGTCCGCCATCTGTTCGTCAACTCAAGCTGAAGCGATCTTGGGTGCTGCAACAGGACAATGACCCAAAACACACCAGCAAATCCACCTCTGAATGGCTGAAGAAAAACCAAATGAAGACTTTGGAGTGGCCTAGTCAAAGTCCTGACCTGAATCCAATTGAGATGCTATGGCATGACCTTAAAAAGGCGCTTCATGCTAGAAAACCTTCAAATAAAGCTGAATTACAACAATTCTGCAAAGATGAGTGGGCCAAAATTCCTCCAGAGCGCCTAAAGACTCATTGCAAGTTATCGCAAACGCTTGATTGCAGTTATTGCTGCTAAGGGTGGCCCAACCAGTTATTAGGTTCAGGGGCAATTACTTTTCACACAGGGCCATGTAGGTTTGGATTTTTCTCCCTAAATAATAAAACCATCATTTAAAAACTGCATTTTGTGTTTACTTGTGTTATATTTGACTAATGGTTAAATGTGTTTGATGATCAGAAACATTTTGTGTGACAAACATGCCAAAGAATAAGAAATCAGGAAGGGGGCAAATAGTTTTTCACACCACTGTATCTATCTATCTATCTATCTATCTATCTATCTATCTATCTATTGTATAGTGCCTTTCACTCTATCTATCTATCTATCTATCTATTGTATAGTGCCTTTCACTCTATCTATCTATCTATCTATCTATCTATCTATCTATCTATCTATCTATCTATCTATCTAATTGATCATTTTTTGCTATGCTAACTCTATAGCTCTTCACTGATGCTAATCTGATTTGCGACCTGTCCTGCCAAATTGATGTTACTCGATTATGTCATCCTCATTTGTAAGTTACTTTGGATAAAAGTGTCGGCAAAGCAAATAAATGTAAATGTAGGACTGGCTCTACAGAACAAGCCTCAGAGCCACCAAACTCAGATGGCAATGGGGCGAAGGCTCAACGTGAAAGTTTCAAAATGTCCCAAACAGACAATAGGGAAACCAGAAATGTACAAGAAAAGTTCTTGTACAATTTTAATAATTCATAAAGAGAATCACAAAAGACAAGGCAGGAAAGGGGGCCAAAACTGAAAGAGCAGCACCCCCCAAAACACCACTTTACAAGCAAAGCGGGGGGCCAAAGCCAGGAATTCTGACAAAGAAAGATTCACAAAATCAACATCAGGAGGCCCAACAGGCAGACAACTTCAGCCTGTCCTTAATTACTTACTGGGCGGGGCTTGTAGCATCAGCAGGTGGCCCCGCCTCCTCGGGCTCCACATGCAAGACAAAAGGAATCGGACCAGAAGTGCAAAACTAACATGATTTAAAAATATCAAACTCTCGATAATCAAAATATGAGTTCAATCAAACAATATAAAGAAGGAAACAAAGAGAAAATCAACAATATTTATAGCATATTATTTCAAGGACCACAGAAAATTGAATAAAACAGAAAAGCCTGGCGGAAACACAACTCAGTTGAGCCAAGAAAAGATGGAGGGGGGGGGCGCAAAGGGGGTCCAGGAGGGACGGCCGTCGTCCAAACCTGCTGGAAGACCAGCGAAGGCGCATTATTACTGCTCATCAGCGCCAATCTGCTTCTGGGCCTGCTAATTCCTGCCAGATGAAGACGCAGACACGAAAACAATTTTCTCTAATATTGTTATTTTTTTTTTTTGCTTTATGAAATGCTTTCATGGAATTCCGGAGGGGCTCACATATTTTGCAGACAATGTTTAAAATATCTTTGAAGTCAAAGTTAGAGAGAGAAAGAAAATCGCACTCGATTTGGTGAATGTTACCTGCCTGGTGGGCTCAACGTCAAACTGTCCTTTGGGCAGACAAATTAGAAACCAGATGGCACTTGTGTTGTCGTGATATTCTCCTCTACTTACCATTCCTTTACCTGTTTTCTTCAGGGTGTGGTGGGCCCTTTCCTGGCAGGGATGCGTCCACACTGGGAGGACTGGGGGAGCAAGCATGACCAGAGCGTTACCTCCCCCAGAACACTAGATGGCAGCCCCCCTGATTTTCAGTGGTGCTTAGGGCTCCATGGGAGTTGGAGTTTGGTACAGCCCAGTTGGGGCTCGTGGGCACTGCCAGCAGCTGCTGAGCCCTCATGGGCAGCTCTTCTGCCACACCCACAGGTGCTGCCGGAAGTAGGTCATGAAACACCAGGAACACTTCTGGGTGCCTTATATAGGGGGCCAGCAGACACGACTCGGAGGGCCAGAGTTGGAATGAAGGAAGAAAAGGAAGGAATAGAGAAAGACAAGAGTGTCGAGCTTGTTGGGAACTGTGTTGGCCTGCGGGAGACGCACCTGTTGCTGCCACAAAGGGTAAGTTGGTCTACGGTCGCACCTCAACATTAGCACACATACACAGAAGTACCATATTAACCCTTAAACCGCCGGAACTGCCTATACTCGTGTCTCAGTGCAATGGGGCCTCACAACAAGCGCTGAATGTCCCTGTGGTGAGCCCACCCAGACAATGGACCACATTCTCCATAAATATTCCCGAGGCCCTACTTGTACCGATGAAGACCTTAAGGATGCTAATGACGCCACTCTTACCTGATACCTTATATGGCAGTGGCGTGATAAGGTATGATGATGAGGGCAATTTGCCAGCGCACAGGGGCTGAGTATTTTCAGCGACATGCATTCGTTGAACGCCACAACCGGCGCTAGTCGCTTCCCAGGGCAATTTGCCAGCATGCCGGAGCTGACCAGTCTGCGCCGTACGTTCATTGAGCAGCCAGCTCAGGACCACTGGCGCCCCCTGCAGCCTCGCTGTCTCTGGGATTCAACCACTGCACTAGACTAGCCTGCCAGCATCAGTTGGCAAAAACTGAATGGCGCTGCACATCGTCTCGCTGACATACCACCTTTGATTATACAGCAGGAGTGTGTCCAGAAATGACACGGGGGCTTCTTCACACTTACAGTGATATGCCTTTATAGCGCCTCACTGGGACTGCCATTCATTAGCCATAACAGACATTGTTCTTCTTTTTCTGTAATTATTTGCATATGCTTGTTGTTTGTTTATTACAATATTTGTTAAACTTCTATAAAAAAACTACATGTCCCACTGGGCCAAATAAAGGACTGCATATCAATTCTATAGCGCCTTTCCTATTGATCTGTCTATCTATTATATATATATATATATAAATATCATTGTCTACCTTTGTGGATCTGTAGCCTCAAATATATAAATATATACATACTGTATGTGTAGATAGTGTGATATTTGGCCAGCTTATCATCCCGGCCAATACCCCCAGGCCACTAGATGGAGCCCTCCCTGCAGTATGGAGGTGCCCCGAAGACCAGCAGGGACTCATGGACGGTGTAGTTTTTATTCTCAGCCCTGCTGGATACCTCAGGGGCCGCAAGAGGGGGCTGCAGGGAGGACCGAGGACTCATTTGTGCCCTATGACCCGAAAGCTTGTCATAGGAAGAGCGAGCTTCGGGGTGAAGAAAGAACTTTTACCTGACCCGGAAGTGATTGAGGATCACATGGACTGGGGATTGAGAACACTTCCGGGTCCGGGATTATAAAAGGACTGGAGGATTGGTTTGTTAATGATTATTGTGTAGTATATGAGTATTGTGGATAAGAGTGTGCTTTGTGCACTGTGGCAACAAAATAAAGTCGAATTGTGGACTTTTACCTGGTGTCTGGAGTCGTGGACAGGGGTTCAAGGGAGCGAGAGCGCCTCCTATCTACCACAGATTGATAGATAGGAAAGGCACTTAATCAGTATCATCCTATCTATCTATCTATCTATCTATCTATCTATCTATCTATCTATCTATCTATCATATAGCACATTTCATGCTTGCCTACTATTTAGAAACTTCCATTAGTATTTGTTATATAAATAAACAGATACATTTGTATGTAGTGCCTTGTACATCCATCCATCCATTCTAAACAGTTTTTAGTTTGTATCTTTTATTTAATGCCATCATATATTCTATCTATTAGTTAGACAGAGGATTTCCTTTTCTCCAGCCATTACATTATTAGATCTCTCAGTTATAAAGATCCTTTGCTTTGTATCAGTTGTATAGCGCCTTTCGTATCATCTGTCTGTATTGCTATCTATTATATAGAGGCAGTCCTTTCCTTTCCCTAACCCTAACCTATTACATCGTCCCTTTCATATTTATCTATTATACACATTCTTTCCTTTCTATCGATTATATAGTGCCTTTCATATTTATTTATCACTTATATAGCACCTTGCACATCTCTCTGCCTATCTATCTAAAATGGGCCACAGGAATATGTCATTGTCATCGGTACAAACTCCATAGTTCAGTATGCGTCTGTGCGTGAAGCCAGGAAGGTGAAGGTGGCATCCCATGTGCCCTACAGACCCCGGGTCAGTGCCACAGCAGACTTCTCCCTTCTTATGGCCTTGTGTCCCTGACACGATGCCCGCTGCCATTCGTATGTTTCTAGCGAGTGACTTCACAGACTTAATGAATGACAATTGTTACCAGGATGCTCCTGGAGTTGCGGCCCGCCCAGCTCTGGGGACTGCACTCAATACCAGTGAATTTATAAAAATGTTACTCTAACAAATAGAGCTGGTGGGCCTCTCTGAGGTACAACACTTTTGATTAATGGCGTGCCCGGCTGAAAACTGACGTCTCCAGTGCCTCCCTGGTCATTGGCAAAAGCAGCCATTAGTCCCCTCTCTCCACACTGTCACTTTGATGGATGGCCGTTAGCCTGAGAAGAAGGCGGCAGGAAGGGGCACTTGGCGTGGCACTGGAGTGTTGGTGAGCGGAGTGAGAGTTGGCGAGGCCACTGAAGACAAAGCCTCTCCTCTGCCCTTCTCTTTCTCGACTTTTCCATAACATTCCTTCCTTTGCTACATAACTGGCTATCTTCATGTCTTTTATTGTCAAATGTTTCCTCGCCATGACAATCTCTTTGGTGTCACAATACCAGCGGTTGAGTTTCACCCAACATTGCCAGAGTAGGCAAGTGAACATGCAGCGCAGTGAAGTATTTGCTCGAGTGCTGCTCATTCAATAAAGGAATTCAAATTACAGACGTACTCCCAACAAATATTAAAAAAGCAAAATCTACGAGAGTCAACAGAACTGTCATGTCAAAAACACCACTGAGATGCCACTCTGCCGCTTTATGTGCCACCCAGGTTGGCCAGATGAATGGTTGCCACTGCTGACACCAACCTCGTCTGATCTCCTTTAACGATATGCATAATAGATGGTGACGATTGTCGAATGCCAGGTCACAGGGGTTACTGGTGGCACAGACATGAACATAACAGCCATAATGAATGTTAAATTAGTAATTCAAAAAGAGACAAGATGCCCACGATGCCAACATGGGGAACGTCTACAAATGAGAGACGAGCCCAGACAGGAGGAAGGAAGGTGACAGCTCACGTTACTGGAGTGAAGCCCACTGTGATGAAGCAGGCGAGGAGGAGGAGGAGGAGGACTCCTGAGGTGCCCGCCACGCTACTGAGGCTTCAGTTTCTTGTTCTTACGCCGTTGCGTTTTAAGGTCAAACTGATGGCATCCAGTCCTGCAGATGTGAGTTATTTTTGATGATGACACGCTTGGCTAGAAGGAAACAACGCGGTCGGCTTCACCTACCTTTGTGTTTCCACTTGATGGTGGGCTCTGGGCGTCCAATGGCCAGACAAAACAGATTGACGTTGCTGCCTTCGTTTACAGAGATGTCAGAGGAGATGTTCACAATCTTGGCTGGAACTGACAAAGACAGAAAAATAAAGGAACAAAACATTCAGTTATTCAGCTTGGAAGGACCGGAGGAGATCGAGACCCCCTTTGTGGCCACCACTTTTATCAAAGAGGCAAACGGCTCCATCCTTTATTTAGAGTTCACTTTTACAAGAGGAGGGAGGCACCCTGATGTCGGCAGCAACCGTCCCAACGTAAGGCTCCCTGAGGGCACAGAAATATACGGAAGCTTAAAAACGTCTTAAGGAAATTTGAGAAAACCGCACATGAATGTGGAGAGGACCCCCGTGCTAGGAACAGAACTGGCAATCCAGTCAGTGTTTGTGCCACCGGGCCTCACATGAGAGTCTAACTGTGACGTTCAAAGGCTGAAGCTGCCGCCTCCTGCTCGGCCACTGACTACTACAGAAAGTCCTGCTCTGTCGGTATGGCGGCACTGCATTGTGTTGTTATTTTATGTTTTACCAAGTGCTTTGTGAAAGGGGGCAGCTGGAAAGATGCCACATAAGATACTGCAATATTAAATGAATCATCGGTATAGCGGGCAGGGTGGCACAGGAGGCAGTGTGGCACAGGGGTGCTGGACTTCAAACCCTCAGGCTGTGGGCTCTGATCCCACTGCTCCCACCACTGTAAGTCACATCACCAGCCTGTGCTCCAGTTTGGAATGTAACCAGTCAAACCAGTCAAATGTTGGAAAAGGCGTCAGCCAAAGAAAGAATAACCTGGAGGTGCTTTACACCTTAGCTAAAGGTGCAGAAGAAGATATGAAGATACCCTGTAGTGAGACGTCAAGCAAAATGACCCCTTCTATTGGCACACTACAAAGATTACAATATGCAAGTTTACACGGAACTCAGGACCCTTCAGGCAAAGATATAATCAAGAAGAAGGGGGCCGAGCTGAAAAAGGGGCCCGAACTCAGTGAAAACACAGGCCCCAAATCCTAAAATAGGCCTCAGAACCTACTAATAGGCGCCACACCCTAAGGATAGGCCCCAGAACCCAAATAAAAGACAGTCCACATATCTTCAGGACGGTCCCAAATCCTCACGATAGACCCTAGAACCCACACTCTAGGGATAGGCCCCAGGGCCTAAAGAAAAGACAGACCCCATATCTTTAGGACAGGCCCCTAAATCCTCTTGATAGGCCCTGGTCACTGATGTAGGCCTCAGAACTCACTCATAGGCCCCACATCACAGAGGTAGGCCCACACCCTAAGGATAGGCCCCAGAACCCAAATAAAAGACAGTCCACATATCTTCAGGACAGTCCAAAATCCTCACGATAGACCCCAGAACCCACACTCTAGGGCCTAAAGAAAAGACAGACCCCATATCTTTAGGACAGGCCCCTAAATCCTCTTGATAGGCCCAGGTCACTGATGTAGGCCTCAGAACTCACTAATAGGCCTCACATGACAGAGGTAGGCCCCAGGCTCCAACGATAGGCCCCATATCTCAGACAAAAGACAGACCCCATATCTTCGGGACAGGCCCCATAATCCACAGATAGGCCCCAGATCCTCAAGATAAGCTCCAGATTTAGAACCCTTGACCCCTCAGAATTTTCCCCCAATCCAGATCTCAAATCATTTTGATAGGCAGACAGATCTGGACGTCCCAGCACATGGCAGTTGGGGTTTAATTGGTGGCCGCCAACGACGTGAGCCGCGGCTCTGATTGGCCCAGTGCGCACACACGCCCCTCGCCACTTACCTTGCACGATGAGGTAGACGTGGGCCGTCCGCGGTTCGTTGCGTGACTGATACGAACAGGTGTAAGTCCCCTCGTCGATCACGCTGACGTTGTTGATCTTAATAGAAAACTCACTCTTGTTGTTGCTGATGACCGTCACCCGAGGGTCCAATGACCACTTGTCGTTGCCCGTGAAGAGGATGTTGGAGCGGTTCAGCCAGGCCTTGTGCACCACCTCACTGTCAATGAAGCATCTGAAAGGTAAAAACAAAAAACAGCAAAGTGTGACACATGGAAAGCGTATCACACAGCAAGTGTTAGAAAGCCAAGTGTCGGATTTATGTAAAAGAGCAGTAACTCGGTGCCTGGGCCTCAGAGCTCAGTGGGCTTCATAATGGAATACAGGACACTGGGCTTAAACATGGAAGGGCGCTATATAGAAATCAATGAAATATGGCAGCACATTGCACCATAAAGGTAGCCATATATAAGAAAAGGTGGCACCTCCATGTGTCACCCTGACCCACCACAGAATGGCCTGAGGTGACGACAAAGGAGTAACACTGAGCCGGACAACTGCACTGTCCCAGGGATTGGACGCTGGTCATGTGACTGAGACCAGTATGACCATCGACCTGCTCTGCTAAACCAGCCCTTTGGCTCTCGTTATTAAAACGTGGCATTTGACAAAAATCCTCCCGGAAGCAAAGCGCAGCTCAAGGCTCTTGAAACGTTACAACTGTAATTATTAAAGCTGCAGGGAGTAATTAGTAGGGGACTGAAAATGGCCGACCCCCCCTCGGCTTCATATCTGATGAGGACATCCCTGTTAGGCTTGAAATAAAATGAAGAAGTTCTCCTTGTGTCACAGGGAGGATTCTGGCCGATCGGTGGACACACGAACAACAACGCTGGCCTTAATTTAATGGATTTCGACACTTGCTGGATGTTAGGGCCTGTACTGTGAAATAAGAAAGGAGAGTAGGAGACGAATGTTGGGCCTCCGTCCTTTCAAAGATTCAGTCGAGACAAAAGGGCCTTGCCGGCCACCCTGCCAGAGAAGCCACCACCCCAGACCTCCAGGTGTGCATCCAGATGTCTAAAGCTCTTATCGAGTACAAGTTTACAGGGGCAGATAGAGGGCAGCACATGGGTGGGATCTGGACCATCTTAAAGGTGGGATAACGAGGAGAGGGTGTGGCACTGTGTTGCCCTTTTGATTGGTCCAATCCCCCTCCATTTCATGTTGTCCCATGAACAAGACGTGCACTCTGAGTCAGCAGGCACCAGCAGGCACCAGCATACCCAGTAGAGCTAAAGTGAGCTTCACCCGCTCAAATGATTTCCAGGCTTCTGACTTCTAAACTGAAACGCCAGGGGGTCTCGAACACAAATAGCAGGCTCCAGGCCCACCTAGACCCCAAACTAGGGACTAATGCTTTTTAAAAATGTGCATTCTTTCACAGTGTCAAGAAGGAGAAGGAGGGGAAAACCATAAACCTCTGGTCCAGGGCTGAGACAAGCAAACTTCCTTTACATTTGTTTATTAATAGACAAAGAGGGTGGAGCTTGTCACATTTTCATTTCTATTGGCAGATTAGAAAACTAGGGAAGGGCTTTTTACATTTTAGCCCATTTCTATTAGCAGGTATGATAATGAGGGTGGGGCTTGTCACATTTAGGCCTCCAGCAGTATTTCTATTGGCAGGTAAGATAATGAGGGCGGGGCTTGACACATTTTAGACTGCAGCAGCATTTCTCTTGGTATACTTGATGAAGAGGGTGGGGCTTGTTACATTTTAGTCTTGAGCAGCATTTTTATTGGCAGATTAGAAAACAAGGGAAGGGCTTGTTACATTTTAGCCTCCAGCAGCATTTCTATTGGCAGGTAAGATAACGAGGGCGGGGCTTATCACAATTTAACTTATTTCTATTGGCAGGTAAGATAACGAGGGCAGGACTTATCACATTTTAGCCCATTTCTATTGGCAGGTAAGATAATAAGGGCGGGGCTTGTCACATTTTAGTTTGCAGCAGCATTTCTATTGGTAGACTTGATGAAGAGGGTGGGGCTTGTCACATTTTAGCCTCTAGCAGCATTTCTATTGGCAGGTAAAATAACGAGGGTGGGGCTTGTTACATTTTAGCCTCCAGCAGCATTTCTATTGGCAGGTAAGATAACGAGGGCGGGGCTTGTCACGTTTTAGCCTATAAGACTATAAGAAGCCTGTCAGTCTAAACAGAACTGAAAGTCTGAATGGTTGAATAGGAGAAATAGACAATGAACAGCTGTTTGGGGGTTGGACCCTCCAGTGAAGCAAATTCTACTCATTAAGAACATCTGGAGAGTTGAGGGGGATGGGGGGGTCAACTGAGAAAGAGGGAAGCAAACAGCTGGAAGAGCGGAACGCTGGCCCAGAACAACAGGCCGAGAGTTAAAGCGCCTGCTTCACGGGCACAACGTGAGTGTAGAATCACAAGTGGCACACACAGCCTCGCCCACACGCTGCCCACTCTACGTCAGTGCTGAGCAATGAGCCATTCAGATGACTACACTCTGTTTTCCACTTTCAAGTGTTTAGCAGATGGCTGCACATTCCTCTAAACGTCACTGGAGTTGGGCCAGCTAGACCTGCACTGTAAATCAGACCCTACAGTAACTCCAGTGTTCGTTTTAATGGCATTTCTCACAAAACACCTTCCTGCCTTCACCTTCACTTCAGTTCTGTTTATTTGTGTACAGCGTCCTTCATTGAGTGCTGACTCCGGAGTGCGGACTCAAGTTTACGAGTGCAAATAACATACAATAATAAGCTTCACAAACTACTAATTACACCGTGCATACACATAACATTACAGACAAAACTAAATCAATAACATACTGTGAAATGTGACAATAAAAAAATGAGAACAAAATGATACGTCACAACAAAACACAAAAATGGCTGCAGGCCTCAGAAAACCAGAAAAAGTCAGACTGGGCTTACTGGATAAGCTTCACCCTTGGCAGCCTAGTGCCAAATACAAATAGCAGGCTTCAGGCCTACCTAGGCCCCAAAGAAAGGGACACACGCTTTTTAAAGGTTTACTTTTTCACCGAGTCGAGAATAAAGGAGAGGAAAACCGTAAACCTCTGGTCCGGGGCTGAGACAAGCAAACGTCCTTTATATTTGTTAAATAGTACAGTAGAGTACAAAAAGATAGATAGATAGATAGATAGATAGATAAGGCACTATATTATATCATAGATAGATAGATAGATAGATAGATAGATAGATAGATAGATAGATAGATAGATAGATAAGGCACTATATCATAGATAGATAGATAGATAGATAGATAGATAGATAGATAGATTGATGACTAAATGACAGATCCCTTCTGCCTTGGCAGTCCCAGTCCCCGTGAGGCGCTATATTGGTGTATTGCCCCTTGGTATTTAGGAGCCCCCCGTCACATTTCTTGCCACACTTCTGCAGATTGATCCGTTGGCTGAAGGTCCTCAGTGCCAGCGTGCCAATCCACTGACATTCAGTGTTGTATAAGAATCACTCGTACTTCTACTGTATTTGCCTCCATTTGCAGATGTAATGCTTGCTGACGACTGTGCTGTTCTCGCAGACTGTGACGCTGAGGCCACAGACATCCTGTGTGACATCGTGAATGTCACCCACCCATATGGCCTCAACATCAGTGCTGAAAACCCCAAGTCCTGACCCTGATGGTTCGCCCCGCCATCTGTCTCAATGAGGTCCCAGCACCGACGGGAGATGTACACCGTAGCATTGGGTGAGCGGCATCCGCCTGAAAATAAACTCAAAATGTGAACACACGGAGCCCAAGTCCCGCCTGTCCGACTCTATGGACCCTGCTGAAGGAAGCTCTCGACCAACTGGTGGTCTTCTAGAGGCGATTGAGCCTGTGTGACCACCTCAGAAGCGATGCCCCCTGATGGAGCAAACAGCCAGTGCAACAGCTCAGCCTCCTTTGCAGAATGAATGAATGTCGCTACCCACGCAGACCACTCTGGAGGAAACGCATTGGCGCAGATAAAGGTGGTGCCAGGGGTGTCATATTTTGGATTCTCTTTATTTAATCTGCTCACGTAACTCTCATTGGTTGTGTTCTGTTGTGGTCCCCCAAGAGGCAGGGGCACCTGCCAGTCACCGTTCATGACATTGGATCAAGTGGGGATCGGTACAAAGGGGAATTAACGGGTGCCCCCTCGTAGCCTGGCAGCGATGATCTCAGATGACTGCGTGTGCTTTTTCATTCAGTCTGTCAGATCCTGAATCAGCTGAGGCAGCCAAAGGCCCTTCATTAAGACCGAAAAAGACAAAGCGAAAGTGCAGAAAACAGCGAGGCGAGCGCACAGAAGGATGGAGGGAGCGCAATTGAAGTCCATGCCGTGTGAGCCGCGCGCCGTTCTTTGTGTCTTATTGATTGCCGTTTCACAAACTTGTTTAACAAGCTGCTGGTGGAAAAAAGTTCCAAAGAGGGCAGGAGGGGGTTTGATTTTTTTCCTTTTTTTTTTTTCTTTCCTGATGTTTTTCTCGTCATAGATGCGCGCGTTTTGTGCTCCGCCGGGAAGCGGGCAACAGGGAGATGTTCATATCTAAGAAATCATTGGTGCTCAGAGGCAAGCCACAAGGAACACGCCGAAGCAACTCACGATGAGCCTTTGAGATATGAAAGCAGGCTTGTGTGGCACAACATGGCGGCCTCAGCAGGTCCAGCTGCTCCTTGGCGCCACAAGCTGGAATGGGGGACCCCCACTTCTTATAATACAGAAGCTAAAAACCCACCCGAGAAAAGAAAGTACGGAAAGGAGGGAGGCAATTGTGCCCTAAAAAATAAACAGACAAACCAGTTAGGAGGTTTGCACCACTCACTGCGCTTTACACCAAAACCACCTCTCGAAAAGAAAAGACGCACCCAAAGGTGCCACAGCGGCCCTGCCAAGCGATGCCATAGGAGAGCCAGTTTTGGTTCATTTACTTTGAACCCTAACACTGTAAGTGCCACGGAGGACAGACGGGCATCCCGACACCATAACGGAAGGACCGCTGGACTGGAGACACAGCCGGGCCAGAGAGCCTTGTAATCTTCATCTCGGCTGGGATTGCTCTGTAATGAATGGACTGGGAGAAAGTGGATTCCAGTTAACACTTCATACTCCCAACATGGAAAGGGGGCAGCGTCCCTCAAGGCAGACCCCAATCAGGACACCCATAGGGCGCCATGGGAATTGGAGCCAGTCAGGGTCATTAGGGGTCCACCAGAGGGCGCTGCAGTCAGGGGAAGACAATACTGCGTTCCATGTGACCTGGAAGTGCTCCCGACATGCAGGGCAGTGACACTGGAAACAGTCCCGGGTCTTGTTTGAAAAGGAGCCCACCATCTCACATGGCAGCGGGCGGCAGAACTTTGTGTTAGGCATTACTGGCTCTGTGGTTTGGGGCTCAGGAGCGCCCCCTGCTGGACAGAGGATGACAGGTTTGTAGCATAGCAGCGGGCTCCTGATTTTTAAAGGACTCTTACTGTGTACACACCACAGGTTTAACTCTCATCCAGAGTGTGTGTGTGCATCTCGGCCTTTTCATCTCGGTGCTCGTTTTATCCTCGGCTAGCTGTGCCCGCGGCTTTGCCCGCGTCGTAGTGAAACAGGACAAGCTTTAAAAATCAATTAAAAAAACTGTATGGAGAAGAATTTATATTGATAGCTTTTGTATCAGGTGGACGCGGATGTGCACTGGTAACCAGAAGGATGTCGGTTTGAATACCGTAAACGACAAATGGGACTCTGAGCGAGGCCCTTAACCTGCCATTGCTCGGTCCAGGGTGTGACGTTAATCTGCACCCAGCCCTGCATGTGGACCCTCCAACCTGCAGGGAACAACTTGGGGGTTGGTGGCAGAATTGGCACTCCAGCCGCCATTAAAACCTCCCACTGGTTCCATTACATGGCTGCACTCGGGTCCTAATCTGGGATCCTGAGCTGGTTTGTCATGTGGTGGGTGCGCCACTGTGCTGTATCAGCGCCCGCTCCTAACCTCTCTCTCCTCTTTCATATCCCAGGGGGTCTTGATTTACAATATTTGTGGTTTTACTATCAGGAGGGAGAATGGAGCTGTGTGGCCAAGAGAAGGGTGGGTACGCTGCCACATCAAACACTGGCACTGTATCTGATCATGATCAGCTCTGACGGGAGAGTGTCCCCTGCGTGGTCGTGATAGCAGGTACCCTCTAAAAACACGGAGCTCTGATCTCTCTCAAAAACGCCAAACGTTACTTCTTAACAATCTGTAGATGGTAACGTCTGCTGAACAAACAGGTTTCACTAGCTATGGTGCGCTCCAACATGTGGTGAGAGGCTGGCGCATGAGTGAGGAGGCTGGCTCCCCTGCCCTCGGCCCGCAGCCTGTTTTTGGGATTCGTGCAAATAAGTCAGTACCACAAGCGAACTATGAGCACAATTAGAGAAGACGCAAAAAGAACCGGAATGTTCAAGAAAATTCTAGAAAGAAACCCAATCTAAATCTGTTAAGTAGAGGAGGTAAGGTACACGTCCCGAGGCTGGAGTATGAGTGAGGAGGGTCCCCAACCCCCTTCGACCTACTGTGTCTCTCTCGGATTCGTGCAAATAAATCGGTACTGCAAGCGAACTATGATTCGCAAAATCAACTGGAATATTCAAGCAAATTCTAGAAAAAAAACCCAATCTAATTCCGTTACGGAGTTCTCTTGTTCGCTAGCTAAGCAGAGGTAAAGTACGCCCTGAGGCTGGTGAGCTGCTCCCCACTCCTGAGGCCCTGCCCCGCTCTCCACTCCTGAGGCCCCGCCCCACTCTCTACTCCTGAGGCCCCTTCCCTCCTGAGACCACGCCCACTTCAGAGGCCCCGCCTCCTACTCACCACTCCTGAGGCCCTGCCCACTCCACCACTCCTGAGACCCCCGCCCTGCTCCCCACTCCTGAGGCCCCGCCCTGCTCCCCATTCCTGAGGCCTTGCCCCACTCTCCACTCCTGAGGCCCCTTCCCTCCTGAGACCACACCCACTTCAGAGGCCCCGCCTCCTACTCCCCAGGCCCCATCCCTCCTGAGACCACGCCCACTTCAGAGGTCCCGCTTCCTATTCCCCACTCCTGAGGCCCTGCCCACTCCACCACTCCTGAGACCCCCGCCCTGCTCCCCACTCCTGAGGCCCCGCCTCCTAGTCCCCTCAGCCTGCAGCCTCTCTCTTGAATTCTTGCAAATAAATCGGCACCGCCACTGAACTCTGATACTTAGGCGATAAGAGTCACAAAATCAACCAGAAGGTTCAAGCAAATTACAGAATCAAAATCCATGAAGTAGTTTTCTCGTGAAAGGCGTACAGACAGAAGGACAGCCAGACAGACAGACAGACATATAAAAAGAGAGAGATGTTGTTGAAAAGTGGCAACAATTATGAGGAGTTTCGCTCAACATCCTACCCCATAATATTCTCCTTACTCGTCTTTTTCTCGTTCTACTTTGACTATCATTCTCATTCTAATCTTTGTGGTGAAGTCTTAACGTTAGTAAAAAAACTGACAAAATGTCATCGTGCGTTCTGAGGAAACTACAAAATGACCCGATGAGTGCCATGGGTGCCGCGATGTCATCCTTTGTCAAACGTCACCTCCTCCTCCTCTTCCTCCCTGGGTGTGGGATGCTCACTAAATCCTCGCCGTGTCCTCCTCTGGGGTTGGACAGATTCTTCAGTACACCTTTTAGGGGTAAATCCGAGACGCTTATCACTTAGTGACGATGACAACGAGAAGCCTAAACGCCTGTTCGGTGTGATTGACCACTTGATTAAGCCCCGCCAGACACGTCCCGTGGCCTTTTCCGCAGAAGAACGTGAACGACTCCTTTGGTCTTTTTCAGGCGAAGATTAGAAATATCAGGGAACAAACAAAGCCTGCGGCCGGAGCTCCTAATCAGCTTGCTGCAGATCCACTGCCAGCTCGTCTGACTCCTCTGAGCTGCTTAGAGAGATTTCTGAGGCTGGCGTAGAGCGGATCGCGTCTCCAGTGAAATCTCCCCCTTGTTCCCGGTGTCCCACTCCGACTCCATTGTTAAAAATCTGCTTTACAGCAGTCGGCCCACTTCTTGCTATTGGTCAGGTCAGGTCAGGTCGGGGAGTTGGCACTGGCACAACAAAACAGCTCAGGATTCTGGTTGGCAAACCCCTAGGCAAAAGCGTGGTCCAGTCCTACCCTCCAGAAATGACCCTCTATGTGCCACAGCCAAGTGTTACGTGGCCATCCTCTTGGCCTCAGTTCCTCAACAATGTGCCGTAACTGACGCCATGTGCTTCATTCGAGATCCATGACCAGCGGGACCCAAGGACCCTCTGAAGAGACACACATGAAGGAGTCGAGTCTTCATCTCAGGTCACTGGACAGCGTCCATGTATCATAAACAGGAAGCACCAGGACAAGGACAGCACATTGACGCACCCTCCACACAACAACACAGCTCAGGATCCCAACTGGCAACCCCTCAGGGAAGACAGGCAGTCCAGTCCCACCCCCAGGAAATGACCCTCTATGTGCCGCAGCCAGGTGTTACGTGGGCATCCCCTTGGCCTAGCCCAGCCACTCGGGTCCTCAATAATGAGCCGGATGACCCTCGGGTAATCAAGCCACATGGCCGTAGTGCCATAACTGACACCCCATCACAATGCAGGTCATGTGCCTCATTCGGGTCTCCATGACGAGCGGGACCCGAGGACCCTCTGAAGAGACGCACATGAAGGAGTCGAGTCTTCATCTCAGGTCATCTCGCAAACAGGGAGCACCAGGACTATAAAGACTTGGACCTTCGTCCTATTGCCACACACTCCTTTCTGGTGACCTCATGACCCCCCCCTCCCCCTTATATAAAGAGTCACCAGAGTCACATGAATGTCAGGTCACAGGACACTCTCTGCACAGACAGACACTCTGCTGATGGCCGTGCCCAAGAGGTCATTAAAAGCCTGATCTTGGTTTTAATCAGGACCCTCACAATCCCAGGCCCTCAGCCTCTCGAGACCCCCAATCAGAGCCTCCACTGACTCCATGAAGATCACAGCATCGTCTGTAAAGTTAAGATCAGTGACTCTCTTTGCCAACAGATGCCCACTTCTTGCTACGCTTGTCATCAAGTCTTTGATTTCTGGCTCAGTTTCTGCTTCTGTTCTCTTTTTCCGTTCTGCTAGATTTGTTTTCGATGGGTGGTGAGACACAAGAGGGGCTCCAATGAAATGTCAGGGGGATGGGGGCAGCCGGGAATCCCCTTTTAATCCTAATTTGATTATCGTCAAATTAAACTGGCACTTGACCGCACAAAACAGCAAAAATAACCAAACTATCGGCAGCCTTCTCAGCTGAGGGGGGTCTTTGACAGGAGGCACCGTCCTCCATGAAGTTCAGGTCTGGATTGAGACGTCCTTCTCTGGGGCTTCCGTATTTCTATGGTGGTTGCAGAGCCAATTGCCCTCACTGGGCATTTTCTGAGCACTGCATTTGAGAAATGAGATGACACCATTAGTGATGGTGCCACCTTAGTGCAGATGACCCCCAGAAGAGCCTAGAAGGGGATCTTCAGACGCACATGGTTGACATTGTGCAATGGGCTAAGGTATGAAAACGTGTCCAAACCTCGAGCTCCTGGCACAACACGGCTGGCAGAGGGGGGACTACGGCTAAACACGAAGATGATGGGATATATGGAATGTGGCAGCAGAGAGGGGGCACCACATGTGATGATGGACGAGAGCTCAGCAGAGTCACAGTGTTAAAGCCCCTCAGCTCAGGAGTCTCCTCTCAAGTCTCGGCCCTCCTCACCCTGACACCCTGTCACATCTTCTGTCACATCTTCTAGTTTTTTAGGTCATCACCATAGACCAACCAGTAAACTGAAGGCTCTGCTTTTTGGCTTTGCCCTCTCTTCACCAGGACTAAGTAGGTACAACATCCTCTGTCACACATGTGCCCATGGGGGGCAGTTTACAGGTTCAACTACCAAGATGTGTCCAGGGCTTGGCGCTCTCACTTAATCCTCTGCCCTCTCGTTCCTCTGCAGTTCACCCAAAGACCCGGCCTCTTGATGACATCACTTCCCATACCCAGAATCCATCAGACCGCCACGTCAGTTCCTGTTCCGCCCACCCTGACTCCACCTCTTCCTTTTCTCACCCTCAATTTTGAGCTCCGCCCCTTTTCTTTATTTTTGCATATCTCGCCGTACACGGGGTGTCTGTCGTCTTCTTTCTTACCGCACTGCGTAACTGCTGATGCCGCTCTGATCCGTCTGTCGATCTCCCGCTCCCTTCGCCTCTCAAGACCCCCAAGATATTTAAAACTCCACTCCACATGTGGCAGCACCTCCTCCCCACCATCTTCCAGTTGAGAATTGTGAACTCAGACTTGGAGGGGCTGAACCCAGAATAAGACCCCCAAAAGCCCCCCCCCTCATACAGAGAGTGGATCCCACTTTTAGCAATGCGGTGTGCAGGCACATAGACCACCGGGACATTGACAGCTCTGCCTTTGGCTCTCGTGATGGCTTGTTGTGTGTCATTTAAGTAGTCACCATTGCTCCACGATGGCCATTGGTGACAATTCTCCAAGTTCAACTATTGTGACTGTTGGTGCTGACCCCCCCCACCCCAACTTGCTGGATTGCGTCTCACAGACACTAAGACGTGCAAGCAGGAGTCGTAAATCAGTGATCCTCAGCCTTTCAGGGGTCGTGCCCCCCAAATGCACTTGTTGGGCTCGGTGGTCCGTTATTCTAACATGTTGGGGGGTGCCAGCTCATCACAGGGGCTCCCCTTGGGTCAGGTTACTGTTCACAGCCCAGCACAGGGACAATGCCACATGAAGACGAGGAGACCCCGATGGCACCCAGCTTACACCCCCAACGTGCTGCCCAGCACCGAGTATTTTCCACATTGACTGCTTTTTCCTGTAAACATTGCGATTATTTTCTTTTCAATATCATTTCCATATATTTAATTTCCATATGAGAAGCTCAGCTCGGGGGGCTCCTGAAGATTCTATTTAGGATGTGCGGGATTAGCCAATCATTTCTTTACCCCGGAGATGGCATCGCGATTTTGGTCTAATGATTAAAGTGCAAATAGGGATGACGTCCTTTGGGACCCGAAAGCGCATTATGCAGGAACTCGATGTAAATTGCATTTGAAAGTCCGAGTCGTCGATTAAAATGCCACTCAGGTAAGAGCAGGTGGAGGTCGCCGGGCGCCTGGCCTCCCCAGTTAGCGGCTGCTGCTTCTGAAACTTTCACTTCACACGGAGACAAAAAAAAAAAATGGTGCCATCTGTCACCTAGCAGGATGGCCTTCACACCCGGCAGAGGAGACGCAGTGTTATTACCTCATGAATCTGGGGTGGGGGTGTTAGGCGGAATATAACCCTGGGGGCTTCTAGACTACAAGAGAGAGCGAGAGAGAGAGAGAGAGACGCAAAAGGGAAGATAAAAAAAATGGGGGGTCCCCGGAGAGATGAAATGAGCAGACTGCAGCAGCTCAAAGAAACCAAAAAATGATTTGGTCGTAAATACCAGAAGACGGGAGGAAAAGGGAAAAGAAATGTGAGGAAAGACGGGGAAAAGGGGGCACAAAATGGAAAAGTTGCCCAGCCTTTAAAATGTCAGGACCAACAAGCACGTCCACGATATTAATACTCAGAAGACGAGGCGTCCAAACGAGATACTTGACCAACGGGGAGATGGCGTCTGTTAACTTGGCAGCCCCAAAGACGGTTCAAGGTTTTTATTTTAGTCAGGCTGTGAATGCCATTGGTGTGGACTGGCATGGAAATATAAGGACCCCAGCATGGGATGGTTTTCAATTCTTACCCTCGTTGGTGTGAAACAATCACAGAAATGACAGCCACCAGTACGAGAGGTGGCAGAGCTCCTCTGGCCTGGACCAGTATGGGCACCTGCAGGGTTTCACGGGACTTGTAGTTTGGAGAGGCGATCTTGTTGGGGTCCTCAGGTGCCACCAGAGGGTGCTGCTGGGTGAAGACCTGCCACTGTATGGAGGGCATCCACGGAACCCAGAAAAGTGCTGTCTGCCATTCAGTACCGTAGCACCAGAAGCACTCCAGGGTCCAACATAAAAGAAGGGGGCCTCTCACGTCACTCTGAGAGTCGGGAGGAAGAGGACGACGCTCGCCGAGGAAGACTGGTGGGAGACGCACCAGTTTCATTGAATTTTGTTGCAGCAGCGCAGTTGCCAATTTCTTTTGCCACTTCAACCTCTTTTGATTTAAAACCAGCTTCATAGTAGATAAGCGATGCTCTTACGATAAAGGGGTATGAGGGTGCGAGATACAAAAAACACAAAACAGTGCAAACGTCACTTCGGAATAGTTCAGGTGTCACCGTGTGGTCACGTGGGCACAACACACAGAAGAAAAGGCTGTGTGCCCCGTGGTGACTCTCTCAGGTGGGCGTTAGCATATCGTAATCATTTCAGTCGATGTTTAGGTGACCTGATGTGCAGATAACCATTGTGAATAAAGGCGCTATATAGCGCCCGACCTGGCACAGACTTACACAGAGGCACGCGCAAAAACACAAAGACTTTATTTCTTCCCCGTGAACCCCCCAGGCACAACACAAATCACAACCCTTCTTCTGGCACCACCATTTCTCCAAGGCAACCTCGCCCTCTTCCTCCCAATTGTGGCCCCTGAGTGGTGGATGCTGGTCCTTTTTATAGCCCACCCGGAAGCGCTCCAGGTGCTTGATCACCTGTTCCTGATTACACTTCTGGGCGGGGCTGTAGATTTGTCCAGGCCGGCTCAGGGACCCATGCAGCACCCCCTGGTGGCCACCCCAGATCCCAACAGGGCTGTGGAGAACTCCATCTCCCATGGAGCCCTGCGGGAAACTGAGACACCACCATCGTCTGCCAGGGAGGCTGCCACCAAGCATCATGGGGGAGGTACTGAGGAGCCCATGGATTCTCCCCTGGAACATAGGCAGCAGGGGTATCCCGGGCGGGCACCACACCATTCAGAGTCTGCGTCTGTAATGGAGCTATGGTGGGCTGATGTGATGGCCTCCCTTCTTTTTGTTTTATATTTATGCGCCTGTTCAGTGCATAACCACAAATCCAACATCTCACAAATCTGACCGTTTTCACCCGTAGATCTCCTGTCGGCCATCTGAGATTTCTTTGGAACGTCGACCTTTCATCGCCTTTCCTTCTGAACTCCTTGCACTCCTCCCTCCAGGCCTTTTCACGCTGCCGCTGGCTTCACTCCTTTCTCACGGCTCTCTCAACACTTTCTGTGCGGACGGACGGACGAATGCGTGGGACGGAGCAGACGGTCAGAGCACAGATGGACAGCACGGCGAGACTTCACAGATCTTTCGTAACTTCTTACTGGATGTGGGCTTGAAAATTCTAAAGCCGGAGGGCAGGGAATGGAAAAAAAAAAAAGATAAATAGGAAGACAACGATGATCTGAAATGTCGAAAACTCTAAAGTCTAAAATATCGGCACCAAAACCCAACATGCAAACCAGCGTCTGTAGCAATTCAAATGAAACTAAGCACAGACCCCGAGTTTCGAAGTCATCCCGATCTTGGACAAGCGTGGCATTGTGGGTGAAGCTATGCTGGCTGGGATTGGCTCCGCCCACCTGCCGCCACCCGCCGCCCTGCTCAGGATCAAGCGGGACAGAAAACGACACGACGTGACTTTGGCCGACAGTCGTTGGGTCTGAATGTGCTTTATAAATAAAGGATGGATCGATTGACGAGCCTTACAAATACGTCATTCGGTGAACTTTTTACGATGTTTTGGATAAAAATGGCCGCTCTGGTGTGAGATTCTGCATCCAAGCTGATGAATATTTTGTATGTCTTTATGTGTAATTTAGACAAAGCAAATGTCATATTAGTCTTATATCACTGATGAGAACTGCAATGGCTTGATGATTAACTGACCGCCCCCCCCCACCCCACACAGTCTTTAGGACCGAGTGAGGAATTTTATGACGGGGTCCGATGGGGGTTGAGGACCAGTCTGGCAGAACCCTCTCAATCGACCACCACAGGAAAGGCAGATCACCCCCTCCGGCAAATGGTCTTGGGGGGCCGCTGAGACTGTGTGCCCCCCCCATTGGTCTGAAGTACGGCTGTTTAGGATTGGTTTGAATCAGAGGCCATTCTGTAGCACGACGCCCCATTGGTGTAGGAATTTGGACAAAGAATGTAGAAATACCAAACATGGACTGAAAGAAGACCACCCTGAGAAGCCCAGCTCGGCAGCCATATTGAGACAGGCGTGCGGCCATAAAGTGAGGACTTAACACGTGGCGTGCGCCGCCTGCAACTCCACATCAGCATTTATCAGGTTGTATGGCTGCCGATATTCACTCGTACTTTGCTTATTGTTATTATTTTAGGAATATTATCAATAAACGTCATTTAAAGTCGTAACTTAACACCCGCTTGTCTTTTACTCTGTCTGATTACCTGAGGGTATGTAGGGAGATTCACTCAAACAAGACCCCGAATATTCTGTCGTAACTCCCGTTAGGATGAAACAATCCGAACCAAACCCGCTCTCCACCTTGACGTTTGCGGTCCATGCGACGCTGGCAGAGGTTTCTGTTTCCTGCCTGACACATTTCGATGCGGCGCTCCGTGATCCTGATAGCAGTAATCTCACGTTGGATGTTTCCCTTCAGATCTTCCACAGTGTTGTTCCGATTGACTTTTACTTTGAGCAGACCCCAAAGGAAGAGGTCTGGTGGTGTCAGATCCGGCGACCATGGTGGCCAAAGCCCCTTTGAAATGACCCTGCTGCAGAAGAAGGACTCGGTTTCTGCCAGGCTCCTGGCCGATGTGTGGCACGTTACTCCGTCTTGCTGGAAGTCGCCTCCTGTTAACTCATGATCATCCAGTCGATTCTGACATCGCTTAAACGAATTGGTGACCACCATGAGGACACGCTGCTCAATGGCGTACACCACCATCCTGATGAGAAGTCGAGTGACGAGCGATTAGGGGGCAGCTAAAGGACCCAACGAGCCGTGCGACTAAGGCAGTGTGTTAACGCTAGGAAGGATGGGCAACAAAAATCCACGGCACCTTGAATTTGTGTCGAAATCCTCTTCCAGATATCCGAGGAGCGTCCGTGTTATTCCGAAACCCCCCTGATGACATCACACTCCCTTCATTCCTACTTCCGTTCTCCATCACATAAATTGATTGTCCGTCAATTGTTTATTACAAACCTGACCGTTGTTACAGAGCTCTCACGTCCTTACTGTGGCTTACAGTATACGGGGACGGACCACCCAACCCTTAAACTGTATTTTCTTCCCAAGGGGTACGGGTGGGATGCACCCAGAAGTTGCAAATGGAGGTTAAAGGTCGTGGCGGCTGTCGTTCCAAAGCGGGGGCATCCCGGCTTGTGTGAAGCTCCATAGAGCGAGGAGCGCGTTGCACGTTGTTTCATTCCGATTGCTTCGTCCTAGCGAGTTATTGCCGAATATTCGGGGCCTCTTTTGAGTGAATCTCCCTGTAGATGTAGAGAGGAAGGTGGGGAGAATATTTTAGAAACAGTGGGGAGTCTATGGTGGGGGTCTCAACCTCCAGTCCTGGGGGGCCGCAGTGACTGCAGGTTTTCATTCTCACCCTTTTCTTAATGAGTGTCCTGTTTTTGCTGCTAATTAACTTCTTTTGAACTCATTTTACTTGACTTGCTCTTGAAGACTCAGACCCCTTAATTGTTTCTTTTTCCCTAATTAGCAGCCAAACAATAATGAGATATAAAAAGAGCCAAAATAACTGGTGACCACCATACAATATCTGAAAATAAAGAAAGATGAAGGTCTGAGGAATGCTGATCTGCTCAGGTCCCCAGGGCTCTTAGAAAAGAGAAAATCGACAACGTTGTAAACGTCTGCTAAGGCACCACGAGAGCAGCAACAAGCCAAGCCATGGAATTAAAGAACGAGATTAATTCACGACAAGACTTGGCACCTGATTAAGCAACTAGTTGGAGTGAAACTGGTTGGAGTTCAAAAGAAATTAATTAGCAGTAAAAACAGGTCACTAATTAAGGAAGGGTTAGAATGAAAACCTGCAGCCACTGCGGCCCTCCAGGACTAGAGTTTGAGACCCCTGATCTATAGGATTGGAGGCATTCTGACAAACGCTACACATTACAGAATACAAAAACTTACAGGAGAGTCACAGAGAGAACTACCAGGACAAAACAAGGGGCTGTGGACCACTGGGGGGGTGTACTGCTGCCCAAACCCCGGCACAGACAGGCTGAGGCTTTCCCAGCAGCACACATTTTATTCGGGTGGGGAGGCCTTTTTTTTTGCTCCCCACTAAACAGCACAATACACAAAGAACCAAATAACACACAGGTCTTTCTTTCTTTCTTTCTTTCTTTCTTTCTTTCTTTCTCCACTCCTCCTCCTCCTCTAAACTCTGGATCGCTGGATGATGATGAGGCGGCCCCCAGAAGTTTCTTGACCTTCTTCTGGCTGCACCTCTGGGTGTGAGGTGTGACCCAAGTGTTACCCCAAAGAGTTCAGCTGTAGCTGCAGCACCCCCTGGTGGCACCCACGGAGCCTAACAGGGCTGCTCCAAACTACAACTCCCAGCATTCCCTGCGGGGACCTGTGATGCAGTAAGAAACCCATGGGGGGCTGCCCTCTAGGGGCTCGGGGGGGATACTGTCCCAAAGAGATCCAGGGTCTGAAATTATCTGGATTTGAGGGGTCTGGGTGAGGCTATTTTAATAAGGGGGCTCCACTACAGTATGCCTAAAATAAGAAGAGCAGCCATTGATTATGGAGGGAGGACCCCCCTTGGTGCTGCTGTTTGTATGACACCCCCCAGAAATCATCTGGTGGTCATCTCCATACGTGACACGACTTCAGTTAGATAGAGAAGGAGACACAGGCGGTTCTGGACGTCGGACCACAAATCGTCGTACTCGTGTGAACAATAAAAGGCACGAATACACAGGTACGCCACCCCATGCACTGTGCAAAAGTTAGACCTCTTATAATACCAGTGAGCCCCTGCCTGCCAGCGTGCGGGGAGTCGGCCTGACAGCCTGGCGGAGAGAGAGCGTCCACCATGGAGAAACAAGGACAAAGCAGTCAGATGCTCCATTTACTCTGCGCTTCCCTTTCTGCTGTTTTGGTTCAAATTGTTTTTTATTTTATCTTCTATTCTCGTCCTCTCAATTACAAAGCATCCCAGATATCAGCTCCACATTGTGCATCACACACAATTAACGTGACTCACTCGGTCACGGACGGAGCCCATTCTGCGCACATCAAAGCGCCGCTCAGTCAGACCGCCGAGGCTCTGGAGATAAAGAGCAGCAAAGCCCCCGACAATCAGTAGACTGTGCCACGGATGCGGACCCCCCTGAGCCAAGCTGAAATATGACAAGTGGGCGGGCCGCCTCGTGTTTACTGGCCCTCTGAGGGACACGGCTACATGACGTGCCGTCGGTGACATTCAGCAGGGTGCCATCTGCGGCTCTACAGCTGTGCCTCTGGATGTTGGCCAAAAGTACGCAGGTCAGGACCATCGGAGAGACGGAGAAAGGGAGAGGAAAAGGTCCTCGGCTTAGCAAGTAACCTCTCGTCGAGCGGCAAACGGCCGTGGCATGGCAGCAGCTGGCGGGTGCCCCTTTAAATGCAAATTCCTTAGCAGAGCCCTGGCACTACACCTGAACAAATGAATCAATTAGCAGGTGTAGAGCGGCAGACGAGTGATGGGGGGGTTGGCGGTTAGACCTCCTGCTGCGCACCCGTCTGCCTCCAGGAGGGCCAAGCCAGACAGAAGGTGTCGGAAGGGCAGCTGCTCAGCAAGAAAAAGACCAGGAGTCCGCCATGGCCTGGACCTGCAGAGCACCCGGGCAGGCTCACTGGCATCCAGCAAATTATTACTGTCATCATCATCATCACTTTTTTTATTAGCTCAGAGGACAATTCAGACCCCTTCACTTTCTACACACTTTATTTATTGTGTTGTACATTTCATATCTAATGGATACACTGGCCATTTTTACCCACCGCTGAACACTCAGTAACCCCCCAGTGACAAAGTGGCAACTTGTTTACAGAAAGACCTGCACATTTATTAAAAATCAAAAACTGTGACCTCTCAATCCTGGAAGTGTTCACACCCTCGGGCAGCAATTCCAGCTGTTTCTTGGCGAGTCCCCACAAGCTTTGCACACCTGGATTTGTGCAGTTTGAGCAGTTCATCTCGTCCTTCTTGGCTTGGATGGGAAGACTCTGTGAGCGGCCATCTTCAGGGCACTCCACCTATGTTGTCTGGGGTCTGGGTCCCCTCTGGGACACTTCAAGACTTGTCCTGATGCCAACGCGGTATTCACTTGGCTGTATGCGTCAGGTCACTGCCATGCTGAAAGGTCTGAGGGGGCTGTGCGTTTTCAAGCAGGTTTTCTTCAAGCTGCATTCATCCTTCCCACCACCCTGACCAGTCGTCTCCTTGTCCCCGCACCCTCATAGCACGATGCTCCCACCATCACCACACTTCACTCCTTGTTGCCTTTTCTTATGATTCAGTTATACAGGGTGGCGGGGGAAACGAGAAGTTTTCAATTTCATCAGTAAACACGTAAGAAAATGCATTTAATGATGAAATGTATCATACAGGATATGCAGTTCATGATGGTAATCGATATTCAGTTGATGGTTAGAAGGTAACACCATGAAGGCCTGTTGTGTGACGTCACGAGGAGTGCCAGCGATTTCCTCTTCAGTCCTCCTGTTTAGTTCAGCAGCAGTTACAGGATGTGTGCGGCACACTTGGCGCTTAAGACGTCCTCACAGAAAAAGAGATCTTATTATTTATTGTCATTATTATTATTTATCATTATTATTATTATTATTATCACTATTATTGTTAATTATTATTACTATTATTATTTATTATTATTACTATTTTTATCATTATTATTATTTATTATCACTATTACTATAATTATTATTTTTATTATTACTATTATTGTCATCCATCCATCCATTAGCCATCCCGCTATATCCTAAGTACAGGGTCACGGGGGTCTGCTGGAGCCAATCCCAGCCAACACAGGGCACAAGGCAGGAAACAAACCGCGGGCAGGGTGCCAGCCCACCGCAGGGGACACACACACACACTCCAAGCACACACTAGGGACAATTTAGGACCGCCAATGCACCTAACCTGCGTGTCTTTGGACTGTGGGAGGAAACCCACGCAGACACAGGGAGGACAAGCAAACTCCACGCAGGGAGGACCCTGCTATTATTATTATTACTATTATTATTATTATTATTACTATTATCATTATTATTATTTATTACTATTATTGTTATTATTATTATTATCATTATTATTATTTATTACTATTATTATTATCATTATTATTATTATTACTATTATCATTATTATTATTTATTACTATTATTGTTATTATTATTATTATCATTATTATTATTTATTACTATTATTATTATCATTATTATTATTATTACTATTATTATTATTACTATTATAATTATTATTATTTATTACTATTATTATTATCATTATTATTATTATTATTATTATTATTACTATAACCATTATTATTATTTATTACTATTATATTATCATTATTATTATTATTACTATTATCATTATTATTATTATTACTATTATCATTATTATTATTTATTACTATTATTATTATCATTATTATTATTTATTACTATTATTATTATTACTATTATCATTATTATTATTTATTACTATTATTATTATCATTATTATTATTATTACTATTATCATTATTACTATTATCATTATTATTACTATTATTATTATCATCATCATTATTATTACTATTATTATGAGCTTCAGTAAACACGAGTGGCCCAAGCTGATGACGTGGTTGCTGCTCCTGCGTCTCCAGCCTCGCCACTCTCGGACTAAAGACGAGTGTCTGTGCAGAAACGTGTCGTTCAGCCGCCCAGCAGCCAACGCAGAATTCGTTTCCACTGCTAAAAAAAAAGCGCACTGAGTGAGATGCGGAATTAAAAGGCTTTGAAGTAGAGAAATAATTAAATTTGCCAAAGTTAAAGTAGCACATCAGAAACTGAAGGGATAGTCGGGGTTAGCGGTTAAGTAGCACAAACACGCCGTGTCGTGTCAATGGCAGTGAGGCCAGCGTGATCAACAGTCCTGGGCTCAGCTGCCAGATCACTGTCTGTGTGGCACTGGCATGTGCCAAATGCCCCTGAACAGGACCCTCTGTATCCCGCTTTCCTCACCACTGCCGCCCTTCTAGAAGAGATCAGTTATGGAGTCAACAGCTCAAGCACAGCTTCAAGACGACTCGTACACACAAATCAGCTTAACGTGTCCACATTTCCTGGCTCAAAGCCCCACTGCCACCACAATTAATGCCAGTCCTTTGCCCCCCTTCACAAATGGATGGAGGACCTGCTGCTGGGCACCACTTTAGACTCAATGCTCCTAACTGCGATGCCTAAATGTCTGGCCTGAGGTGAATGTGCATGTAGTGAGCGAGGCAGAACAAACAGCACTGGAGCTAAAAGATCAGAGCCGCTGCCAGATGATCAAATGGAACGTAACACAAAAAGAAGGTGTGTGAAGATACCTGGCATGTCTTTGGGGTGACCCTTTAGAAACCTGACCACAATACCAAATTCCGTGACCTTAATGACATGCTAGGGTCGGTGACATGGTGACCAGTCCACAGGGACTGTGAAATGATGTCCCACAGACCACAGCACTGAGAACAGTTCAAGACCCTCAAAACAACGCAGCTGGCAGTTTTGAATGATATTACGACAAATGTCATGGGCTGCCAAAATGGATGGATGGGAGAACGTGGGGTCTTCATTTAAAGACGCATTTCATGGTCCATGTGGTGCCACTGATATAAATCAATGGAGGAATAATTAAATAAAAGCATAAAGAAATGAACAACAGGATACATTGATTTCATCACCTCGCCTTAGCCAGGCAAGGGGTGGCTGACAGTGGGGCGACTGCAGCCTATCCTAGCTGGCAAAGGGCACAAGGCAGGGACAAGCACTGGAGCTGTCGCCAGTCTGTTAGAGGCTGAACATACAGAAAGACACACAGACACACATAGGTGCCAATTTAGTGTCGCCAGTCCACCTAACATGCATGCCTTTGGACTGTGGGAGGAAGCCCACCAGACACGGGGCGTACACGCTAGAGATGTGAACCCTGGTCTTCTTATTGTGAGGCAGCAGCGCCAGCACTGCGCCACCTTGCAGCCCCTTAGGGTAAGTTAATCAATGAATGAATTTCTTCTCTCGTTATTACATAAACGTATGTCATTATAATCTTACGTAATACTTAAACATATATTGTGACTTAGTTAATCATGTCTGCTCATATTTCGTTTTATTATTATTTAATTATTGCCACATTTAACAAGGCATTTGTTTATTTGCCTGTCTGTCATACCCTACTGACCCCAAAGACCCCCTAAAACAGCCAAATGCACAGTGGCATAGAGACAAGGGGAAAAGAGGGCAATTAGGCAAGAAAAGTGGCACCAAAGAGCCTCTACACCCACTCACTGCTACGAGTACTCGGGGGTCCACATCGGTGACGTACTGGACTGGCTGTGTAACTCGGAGGTACTACAGAAGGAAGGGCAGAGTGGGGTCTTTTTCGCTTAGCAGGCTGAGCTCCTTTAATGTGCATAGTGGCACATCATCTACAACTCTGTGATGGCCAGTGTGGTGGGCTCGGCCGGTCACATCACTTCAAGAGGGGGCCACCGAAGCTGATTACGAAGGCAGGCTCAGTTATAGGGAGACCCACTGGACCCGCTGGCGGTCTTTGAGAATCAGCTCCAAACCAATGGCCGATATGAACGTCAATATTAGATTGTGAACATGTCGAGCGTTGGCTCTTACTTATTAGCTGTTAACTGAATGAATCTTCATGAGGGTCTCTACTGTCAGTGCTGACCACTTGCTTGTGCTTTATGACAAAATATCATGTCGATAACACTTGGGTACTTTTCTCGTACGTAACGAGATGTTAACAAAGGCTTCTTCTGGAGTTAGTTGTGCTAATACGGCATCAGTGATGTGCTTCTTCATCTCTGTGCGGCAGGGCGTATCAAAATGACTCACAGATCTCATACTGAAGTACGTAATATCAAGAGAAAAATGTCGCACTTGAGCCACTTGTGACCGTTCCGAAGTGACGTTATTTTCGTAGGCCACTTTAGTGATTTGTAAGTGTGATTATCACCACAAACGCCCGTATTCATGTCTTGTTACATAGCAGTATATGAGCAGCAGATGCATTTTTGCAGAATGTAAACTTCAACTGTTTTCCCACACCTTCTTGCTACGTTCTTTTTCATGGCTTTATTTGACTGCCGCTCCGATCTCCCATGGCTAATTCCATGCAGCTCCAATGATTGTCTCTCTGCCTCACTCACAGCCTGCACATTCACACCACAAGAGGCCACATCATCCTCTGTCAACTTCCCCCAACTCTGTGAGTCGATCTGGACTTTCCTTTTGATATTTTTCAAGGCTTTCTCCATTTTAATTCTTTCCATGGTGGCGATGCACTTTCGAAGGCCTCACACCAACTCGCAGTTTCACACCATCTGCCAGGAATAGCACCCCGCGTGAGTGGGTCCTGCTGTCTGCATGCTGCGCTGGCACAAGCTGCTTAAAACGACCAACTGGAGCGCCAGAATGATTCAGGGTAACGCAGCGGCTAAGAAACCTTTAAAAAGATTTGAAGGATTTGAGCTCAACGTCTTACTCCTCAGATTAAGAGTTAAGAGAGAGTTTTTAAATCTCAAGGCTGTCCGGAGTTGGTGTGTTCTCCCCGTGTCTGTGTGGCGCCTTCATCCTGGTACCCCTTTATACCTGCTGTCACGCAAACACAAACGGGAGGAAGGTAAAAGGCCTGAATGAGGGCAATCCCACGCCAGTCTCTGGGGGGGGCAGAGTGTACCAACAATCTCTCTCTTTCAACTGCAGACCGATTACGGGAAATTCTGCCTGCTTCTGATGACATCACTTCCAGCTCCAGCCCCGATGATGTCACTTCCAGTTCTGACCCCGATGATGTCACTTCCAGTTCTGGTCCTAATGATGTCAACTTCCAGTTCCGGTCCTTATGATATCACTTTCAGTTTTAGGCGCGATGACGTCACTTCCAGTTCTGACCCCGATGATGTCACTTCCAGTTCTGACCCCGATGATGTCACTTCCAGTTCTAGGCGTGATGACGTCACTTCCAGTTCTGACCCCGATGATATCACTTCCAGTTACGGTCCTAATGATGTCACTTCCAGTTCTAGGCACAATGACGTCACTTCCAGTTCCGGCCCTAAAGACGTCACTTCTAGTTCCGGTTCTAATGATGTCACTTCCGGTTCCGACCTCGATGACGTCACTTCCAGTTCTGGTCCTAAGCCTGGAAGCCTGATGACATAATTTCCAGTTTCTGGCCCTGATGAGGTCACTTCCGGTTCTAGGCGTGATGACGTCACTTCCAGTTCTGACCCCGATGATATCACTTCCAGTTACGGTCCTAATGACGTCACTTCCAGTTCTGACCACGATGATATCACTTCCAGTTCCGGCCCTAATGATGTCACTTCCAGTTCTAGGCGCGATGATGTCACTTCCAGTTCCGGCCCTGACGACATCACTTCCTGTTGTGGACGTTGCAGTTCGCTGTTGTCCCTTCTTTTCCCAACAGACACAAGTTAAAAGCACCAAGAAGATCTTCCTGTAATGGTGCCCCTCTAGCACCTCCGCCACAATAAACAGGCCATTCAATAATAATCACAATAACAATAAACACAATTCTCTCCTCTGCACCTCCCAGCAAGCTCTGTCCACTACCACCCAACTTCGGCTCTCTTGCTGCGTCTCCAACAGTCCTTTATATACTCCTTGACCCGGAAGTGCTTCTGTCCTTCCGTCCACATGACTTGCTAGCACTTCTGGCTCAAGATGGAGAGCTGGCTTTTTCTTCAGCCTGGAAGTACTTCGGGGCCTCCGTCCTCGTGACTTGTGAGTACTTCTGGGCTATGCAGACAGTAAAATCTCCCTGGTCCCCCTGCAGCATCTCCTGGTGGCACCCACGGTACCCAGCAGGGCTGTGAAGCTGAACTCCAGATTCCATGGTGCCCTGCGGGAATCTGGGGCACCACTATGCTGCAGGGAAATCACCATCTAGCATCTTGTGGGAGGGGAGTGGGTGGGAGTCCCAAAGTAGCTGCCCTCCCCCATCCTTCGATTCTTTGGGCGTCCCGGCTGTCCATCACACTGTCCTCTCCTTCCAAACCGCCATCTTTACCTCATCAAGACAGTTCTGTTCTGGACTCAAATCTGGACTCGCCTGTACACGACACAAATGGCATACGGGGTGGCTGCCCCCACTCTTTTTGTGGCTCATCTTTGACACTGTAAATCAGCAAAGGTGTGCACGTTTGGTTAATGGGGGTCCCGCAGGTCCAGATCTGAATGATGGAACACATCTGAGGACAACTCGCCAAAATCTTAGTAGTGCATAGTGGCTGAAAAGACTCCGCCCACAGGGGGGCTTTGCTTAAAAAAAGAACCGGCCCCCCAATTTCAGCCAGTCCATGCGCTGTAAACGTTGAAGGTGCAACTGAAATGACAAGTGAAGGATCTCAATGGCCACCAAAGTGTATTGAATTTGTTGGGGCGATATTAACTCTTTCAGGGCAGACATCGACTTTTGTCAACAGGAGGGGTTGGCAGCGGTGACAAAACCCACCATTATGTTTAGTTGGACTCTCTTTGCTTGAAGGAAAGTTAGCTTCAGTGGTCTGACTGAGATTCTCTGCGCGACATCTGGCGAGAGATCAAAGCAAATGTGAACAGCAGAATACTCCGTGGACGACGTTTCACAAATTACCGTTGAATTGGACGATTCCAATACTTTCCCTATACTCCGTAAAACTTGATCTGGTGTTAAAATAAAATGTGCCAAAGATCAGCGCTCCTCACACATGACAGTCAGAAAGGCAGCGAGGGCTCCGTGCCGACTGCATTCAGGTGGAGAATCTCAAGGCCGGAATCACACAAAAGGAAGTCACGAGTCATAAAAAGGAAAAAAAAGGAAATCCTCACGTCGGAGATAACGATCTGGAGAGGCAGCAGGCTGCTAACCGAGTGGCGATCCTCAAGGTGGAATGCTCAAGATGTTATCTGCAGCAGAGGGACTCGTCTTGAGGAGATAATCCTGCTGGGCGGCTTTACTGGGGGACGGCGACGTCTGATCGGGTCACCAGCACCTCGGCTACGCGTCTGTGAGGTGACCGGGACACATCACACTCAGACCACCTCGCAGAATCAGCGATCAAACCAGCAGTCCGTCTCCACTGAGCTGGTCTACCAGTGCAAAGTCTGCACACACCCAGGAGAGGTCATGTGTTTGATAGAAATGGACGCCCTTCATACCAAGATACCATTAAACTGATTTTAAAATCCCCCCTAGTGTTGCTAGTGGCTGTCACTGCCTGACAGGACTGGTCTGTCATTTATTTCTCACACAGTCTTCACTTTTAGCTGCAGTGTCCTCATGGTCGGCCCCTTAGCGCATCCATAATTAGTTATGCAACTCGGTTATTAGAGAAACCCTGCCTGGCACCTCTGACACCTGACACGCTGATAGATAGATAGATAGATAGATAGATAGATAGATAGATAGATAGATAGATAGATAGATAGATAGATAGATAGATAGATAGATAGATAGATAGATGGATAGATAGATAGCATAGCTGGCAGGATTAGATAGACCGATATGAAAGGCACTATATAATAGATAATTAGTCCTTTATAAATGCAACTTGGTTATTAGAGAAACCCTTTTCCCTGCCTGGCACCGCTGAGGTCCTGGCATCCCTAAAGTTCAGTAACATGAAACTCCATTGTCAGCAAACACGTCATCTTATTGATTGTTCTGGTGCAGAATGAAGGCAGCTGCCAAGAAACTCATACAAAGGGGTCACACATTGCGGTCCTGAGAGATGAGGACACACAGGATGTGAATAAGAGAAAGGGAGGAAGACCAGGTGGACAACTGCATAAGGAGAAGGGCACCAGGGTGTGGTTTACAGGTCCTCAGTCGGCTTCCTCTGCACATACACCCCAAATCCCAGTGCAGTCTGCAACGGTGAAAAGACGGCGTCCCCTTTAATGCTCACTGGAGACTTCTGCTGAGAGAAATTAGAAAAACCCAACCGGATAAACCGAGAAGTGCTGACACTGGCATTGTGTCAGTGGATTATAGATGTGGCTGCTGAGAGGTGGCGTGACCCTTTTAAGGAGATGAACCACTCGCCCACTTAAGAGCGGATGGACAACAAATTAATTTGAAACGGTTCTGCGGCTGACGACCTCGAGGGGGTCCACATTGGTCTCACGCCTTCCTTTTAGGACGATTAGCACTCGACACACAGCACCATCTTTACCCTCCTCACTGTTCACTTTGCCAGCAGTCAAGTGATGCGCACCCCACGACTTGCCAGTTTGTTGTTCTCCAAATAACATGTTTTGTAACTTGAAGGATTAGAAATAGGAAACAACTGCAAGTGCCCATTGGCGTCGCTCATGCAGCTTTGTAAGTTGGCACCCCATCTGTGCCTGCCATCTCACTCCCACTTCCTCTCATTTGGAATTTTATGTGTTTAATAAAAATGCACATTTGTGCCCACTGCTAAAGAAGAACCCATCACTGGAGGGGCTTCTGGCACACAGGCAGACAAGCAGGATACACGGTGTCACCAGGGGGGAATTTGGTGGCATTTATCTATTAATCAGTTTTAGTGGTAGCAGCTCTATTGTCACAAGTACAGAGGCGAGAGAGATTCTTACCTGCACCTCCATAAAGTGGGCAACACGTCAGCAGTCGAGAAATGAGTGGATGGACAGATCTGAAAGGGACTGATAGATAGATAGATAGATAGATAGATAGATAGATAGATAGATAGATAGATAGATAGATAGATAGATAGGAAAGGCACTATATAATAGATAGAATCTATCACACATCAAAAATATGATCATATTCATGGTCAGCAACACTACATACGACACTTTCTTTCTTTGACTGTAAGTCCTTCGGTCACAGGGTCACGAGTTTCTGCTGGAGCTCCTCTCAGCTAGCATAGGGCGCAAGGCAGGAACAAATCCAGGATGGGGTGCCAGTCCATTGATTGCACATTTAGGGTCACCAAGCCCCCTAACTGGCATATATAAGATGCAGACACAGGGAAAACATGCCAACTCCAAACAGGTCTCTGCACTGCACCACCATGCCTCCCTTTAGTGAATGACAGATAGGATGGGTGCTCTATAAAAGGGCTTTCCTTTATTTACTCTTAATTTCTACTAAAACCCTTTAGGTAACGGTAAGCAAGGTGCTGTATGCAAGTCTTTCTTTCTTTCTTTCTAATTTCCAGCCAATTTCCTTCAGAATTCCAGCCAATTTACAAACACACCCACACTCGCACTCACACTCACACACTCACACACAGTCACACCCACACACACACACACGCATACACTCACTCACTCACACACACATACACACACACACTCGCACAACCACACTTGCACCACACACACACTCACATACACACCCACACACTCACACACACACTCACACTCACACACATACACACCCACACACACTCACACTGTACACACACACTCACTCACACCCACTCACACACACATACACACCCACACTCACTGACACACCCACACTCACACTCACACACACTCACTCACACACCACACACACACACACACACACTCACACACACACTCACACACACACACTCACACACACACACTCACCCACACACACACACACACACACTCACACACACACTCACACACACACTCACACACACACACACTCACACTGTACACAGACACCTTTTTTTCTGTCTAATTTCAGGCCTACTTTTATTATAATCACCTCACATTAACGCCGTGTTAAAGTCTCAGGCCCACCAGTTGCCGCTTCTCGCTCTCTTCTGTGTCCTCAGACTGGGATCGGTGGTCTCAACGATTCAGAAACCGATGAACAAATTAAAGAGACGATCGGCCTGTAGAGATGGCTCCTCTGTCACCATCGTGTCGAGTCACTCTGTAAAGGGGAGCCCTCCTGGGACCCTAAACAGACCCCCGCGTACGCCGCTCTCGCCGCCCCTCTGCCTGCACACACCTTCACCCATCAGCACTCACACTCCAGGCGCTCCTCTTCCTCTCCCTTTGGGTGCCGTCGTGGGCCATTCATCTCTAATCAGGATTTGACTTTCTCTTCATCTCCGAGTGAAGCTTTCTGTCATCTGCAGGTTTAATAAAATCACTAAAAGCGCTGAGGAGAAGACCAACCTGGCCGATCGTACAAAACACAACTCCATTCTGATGTCGTCCGTTTCAAAGCCATTTAGTGCTTTTCCTCTCCCACTCTTTCCTACTTTTTAAAGTGTTTTATTCCCCATTTCTAAGCACTTTTTACGATATGAAAGACGCTATATGCATATTCTTTAACTGTAAATGCTTAATTATACACAGGATTATGAGTGGCACTGTATGCTCTTCATTTCTTCTTTTCTTTATTTTAAATGTGCTCTGGGACCCCCTGACTCAAGGGGGACCTCTGAGGGTCTCGGGTTTTTAAAGGGTTCTTTATTTTGCGTTCAGTTCATGTGTAGAAAATAACAAATTCAACAGGACCGAGACAGAACCCCAGGGGCCCAAGTTCGAGTGGCTCTGTTGCCCCTAATTGTGGTCTTACATTTGGGGGTCTGTTGGCCGTGGAGTAAATGAGTGAGTGTTTGGACTTGTTGTTTTCAGTAATCAGAAATAATTTAAAGAATAAGAGCTTTAGGAAACGGTGTGAGCAGATTAGCAGAGACCCCCAGATTGTCGTGCCCAGCAAGTCTCCCTTTAAATGTAAACTAATTAACCCCACGTGATTTCTTTCTTGGTGTATTTTTACATATTTCAAGTGCTGCGAGACTCCAGTTCTTTAACTTTATTGGATAATATTTATGACAGACACTAAGTGCTATTTATTTCTTTATTTCGTCATTTCAGAGCCAGATTAAGTTTGTGCCCTGGGGTCCCAGAGTCGAGGGGACCCCCCGAGAGGCCCGAATGTCTGCAGAGTTTCTCATTCCTCTTCAGTTCACATACACAATATTATCAATTCTATTATTTGTCCTGGCCGGGCTTAAGCAGAACACTTGGGTCCGAGTTTTGGGGGGGGTTTGCCCTAATTATGGTGTCCAGTAGCATCTTACACCTGAGGGTCTGTTGCCCATGGAGTAAATGGGTGAGTGTTTGGACTTTTTTGCTTTTATTAAACACAAATAATTCAAAGTCATCGGAACAAATAAGAGCTTTAGGTGACCCTCAGGGACCCTGAGATGATTGCGCCCAATGATCTTAGTGGCTGTGCTTTCTTTAGATGTCACTTGTCACACACGTGTGAATAGCAGGCAGCTGAAGGGCTTAGAGAAGGAGGGTAGCACATCTGCCCAGGGGGTGGCGGGGTGCACTAACGCTCTTCCTAAGTTCCCTGCAGACCTTTCCCGGGAAATCCCACCAGGAGCCACTGCCTCGACTCGAGACACGCCACTTCCTGTCCCGGCCCCGAGGATGACATCACTTCCCCCAGACTTCCTATAAAGCCTCACTCCCCTCCCCTGGAACTCAGTTCTGTTTTGGACTTTGTCTTGTAAACTTGATTCAAACTTAAACGTTTACTTTTTACAGCCAGGATACAGAATTACAAGGGCGGCTGCCCAACCCTTTGCCATGTCTCATGTCTCTTCTTCTCACACAGTTTAAAGACCACCATGTTCATCATTCCTTCCTGTCCTATCATTCCCGCTTTCCCACAATCCCCGTTCTCGCTCTTCCCTTCTCCATTTCAGTCTCCGGCTGCTCGTTTGCCTTCATTTCCCCGGCCCCTCGTTCTTCATTCCGTCTTCCGCTCTCTGCCCGTTTCCCTGCACCTCCCGATCGGAGTCTGCTGCTCTCCCCTCCAGCGCTGCCGTGTAATTAAACCCGTCTCGCAGATCCCAAGGAGAAGCAGATATTGTTTCGTTGGCTGATAATCACCGACAGGCGCGCTCTGATTCCACATGCACTATTATTTATGTTGCTGCTCAAGAGTGACTCGATGCAATTATCTCCTTCCCTCTTGTATGAAAGGCTTCTCCCGAGGACGCCAGTTAACCGTCTACCTCCCTGTACAAAATCTGACGAAGCCAAAGAGGCCGGGCCTCGCTGAACTGTGATGGATGGCGCCGAGTCACACAGGGGGAGGCGCGCCAGGCTGCCATCCATCACTTGGTCCGATGAATGTGAACACGGTCCAGGCACAAGTGGGAGACGGACACTCATCATCTAACGCTTCCCATCATGCATCTCGATGACTGCGTCTGAACAATTCCTTCTTTTCTTCATCAGGACTGTAAAGTCAGCTCGGTGGCCAATCAAAAGCTGCTGGTGCCCACGTCACCAATCAAACTGGCTCAAACTGGACCGGAGCAGCGACCGTGCTACATAAAAGGTGCCCAAAGTTACTCACATTGGTGACACAAATGACACCCAGTCAGTGGCGGGACCTCTGAGGGACACTAAAGGCGCTGCCCTTAAATGGTTTGTCTCGTCAGGACGTCAGCTTTTCTCAAATAACAACACATAAGGAGGACACAAAGATATGGAAGAAGATGATCTGCTGTGGTGACCCCTAACGGGAGCAGCCGAAAGAAGAGGAAGAAGTTATTTTGGGGTACCCCCTCATATAACGATCATCCCAATGGCGCTCATATGATCTCCTCATTGCCTCACAATCAATGCCCTGCTGTTCAATGGGCTTCCTTTTTTCTGGTTTCACAGGCCCGGCTCCTTTCTCACTCCTAATGCTGCCAACACACCCGGCCTGCCTTTCAATTTGAACTTACTGGTGTCTGCCAAGACTAACTCAGGGGGGTTTACAGAACCAAAGTGGGTTCATCAAGACCCCATGAACCCGGATGCTCGTCTTTTCACTTGAACATCCCACACCGTTGGGCTATCAAAGCAGCTCAAGAGATCAGGGAGACGTCGCGGTGCCACAGGGTGACCCGTCAAAGGAACACGCAGAGCTTCGCCGTCCGTCCTGTGGAGCCCCTGACACCACCCCCCCCAGGTCTACATGAACAGGCGCCAGAGGTTGGAGAGGCGATCGACCGGGCGCTCGGCGGGTATTTTTCAGTTTACTTCCATCTCCAACTTCCCCAAAGAGCTGCACTTAACCTGAGTTGCGAGCAAATCTGTCACCGCGGCGCTCGATCAATTCCTACCGCAAGTCATTTGAGAAAAGTGAAACTCCGGCTCTGCTCCCTAAACAAAGGGAAGATGGATTGTTGTGTTCTAGCAGAAGGGGGATTGTTTCAATTTGAAGTTTTAGGAAAGTTTAAACGGTTTTTGATTGATTTGGCTCGATGGGATTTTTGACCTTTTCTTTTCTTTTTCTCTTTTCAGTACGCTGAAGACGAGAAGGAAATTCTGTTGACAGGGACGATTAGAGGAGAGTTTGCAACACCTGATTCATTTATTTCCTTTTTTATTTCGATTACACGTAAACATACAAAACATTCATCTGAAAGGCTTTACAAGGAGTAAAGAAAACTACAAACAATAAAATAAAATAAAATGAAACACAATAAAATAAAATAATAATAATAAAACACAAAGTTGCACAGATAAGGCGCAGTCTGGGGAGCCAAACGAAAAATTAAAGTGAGGAGCGAAGTCAACCAATCAAAAGAAAGAGCAGCAAAAAACAAAACGTGCAGAACTGATGACCTCTTAAAGCAGAGCTGCACATCCGTCTGCCACCTGAAGACCCCCTAATGCAAATTTAATGATGTCCTACGGTAAACGACCAAGACCACCTGGTCTGGAGGTCGATGAGGACACACTGCAGCTTCTTCATGAACTCAGATAACTGAAACACATCCTCATGGTGGGCCGCGTCTTACAACAACAACAACAGCAACACCACCATTTCTTTCTGTTGCGCATTTTCATACAAATGATGACCTCAAAGTGCTTTACAAGATGAAGAAAGAAAAATATAAAGAGAAGATCAGGCAAAACTAATTAACAAAGACTAAAGTAAGGTCTGATGACCAGGGAGGGCAGAAGAAAACAAAAAAAAACAAAATCTGCAGGGGTCCCAAGGCCACGAAACCAAACATCAATGATCTTAATGAGTCCTCCTAGTTTTCAGGCTTAGTGTGAACGAATTAGATGCTGGTGGTCATGTGGACCTCTGGCCTTCAGTGGAGGACTGCATGACGCCCTGATCAGGTGGTGGGGACGCAGATCACCACCTCAGAAAAAGAACAGCAGGGGAAGTAGGGGTTAGTATGGATTGTGGAGAAATGTGAAAAACGATAATTCAATGCATACCCAGAATATCAGGATGACACTAAAATGAAGCTCTGAGGAAGCCATGTTACAATAACGAGTTGTTAGCAGTTTTTGAAAAGTGCTCCACCGTGTCAGTCTGGTGAATTTCTATCGGTGAACTCATATTCCAGATTTGAGGTGCATAACAGCAGAAGGTCGTCCGCCTCACCACTTCTTTAAAGTTTAGCTCTTGGAATTCTAAGGAGACCCTCATTTGAAGATCTGAGGTTATGATTTGGAGTGGAAGGTGAGATACAGGATGGAGCAGATGATTTACGGCTTAGCCTTCATCTACAGATTAGCGTGAATACATCACTCCTGCAAGCAAACTCTGATTCTTAGCACAATGAGAGAAGTCGCAAAATCAACCAGAATGTTTGAGCAAATTCCAGAAATTCTTGTGAAAATCGGACAGACAGACAGACAGACAGACAGACATTGGACTTCATATATCTCTCTGTTATATAAAAAAATCCTGGGACGAGATGAGACTTTGGCCATGAGATTTGTTTCAAGTCCCGCCTTCCTCTCAAACCACGCCCACGGTCCTCTCACCTCTCATTCATGTGAATGCTTTTGTCAGACGCAGTCCCTGCACTCTCAGCTCTTATAAATTTTAACGTTTTCCTCACTTTAAGTTCCCAATTAAAGAAGACGTATTATGTCCAAATCTTATCGAAGAATGTCATCCCAAAGAAGAAACGAGCACACAGGCAATCCTAGCACCGAGAAACGATGAAGTCAAACGAATTAACGCGAAAATTGTCGATCGGTTACATGGCAGATTGGTTAAATGCGTATGAAGAGGCTCTGCTGAAAGAGTTGGTGGTGATGGTGCAGAAGATTCAGCTTACAACATCACGGAGAATATCGACAACCGTTAACACCGTTTGATCTTCCAGCGGGCGAATTACTGTTGAAAGAAGGAATAAGGATCAGGGATAACATGAGACACCGAAGGAGATCTTGATATGCCATTCCTATTAAACGTTTACAGTTTCCCGTTAGAGTCGCTTTTGTAAAGACAATCAACAAATCGCAGGGACAAACATTCGAAAAAGTCGTTTTATTCAATAGAGAGAAAGAAATGAAATTCACTCTCGGGCAGTTATACGTTGCATTGTCACAATGAAAGTCCAAACACGGAATCAAAATGCGATATTGACGAAAATGTAATAAAAAAAATTGTTTTTACTGAAGTTTAAAAAGTATTTGTGTGTTAATGTCAAAGCCAAACAGAACAAAATCGTATTACGCAACGAATAACTCTAACGCAACATGAAACATAATTCACTTTCAAATGATTACGTTTTACTATTTTCTACTCTGGTTAATACTCTCTGTAATGTAAAGTTAGTTTTGTTATGCATTCCCATGAAAATAACGATCTGTTGAAATTGCACAACTGCGTCCCGATACGCGAGCGGCAGAACCGCAAAGTGGCCCAGGGGTTGGCGAGCATAGCGAGGAGGGGCAGAGCACCCCTATATATACAGACTCTGGAGCAGTCCAGGTGCCCCGTGGTGATGACCACGGACCCCCAGCAGGTTGAGCTTCTAAGCTCCAAATCCGTGGCCCCGATGTAAACCCAGGGGCTGCCCTCTCGTGGAGGTACTCCTGGTAGTGCGCCCATTCCCCTGGTCGTCTCATATAAAGGGCGTCCTGTCCCGGCAGGATCTCCGGCCGTCTATTACAATACACACACACACACACACTTACATCTATACTACACACACACACACACACTTACATCTATACTACATACACACACACACATACACACACACATATATACATATATATTAGTCATAGCAGTACTCACAAAAAGCAAAGAAGGTAACTGTCTTTTTAATTAAGAAACAGACTCATTTAAAACACCTTTGTGGGTGAGATAAAGAAATGAAGGATTTCAGCAATCCTTTAAGCTTGCACATGATAATTAAAATGAACAAAAAAATCAAAAATGATAAATCTAACAGAGAACTACAATCAAAAAGGTCTGAATTAGCGTAAGCTGCCCTAATTCAGGGTGTTCATAAGAAACGGAATGATTCACTTCGTGAGATAGAAGTACATAACAGCAAGAACAGTTAAAATGTGCACTTCAGTGTGAATGTTTAAAGCCAAAATATTCTCGATTGGAATAGAAATGTGTCATTGTCACCCTCGGACGGAGGTCCACAGACGGCGAGGTCCCTGTTTTAAGGAGTCAAAAAGGAAAAACAACCTCACATTCATACTCACTGACCTTGAATTCATCTAAAATGATACCCATCATGCTTATGATTAAAACTGGTCAAGTTTAACTTTCTTCAGGTGGCTCTTAGAAGACTAGGACCACCAGCAACGAATCACACATCAAACATATGATCATATTCATGGTCAGCAACATCGAAACACAACACTCCATATCCCAATATCCATCCATCCATTATCCAACCCGCTATATCCTAACTACAGGGTCACGGGGGTCTGCTGGAGCCAATCCCAGCCAACACAGGGCACAGGGCAGGAAACAAGCCCCAGGCAGGGCGCCAGCCCACCACAGGGTGTATGCCAATATTACCAATCCAAATTTCTTGTACATTTTGTTAAAAGGAGTAACTTTGACACTTGGGCTCAGTGGATGTGACCTGCGCACCTTCTAGTCCTTCTGATCATTTTTCCTAAAGACACCAGTTGGTTTAATCTTTATTATACTGGTGTAATTTGCTGGGCAAAATATGGGCCAACAATGACCTAAAAATGAGATCTAGAGGGCTAAACATAGGGGAGAACCCCAAAAAGCCCAACGACTGGCATAACCAGACATCAAGATGAGTTAAATGGGATATCACAAGTGGGGGTCTCCAAGTACTGGGGAGTCAGGAGGCACTGGATAAAAACAGGGAAGTGATAGATAGATAGATAGATAGATAGATAGATAGATAGATAGATAGATAGCGTAGTTGGCAGGATTAGATAGATAGATAGATAGATAGATAGATAGATAGATAGATAGATAGATAGATAGATAGATAGATAGACATGAGGCTGCCATATCGCAGACAGACAGATCTTTACGTGTTGATGTGCTTTTCATTTCAATGTCTCTCTCCTGCCAGCCTCGTGTCCATCACTCGGCTCTTTCTATTTACTTCCATTGAGCTCCTCTGTTGCAATATGAAAAAGTGCGTAAGAGAGATTGCTGCTCACTATATGGGATAAAACTTGAAAGCATGAAAAATGAAAATTGGATTCTTCGCCGCTGTCGGTACGGTCAGGTTCCTTATGGGAGGGAGACATGATAGTTGTGGACAGCTGGCACTCGGCTCTATGCTCATCCACTTCATGTGCTCCTCACCGCTCTGCCATTGTTTGCCCTTTCTGTGTTTCATTCCCTTGATTTGAGTCAAGGAGGCCACACTGGCTTGAGGGCAGTCTAAGCTGAGCCTTGCACATTAACTTCAGACCCACTTCCCAGGTCCTCCCTGTGTGGAGTTTGCATGTTCTCCCCGTGTCTCCGTGGGTTTCCTCTCATGCAGGTTAAGTGCATTGGCGATTTTAAATTGGCCCTAGTGTGTGCTTGGTATGTGCATGTGTGTGTGTGGGTGGGCTGGTGCCCTGCCCGTGATTGGTTTCTGCCTTGTACCCTGTATTGGCTCCAGCAGACTCCTGTGACCCTGTGTTCGGATTCAGCAGGATGGAAAATGGATGTTTGGAAGTCTCAAAGCTTTATGAGGCTTCATTTTTGCCATCACTACTTCCAGCTATTCACTGCTCCGTCTCTATCAGTTATTCGTCTACTGTGTGATAGTTCTTCGTATCTCTTTACTATATAGTGCATTTCAGGATTTTTTCCAAGTTGTCTGGTGACAATCGCACAGGCCCAACTAATACAGTCATCACACGAGAGGTGACTCGGCCGTCTCATTACAGCACTTGCTAAGCAGCGGCCACATTGGTCCCCCAGGGCCCAGCCAGACACACGCGTCTCTCTGTCATTTGTCATCATTAAGGCTTCTGTTTAACCAGCCTTCACTTCCTGCTGTCCCCTTTACCATTAGAGGGTCAGGGGAGCCGAGCCTCTCTACCAGTCTGAACACTAAGGCGCTGCCAGTCCACTTTCGATTTTCTCTGTCGTTCAGATGTCTGACGCTCAGATGTCGACGCGCGGTGTCGTTAACCGGTTTACACGACGTTATTATTATATATTTTTTTTCCTTCTATTTTTTAAACTCCGGATTGGGCGCCTGCTGACGGAGGACCCTGCGATATTAGAAAAGGTGCGGAGACTTCCAATTAAGCTCAGCGCAGGGTTTAGAAGTCTAGGAAGACATGATAAAAAGAATTAAGACTGCAAAGCCCTGGGAAAAGAGAGCTAAGAAGGGATTTAGCACGGGTGTTTTAAATCTTAGATGGCGCATAAAGGAAGCACAGATTACGCCTTTCACTTCATAACCAGGAATTAGAGGACGGCGGCCGAGTGAGCGAGAGGCAGCGGCGGCGGTGCCGAGTTATTTCCGAGTAAGATTAGCGGTGATTACGGCAGAAAAGACGCACCACGAAGGGCTTGGATGTTTCATTTCCGTGGACTTTGCAAACCCACGGACAGATTCGTAAATCTCGGGAACGACTTAATTAATGTACGCCGTAATTAGGTATTGATAACTTTTAAATCATAATCGAACCAATTTAAAAGACCACCTGTACGGGCCTAATGAACAGGCGCAGTTGAGCAAATCAATGACATTAAAAGGCGCCTTCATTAACTGCGTTTAGTGACGGAGATTAAGCGGGCGGGGCGGCGACCCCCTGCATTAGCAGGGCCCAGTTTAGTGGCTTGCATTGAGACGATCAGTGCCGTTTAAAGGACATACGGAGCCCTCGGTATGTAGGGAGAGCGCACCGCTCGATTTTCATAATCTGCAAGCCTCGGTGCCCGGGTGCGCGCCCATTAACTTTCGAACAGTGCGCCTCAGGCTGTCGCCATTGTCACCTAATGGACTGACGGGCTCTGAGACGGCGACATTTCGGTTAAAGCGGAGCTGATGCGACTACCCGGGTAAAACTTTAGTTCCGCTCTGAGGCATGGGCGGAGCTTAAGGGCGAGGGGCTTAGTTGTCCCTCCATAGGACAGACTACTGCATGTTACTAAAAAAACTCAAAGCGGGCACTTTTATTCTCACAAGTTTTTATTTTTTTAAAAGCATCAGCTACAGTAATGTAAAAATGTTAGCAATGGACGAATACGATAATTCAAGCCATCCTGGTGGAACGAGCTGCCCACATTCATCCAATCGGCCGACTCTCAGGAGGCGTCTGTAGGCTTCTTCTTTTGACAATAATGGCTAATGGTTTTGATGTGGGATTCTGATTGGGGTGTAGACTGCTATCATTATGGAACTGAAGACCGTATGGTGGGCCTGTTGTTCACTTAACAGCTTAATGCTGATGCCCCCTCCCACAGACCATGTGATGAATGTCCTCCTCAATCCCACCCCAGTCCAGTAATCCAGTGTTTCTCAACCACTGGGCGGTGTCCCTCTTTTGTGTCACATGCTGCCACCAGTAGGTTGCAAGTTGCTATTGTTTATAATGGCAGGGCCTTGCAAGTGGGTTGTGCATCAACAATCAAACTCAATTCACTAAAGTTGGAATCTGATGACTGAGGTCAACTCACCGAGGTGGGTCACAAAGATAGTTAGTTACATGGGGTGGTGGATCGTGACACCAGGAAGGTTGAGAAACGCAGCTATAACTGACGCCACATACTATTCAGTGCTCAGCAGGGCCATCAGTCTTGTGGAGGTGCAATCCGATTGGATGTCAGTCTGGCCCCTGCATTTCATTGGCGTGAAGCTGGCAGGAGGCCACCATTGTGGAAACTTAAAACCGTGCCCAATATATCTGAAACATGAACTGCAAATTGAAGTGACTCAATATCTTATTACATCTCCATATTCACCGAGCTCCATCAAGAGCGACATCTTCCGAGTTGTGGTTCCCATGATGCTCTCCCCACAGGTATTACATTATGTCCTTGGCCACCATGCAGCTTCTAAAACACTCCACAGAACTGAATTCTATTTCTTTTTGATTGGCTTTGTATGTCATCAGATGTAACCAGACACTGACAAAGTTGTGCTGCTTGTCAGTCACGATGTAATCCCAGTGCAAGCCGCCATTCTCAAAGCACCAGCGACAGCTGCAGGGCCCCTCACCTGGGCTTCTGGTAGCGGGAAACTCTTCTTCTGACTCGCAGTCCCCTTTCTCAGCAGACGCCGTGATAACGAAGAACAACAAAAGACTGAGGCGTAAGATTCCTTAGCCCTTATAGGACAGCTGTGGCGTTGTGACGCACCTGCCACACATTAACTGCATAGCCGCCATTCAGTCACTGCCTGCCAGCTCTCTTTAAAATCTGCAGTGTTGTCAGAGTGGCCGTTTACCCAGACTCTCAAAAGTTATATAAATATACACACAGTTTTATATCCTGTATATACTAGCTGCTGTAAAAAGCCCAGGCTCCTAGAAACTATTGAAATCGTCTGAAAAAAAATTGAAATGCAGAGTCGGCGGTTGAATTTTGTGGACGTCCTCGCCCCCCTCGTCTTAGCGAGTTTCTCTCGTTTGTCTTTCCTCGATGGTTTTACTTTGGCAATGGAGTCGTTTTCTTTCAGCTTCATGCTGTAGCCTCGTACTTCCGGGCCAGACAGACAGGCAGACAGACAGACACGCGTAGATGTTTATATACTGTATAAGACATACTCATTTATATTATTTATTAATATATATATATATATATATATATATATATATATATATATATATATATATATATATACATATTATCATACCCATGCAAATAGGGGGCTGCCAAAGGGCCTGACGGAGCTTAAAAGAACAAAAAATCGGGATTTTGAATGAAGTATGAATGCCTTTCTCCCTTCGTCAACAGAAAAACAGAGCATTAAAGAGCCCCCGTTTTGGGGGGTCCACCAGGGTAAAGTCCATTCTGGCTCTCTTTGACGACTCCATTTCCAGGTCCTTTTCGACTGGCGTTGCTTCCGTCCTAACCTGATGACTTCACTTCCTCTCCATTCCCCGGCTCCTGATTATGTCATCATCTCCGACACTCAACATCTTCCTCCGCTTACCTCATTTCCAGCCATGCATCCATAAAAATCCAGTAGAACCTCGTTTGTTTGTCAAATGTCAATTTATTACAATTTTTGGCCTTGGTATCAGTCAGAACAGACTACTTAGATCGTCCTACATTAAATGAGGAACACCCTAGCCCTTTATCTGTGCTTTCTGTCTCTTTATTTCTTTATATACGTACAGTGGGTACAGAAAGTATTCAGAGCCTCTTCAATTTTTCACTCTTTGTTATATTGCAGCCATTTGCTAAAATCATTTACATTAATTTTTTCCCCTCATTAATGTACACACAGCACCCCATATTGACAGACAAAAAAAAAGATTTTCTGAAGTTGTTGCAGATTTATTAAAAAAGAAAAACTGAAATCTCACATGGTCCTAAGTATTCAGACGCTTTGAACCCTCAGTATTTAGTAGAAGCCCCCTTTTGAGCTCATACAGCCAGGAGTCTTCTTGGGAAAGATGCAACAAGTTTTTCACACCTGGATTTGGGGATCCTCTGCCATTCCTCCTTGCAGATCCTCTCCAGTTCTGTCAGGTTGGATGGTAAACGTTGGTGGACGGCCATTTTAGGTCTCTCCAGAGATGCTCCATTGGGTTTAAGTCAGGGCTCTGGCTGGGCCATTCAAGAAGAGTCACAGAGTTGTTGTGAAGCCACTCCTTCGTTATTTTAGCTGTGTGCTTAGGGTCACTGTCTTGTTGGAAGGTAAACCTTCGGCCCAGTCTGAGGTCCTTAGCACTCTGGAGAAGGTTTTTGTCCAGGATATCCCTGTACTTGGCCACATTCATCTTTCCCTCGATTGCAACCAGTCGTCCTGTCCCTGCAGCTGAAAAACACCCTGACAGCATGATGCTGCCACCGCCATGCTTCACTGTGGGGACTGTATTGGACAAGTGATGAGCAGTGCCTGGTTGTCTCCACACATACCGCTTAGAATTAAGGCCAAAAAGTTCTATCTTGGTCTCATCAGACCAGAGAATCTTATTTCTCACCATGTCAGAGTCCTTCAGGTGTCTTTTAACAAACTCCAAGATAGAACTTTTTGAAAACCTTCTCCTGAGTGCTAAGGACCTCAGACTGGGCTGAAGGTTTACCTTCCAACAAGACAATGACCCAAAGTACACAGCTAAAATAACGAAGGAGTGGCTTCACAACAACTCTGTGACTGTTCTTGAATGGCCCAGCCAGAGCCCTGACCTAAAAATGGCTGTCCACCAACGTTTACCATCCAACCTGACAGAACTGGAGAGGATCTGCAAGGAGGAATGGCAGAGGATCCCCAAATCCAGGTGTGAAAAACTTGTTGCATCTTTCCCAAGAAGACTCCTGGCTGTATGAGCTCAAAAGGGGGCTTCTACTAAATACTGAGGGTTCAAAGCGTCTGAATACTTAGGACCATGTGATATTTCAGTTTTCTTTTTTAATAAATCTGCAACAATTTCAAAAATTCTTTTTTTGTCTGTCAATATCGGGTGCTGTGTGTACATTAATGAAGGAAAAAATTAATTTAAATGATTTTAGCAAATGGCTGCAATATAACAAAGAGTGAAAAATTGAAGGGGGTCTGAATACTTTCTTTACCCACTGTATATACCAGGGCGCTGCCCCCCACTTGCTTTGTTCACCAACCCCCCTGGCCTCCGGTACACGCAGGCCACTTGGCGGCTCTGCCACTCAAATTTGTGGATGTCACTTTCACCAAACCACAAATCTTTTAATTTTCGCGGATACGCCTCTTCATTGGGATGAAACACGACTTTTCCCTGATGGCAACATGAAATATACGATCTACAAGTCTCCGACTTAAACTTTAAATCTGAACAATATATTTAATCTCTTTTCACTGTTCTGTTATTTCACCAAGTAATAATTTCCATTTGTTTGCACTAATGCGATCTTTACTATCCGTTTCTTTGACTTTCGAATTTTCACACTTCCATTATCTCTAACCTGCTCTGCACATGTACCGCGCCAACGTTTTTGAATTCTTTACGCTGTTCTACTTTGTCACCTACTCTTCACCTACTCTTTGTCTTTTATTTCGGCCCTGGGCATGGCACAAAGTCTCGTCTCGCAGGACATGAAAGTGTCTCTCTGAACAGGCCTCATCTCCCAGGATTTTTATATTATAATAGAGAGCCAATAGAGAGATTAGCCAGACTGTGGAAAGTCAGGGTGTATAATGAAATGTAAGCCTGATATTGGCGACATAAGAGAGACAGCGACAGGCACGCACATCAGCCCCGTGTGTGAGGAGAGCGCAGCCCGAGGGGAGGTGAGGCTCGTCGCTGCCGCTCCTCACGTTTCTCCCAAGTGTTTGAACAGGAAGTGCGGCAATTCAGCGCTGTGGACTATACAAAAATTTGGAAATTATTGGAATTGTACAGAAAACAAATGTATAGCACAGACCAGTGGACACATTTATTTTATGTTATCATTATTTGTTTTTTTTGCTTTACTGCTCTGCCTCCCCTGACCACACGTCCCTGAGTAAGAGGACTGGAATTATGGAAGTGCCACATGGCTAAAGGTACGTGGACACCTGACCAGCACACCAGTAAGAGCCTGTCGGACATCCCACTCTACATGCAGAACTATGGCTGTGTTAAGTCGTGGGATAAAAGACCAGACCCCCCGGTGCTGGTGGAGTGCCGATGCCATTGTGTTGTGTAGCAGCAGAAAAGAGGAGAGGAAAGTGGAAGAATGGAGAAGAGAGAGTAGTGGAGGTGTAATGATGAGCTTGGTTCAGAAGTTGGCCTGCAGGGGGAGCCACTGAAGAGAGCAGAGAAGTTTAAATATGGAGGGTCAGTGGTCGACCAATATGGAGAATTAGATGTAGAGATAACACGACATAAGTTAAGGCTTTTAAGACCAGCCATGATGTCAGGAGAAGAAGTTGGACGTGACAGAAATGAGAAGGTGGAGGTGGATGTGTGGAGTGACAGAAAAAGACAGAATAAGAAACCAGAAGGACAACAGAAGTGGCAGAGACACCAAAGAAAGGACAGGACAGTAGGGTGACGTGAAATGAGGAGAGATGATGAAGATGTGGTAAACAAATGAAGTAGAGGGGAAGAGAGAAATGAGGAAGGCCAAAATGGAGGTGCATGAATAAATTAAAAGAAAACCTGACTGAGGATGAGGAAGTGCAGAACTGAGCTGTCTGGAGAAGTTCGATGAAGCACATCTACCTCACAGATGAGGAGGAAAAAGAAGGAGAAGGAGGAGTAAAACGCTAATATGGAGTGGACCCCCTATAACAACCTTCCATCTTCTCTTTCCACGTGATTCTGGAGTGTATCTGTGGGAATTTGTGCCCACTCAGCCATCGGGGCATTGCATTTGTGAGCTCAGGTACTGAAGCTGGATGAGAAGACCCCGCCTGACAGTCGGCACTCTAATTAATCTCAGCGTGAGGTGAAGACTCCGTGTCTGCATGGACCACAGGGGGCGCAGTCATACTGGAACATCAAAAGGGTCTTCAGCAAACCGAAGCCCACAACTGCCTCCGAGATCTTTGTCTATTATAACATTAACGGGACCACACACTGGCACCGATGGGCCAAGGCCAAAGCCCACATGACGCTTCCTACACCAAACTTGACAGCCAGGACAAAAAAAGCTGCCGGACAGCTTGACCCCCCGACCCGCCACTCATGCATCGGCCCGCCATAAGGTGGCACTCACGGCCTGGGATTATGAAGGGTGGATGCCAGCTCTCTCAACCACATGAATCACTCGTGTGCCCCCTGGGAAATGCGGTCCCTGGAACCTGTTTTTGTAAAATATGAAATTATAAAATAAAATCCTCCCACACAATATAACTGAAAGCAAAAAAAAAAAAAATAAAAGTCATTTGAAATTTTAAATTTATATGGTAATGCAGGACAAAGATAAAACCTAAAAGTTCAATGAGGGAAAATATATTTATAAATTAGAGAAGCCGATTCTGATTGCTCGTTGGAAGCTTAATAAATGCACTGAGTTTTAACATTCTGTGCTGCATGAACGCTTTCAGTAATAATTACTTAAAAACAAATTCCTCATAATGTCAAGAAATAGGAAACTGATCACAATGAACTGCTAAGGGTGGGCAACCGAGGGACAAAAATAAAAAAATAAACCCACGAG